>NW_024062684.1:0-600000 GCF_006381635.1 Hibiscus syriacus
CCGTAATCGCAACTCATAACCTAAAACCTAAAATCACACTCAGTCCCATCTCCATCTCTCACTCTCTCACCCATCTCCGACGAAATCCGTCCCCATCTCCGGCGAAATCCGTCTATCTCCATCTCCACACCCTCACAATCAGAAATGGAAAATCAACCAAATCAACGAGGGTTAGTTTTTTTTAATTATTTTCTTTTTGAAATTTTTTGCATTATATTAGGTTTTTCATATTGAAATTGATGATAAGTTTACTGGTAATTTCAATAATAGATTAACCATTTCACTTAGATTGCTTATTAAATCAACCAAGATCGCACGCGAAATGCAAATCGCAACGCGATTTTAGTTTCGCGTTGCGATTGTTGCGATAGTCATTTTCGTGTTGCGATTTTCATTTTCAGAAACTATTCTTCTTCTGCAAATTGAAACTTGAATGAATTGCATTACTTCAACCAAAAAACAAAGACAATAAATTCACAGTGTTGCATATTTAAGTTTGAAGAATAAACTACTACTATTTATGTTTATTATTGTTTTTGGTATATCTTCACGTAGTTTTTGGTATATCTAATTTAGTATGTTATTGTTTTTGTAGAACTTTTATTCGGCTCAATTGACCTTGAGAAATAAAGTCAGCCTGGCCAAAACAATTGCGTCGAAGCTTTCACCTGCACAAAGAAAAATGTTTGAGGATACATGCTTCGGGCCATGGCTGAAAGTACAACATCCCGGTGGAGATGCGATGTTGACACACCTGTTTCTTCAAACCATGACTAGCGATCTACCAGAGACTTACAACGTCGTGATGAAGAGATATGGTTTGATTTTCCACCGGCGTATACGTGTTTGGGCGGAGGAGTTTTGCTTAATCACCGGTCTACGCTTCGGACACGATGATGTAGGTCGGTACACTAGACACATTACCCGCCATCATGGCTATCCCGGGTTTTTTCCTGAGCTGGAGAGGCCGAGTCTACACGTAGAAGACCTGACAAGATTTGAATAAAGATGGTTTTACTCGGATGGATGACGTCGACGTTGTCCGAGTATGCCTTCTAATTCTTTTGCATGCCGGCTTTTTAGGCAGAGGCCAGACAACCTATTCCAAATGATCTAATCAAATTGGTAGAAGACCTAAATGCGTGGAACCTGTTTCCGTGGGGCTCGTATTTATGGAAAGCTACATGGAATAAGTTATCGTCTGCCTTGGATGATCGAAAAAGTTTGCATGGCGATGGTTCCAAATACACTTTGACAGGCTTTATTTGGGCCTTTAAGGTAAGAATTTTTATATATGTTTCCAAAATTATAAGTAATTATTTTAACAATTACTAATGTTTGTTATTATATTGTTTGTAGATTTGGATATTTGAGGCCTTTCCCGCCATGAAGACATATGCAATAAAAACTTCAAATATATTCCCAGGGCTATTTCCTGGAAGAGGAAACGACCTTGCAATGGGAAGATTTACTACGGTATACGACAATAATAATGTAAGTTAACATAAATACTACCATATGTTTATAAACAAGTTATTACTAGTACACGTTTAACTTTGTTTGAGCTTTTATATTGTTAGGAGGCCAACACTCCTCTACAGAGGCTGACACCTGAGCTTGCCACTGATTGGTGGCAAGCTAGTAAGCGTTTTTTTGATGGAACGGTTGATGAGCAGCCTCCACTTCGGGAGCCATCACCTCGCCCAGAGCTATCACCTCACCCAGAGCCATCATCTGATCGACCCGGCTATACACCTCCACAACGACAGCCATCACCTATTCTGTCACATCATCGAGCCTCTTCTCCACCATCACCGCAAGATAGGCGACCGGCAAAGATGCCACGACGTTTATCTCCCTGTTCTCCACCTCCACCTCAACGGGATGAGTTAGGGGAGTTACGTGATGAGGTCAATGCCTTGCGTGAGGAGGTCGGTACTTTACGCAAAGACGATGGTGCATGGCGTGTTGAGGTGTCTACATTACGCGGTGAGGTAGCCGCTCTACGTGAGATGGTAGCATCGTTGCAGAATGAGGTTCATACTCTACGCAACGAGGTAAGTTTAAGATTTTTCATACTCGTAATTCATTCGGTTGCTGCCAATACTGCTAAACTGTTTTTGTTAGTATTTGTTTTTGGTTTTGTTTTTGTCTTTTGGTTGAAGTAATGCAATCCATTCAAGTTTCAATTTGCAGAAGAAGAATAGTTTACTTTCGCAACACGAAAATGACTATCGCAACGCGGAAATGGCTATCGCAATGCGAAATGAAAATCGCAACGACAAAATCGCAATGCGAAATGAAATCGCAACGACAAAATCGCAACGCGAAATGAAAATCGCAATGCGATTTGTGTTGCGATTGCGTTGCGATTTGTCGTTGCGATTTTCATTTCGCATTGCGATAGCCATTTCCGTTGCGATAGTCATTTCGCGTTGCGATTTTAAGTTTCGTGTTGCGAAAGTAAACTATTCTTCTTCTGGAATGTTTATATATGTTGTCCTTTTAAATGTTTATATAAGTGCTTACTTCTGGAATGTTATCTGAGCATTTTGTGAACTATGATAGAATAATGATTTGGGTGAATACAATGCTAGTTTGAAACATATTTGTCTTTGTTTAATATCATGTCTGTTTATTTACTGATTTATGTATTAATTTTTTTTAGCGGCCCGATAAGGTGGATGCTTTACGTCGGGTTTTCCTTGCACGACGGAGTTCACGCATCAGACGGCGTGGACGTGCTATTACGTCTCCGTTCACCCCAATGGTGCGAAGACTCCGCAAGAAGAAGCCCGACTCACCGGTCATCCCTCAAGAGTCCCCTCCAATCGTTCAAGAGGCCCCTATTCTCCCTCAAGATTCCCCCCACCGTTCAAGAGGCCACTGTCATCGTTGAAGAGGTCCCTCCCACCATTCCAGAGCCCGATTCACATGGGGTAATATATCGAAGTATTGAGAAACCCCCACCGGTTCCGGACATGATGGATGAGAGTTGGCTCTCGTATGAGTTACCGGCTAGTACCCTTCCGGTATCTGAAGTGGAGAGAGACAACTACCGGAAACAATTGTGGATAATACCCTTTGGGCTAAGACCGCAGTTGATTTTTATCTACATGAGCGGAGCCAAGGGTGTTACACTGACATCAGCAAACTCAACGATGAAATGTTTTTGTTGCTTGATCGGTCTTGGTGGGGTGTGCTATTAGGGGTTGAAGACAGTGGCTATTTGGATGGGGAGGTAAGTCTATATTTGTCTTATATATGATTTTGATTAATTTGTTTAAAAATTAATGTAATTCACTAATATATGTATTTTTTTGTAAAACAGCATATCGATGCGTGGGTGTCACGTCTACTAATAATAAGGAAGCTTAGGAAAAATAAAAAAAATTCGCTATATACAATAATGCCGACGGCTTTTCACGCAGTTCACTTGAAGAATCAACGAGATGAATCATTTTTGTTGGGCAATGGACAAGCTAAACTTTATCCTGCATGGTGGGAGGTCGATAAGGTTAGTGTTTATTTTTTAAATTTTTTAAAGGTGTTCATAAAAGTGCGCAAATAAATGAATTATTACTTATGATCGCAGGTGTTTATCCCTGTTTTGGAACGTCGTCACTGGCTTCTCGTCCAACTTCAGCTCCCATCCCTGAAGATAATAGTGTATGACAGCATGATCAATTACATATCACTGTCTGATTTGAGAGATATTTTCAAGGGATGGAGCTCTCATTTGGCTAAATTCTTGGATGGGATTAAGTATTGGAGTCATTCTGGACACAAGAAGCCAAAGAAGTTCAATGTCACAGTTGTCAGAGACGAGACCGCGCCACAGCAATCGCCGGGAGCCAGAGGGGATTGTGGTCCTCTCGTATGCCTTTGCTTGGCGCGTTTGACGACGGGAAGCACAGAGTTTTTACCTCCCACCGATAGAGATAGAGCTGCAGTAGGCTTGTGGTTTCGGCATTATATGGCTAGAGCAATATATTCGAGACGCTGCCTACCTGCATCCGCGTTATGAAAGTGTCCATTGTTAATTGGTAAGTCAAATGCAAGTTTTGTTAACATATATACTCCTTTTGGTTTGAAAATGTTTGGTTAAGTACCTAGAATTCAATAATTTGCTGTTTGTAGGTTTTAGATGTGTAGGAAGTCTTGTTTGAGCAAATGTTTGGTTTCTGCAGGTTAATCCTTAAGTGAGCTGCGTGAAATGGATGTACGGGGTCACAAAGTTGTTGATTCATTGATTCAATAATTGATGAAGAAATAAGAATTATTATTTTTTGATTGTTTAATTGATTTGTAAAAGATGATTTGTAAATGTTGATTTGTTTAATTGATGTGTACATAATTTGTGTTGAAATGTAATAGTTGATTTGTTGATTTTCAATCTGCTTTATGTTGAAGGCAAAACAGACTATCGCAACGCGAAATGGCTATCGCAACGAGAAAATCGCAATGCGAAATGAAAATCGCAATGCGAAATGAAAATCGCAACGAGAAAATCGCAATGCGATTTTCATTTCGCATTGCGATTTTCTCGTTGCGATAACCATTTTCGCGTTGCGATAGCCATCATAATGAATGTCTAATAAGTGATGACAACTGAACAGATCATAGCAATGTTCAAACTCAAGTTACTAATACATGCCTAACTGAAAATGTTAAAAGTGCACACATAAAATACACATAATGCAAGTTTTGTTAACATATATACTCCTTTTGGTTTGAAAATGTTTGGTTAAGTACCTAGAATTCAATAATTGTTAAAAGTTTATGCATGTTAATCCTCGTTGCCTTTTCATTTCGCATTGCGATTCTATCGTTGCGATTTGCATTTCGCATTGCGATGGTCAAATGATTGCCTTTCGCAACGCGATTCTGACTTTCGCAACGAGATAATACAGAATCGCAATGCGAGTTTCAAAGTTCGCAACAGGTTTTAGTTTCGCAAGCCAAATTTTTTGTATATATATACGCAGCAGCAACAACTCATAACCTAAATCCCTAAATCGCAACTCATTCCATCTCCATCTATCACTCTCTCCGGCGACATCCGTTCCATATCCAACGACATCCTTCCCCATCCGGCAACAGGTCTTAGTTTCGCATCTCGTTTGTTTAGTTACAACCATGAAATCATCTAATGTTGATCATGTTTGGATAGATTTGTGTTTTGGAGGGTCATGGGAGAATGTTCATGGTGTTTTACAATATATGCCTTTACCCATGAATCTTCAACTAAAACTGTCATTAAAGAAGTTAACTTATGAAACCCTAATGTTACGTGTTTCAAAGAAATTGAATTTAGAGCCCCTAAGTGGATTTAGGCTATCTTATCAGAGAAATGGTAAAGTTTATTTGTTAACCGACAATGAAGATGTTGAACGATTCATTGCTTACATTAATGTTTCAAGTGATGATGTTACATTGTATGTTGTTGAACCTAGAAGTAGTATTGTTGGGTCAGTAGCGGGTAGTAATCAACTAAGTGGGTCTCAAAACCCACAGCCTTTCTCTAATCCAAATCCAAATCAACTTTCAGCACCAAATTCCGGTTTTCGTATTGACCAATTAGACGATGATGAGCCAAGAGAAAAATTGTGAGTACTAGTCAGTATTCGAAATTTGATCTTGGTCAATACCCGGACTTTGATATTGGTCAATACACGGATTTTGATGATGTTTCAGAAGAAGAAACAGACCCTGCGTGTAATGATTTTGATATTGGTCAATACCCGAATTTTGATGATGAAACACCCGTTGCCGAGGAAGATGTTGTTGATGATAATGAGGAGGAAGTTACGACTGTGAATGAACATGTTGAACATCCATTCTGTAATTCATATAATCCTGAAGAAGAAAAAAGAAGAAAAAGTCCCCGAAGAAAAGAAAATGCCACGGGAGTATAACTGGAATATGCCAGAATTACTTCAGTTACCGGAAGAAGAGTTGGCAAAGAAAGCAGTTGATTGTTACACAAAAGTTATTCGTATCAAGAAAGATGATTGTTTTGATACAAAGGAAGACTTGAAGATAGCTTTGTATACGAAATGTGTGGAAGATGGCTATCAACTAAAAGTTAACAAATCAAGCAAAGATCGTTTCGAAACAAGGTGTACGATTGACAAAAACTGTACGTGGCGTATGATTGCAAAGAGGATAAAAGATTGCGCAATGTTTCAAGTTAGGACTTTTATTGATAAACATACATGTTCAAGAACCCAAGTTTTTCCTCACCATAGACAGGCAAACAAAAAGGTGTTGGGTGGTTTTCTGGCTGAGTTAATGTTTTTGAATGGCAGGGTATATCGGGGACATGAAATTATGACTGACATGAATGCTCGGTTCAAGATTAGTATATCATATTCTCAAGCTTGGAGAGCCAAATGTTATGCCTTGGAATTGTTGAGGGGGTCGCCAGAAGCATCGTTTGCCCAACTGCCGGCTTATTGTCACAATTTAAAGCTGAAAAATCCTGGGTCGGTAACTCATATCAAAACAGATAGAGATGGACGCTTTGAGTTGCTGTTTATCGCCATTGGTGCTGCGGTTAGTAAATCAATATAATTCTGTTGACTCATTTCTGTTAGTTACATGCATTTCACATTTAAATGATTATATTTCTTGTGTATATTATTTTGTAGATTCGTTCGTTTATTACTTGCATGCGCCCAGTTATTATAGTTGACGGAGCACATTTGAAAGGTCGATACCTTGGAGTAAACTTATTAGCAGTAGCCATGGATGCTAACAATGGGATATTGCCAATAGCTTACGGGGTTGGCAAATCTGAAACCTCTGATTCATGGACATGGTTTATGGGGCATCTTAGGGATTGCATAGGTCCTATTAGCAATCTGACAATCATATCCGATAGGGCAAACTCAATTGACAACGCTGTTAGAAGGTGTTTCCCAGATGCTTTTCATGGACTTTGTGGTGTTCATTTGTATAGAAATCTAAAATCAAGGTCTGCTGGTATAAAAAAGCACAAATGGACATACTGGAAGGCTGTAAAGGCTTATCGGGAAGTGGATTTCAATAAGCATATAAACTGTTTAAGACGTGTTTTGCCTCAGTGTGCTCAAACACTAGAAGATGTCGGGTTTGAAAGATGGTCAAGAGTACATCAACTTGGAGCAAGATATGGTTTCATGACGTCTAATAGTGCAGAATCAATTAACGCTCTAAGTCGTCATTCCCGGAAATTACCCATTACTATGTTAATGGAGTTTTTTCGAGCCTCTATTCAACAGTGGTACTACAAGAAAAGAAACCATGCAGGTATTATTTCTTTGAATTCGTAACTTATCATATATTTTACTAAGTATTATTTATTTAAATTTACAGGAACATTGGAACATCGTGTTACACCATGGACTGAAAAAAAGATAACGAAACGTGTTGTGAAGTCAACGTCATGGAGAGTTGAACCATGTTCAAACACTTTGTTTGAAGTACTGGATAATAACTTAAATGGGCTTGTCGATCTAAATGCAAGGACGTGTAGTTGTATGAAATGGCAAACATCTGGTTATCCATGTGGCCATGTTATAAAAGTTGCTCTTCATCTAAACCAAGATGATTCAAGCACATACGCTATGGATTGCTACACTACAGAAGTATATCGACAGACTTATGCCGAGATTGTCTACCCTATTTCACATCCTTCTGAGTGGGACATACCAGATGACTTACAAACAGTTTTGCCACCAGCCATGGACAGAAGGCTACCTGGCCGACCAAAAAGTCACGATCGTATACCGTCTAAGGGTGAAGAGAAGAAGAGATCGACATGTAGTCGGTGCAAGGAAAGTGGTCATACAAGGTTGACATGTGGATCACCAGTGCCATCACAATCATCTTTTCCTCTACCAAAATATGGATCATCATCAAAATCCAAAGCTCATATGGTGTCAAGAAAAAGGCAATCAAAATCGCAATCATCTTTAAAATCCCAATCACAACTGGCTTCACCTTTTGGGACTGTTAACTTAGTGATTTTTAAATGCAAACGTTGTATTATGTAGATTTTATGTGTGAACTTTTAACATTTTCAGTTAGGCATGTATTAGTAACTTAGTTTGAAAATTGCTATGATCTGTTCCAGTTGTTATCACTTAATAGGCAATCATCTTAATGTCATCGTAACGCGGAAATTACTATCGCATGCGAAATGAAAATCGCAACGAGAGAATCGCAATGCGAAATGAAAATCGCAACGAGGGAATCGCAATGCGAAATGAAAATCGCAACGCGAATTTAATTTCGCGTTGCGATTTCATTTTCGCGTTGCGATTTTCATTTCGCATTGCGATAGTACTTTTTGCCTTCAACATAATGCAGATTGAAATCAACAAAATCAACCATTACATTTCAATCAACTAAACAGCACAAATAAGAATTATGTTAACATCAATTAAACAAATCAACTTTTACAAATCACCTTTACAAATCAATTAAACAATCAAAAAATAAGCAATAATTATTAGAGAAAATAACACTTCTACTATTGAATCAACTTTTGCAGCCATACATCATTTTCACGCAGCTCACTTCTGAGATTAACCTGCATAAACCAAACATTTGCTCAAACAACACTTTCTACACATCTAAAACCTACAAACAGCAAATTATTGAATTCTAGGTACTTAACCAAACATTTTCAAACCACAAGCCTATAAACATACCAATTGTTTATGGACATTTTTATAACGCGGATGCAGGTAGGCAGCGCTCGTATATCGATCTAGCCATATAATGTCGAAACCACAAGCCTACTGCAGCTCTATCTATATCGGTGGGAGGTAGATACTTTATACTTCCTGTGATCAAACGGTCCAACGCCAAGCATACGAGAGGACCACAATCCCCTCTGGGTCCTTTCGTTTGTTGTGGTGCGGTCTCGTCTCTGCTAACTGTAATATTGAGCTTCTTTGGCTTCTTGTTTCCAGAACGAGTCCAATAATTTATCGCATCCAAGTATTTAGCCAAATAAGAGCTCCATCCCTTAATAATATCTCTTAAATCAGCCAATGATATGTAATTTATCATGCTGTCATATACTATTGCCTTAAGGGATGGGATCTGAAGCTCGACGAGAAGCCAATGGTTACGTTCCAAAACAGGGATAAAACACCTGCAATCATAAGTAATAATTCATTCATTTGCGCACTTATTTATGAATACCTTTAAACTCAATCTAAAATAAACACTAACATTATCGACCTCCCACCATGCAGGATAAAGTTTAGCTTGTCCATTGCCCAACGCAAATGATTCATCTCGTTGATTCTTCAAGTGAACGACGTTAAAACGTCGGCATAATTGTATACCGTGTATTTCTTTTATTTTCCTTAAGTTTCCTAATTATTAGAAGATGTGACACCCACGCATCGATATGCTGTTTTACAAAAAAAGACATATATTAGTAACTTACATAAATTTACAAAAAAAATAATCAAATGAAAATATAAGAAAAATATAAGACTTACCCCTCCATCGATAGCCATTGTCTTCGACCCCTAATAATACGCCCCACCAAGACCGATCAAGCAACAAATAGATATCATCATTGAGCTTGCATATGTCAGTGAAACACCCCTGGCTTCGCTCATGTAGATAAAAATCAACTGCGGTCTTAGCCCAAAGGGTGTTATCCAGAATTGTGTCTGGTAGTTGTTTCCTCTCCTCTTCAGATACCGGTATGGTACTGGCCGGTAACTCATACGAGAGCCAGCTTGAATCCATCATGTCCGGCACGTCAGAGGGTTTCTCAAGAATCCTACATATGACGCCATGTGAATCGGGCTCTTGAATGGTGGGAGTGACCTCTTCAACGATGACAGTGGCCTCTTGAACGGTGGGAGGGGACTCTCGAGGAATGATAGGGGCCTCTTCAACGATAGGAGTGGACTCTTGAGGGATGATAGGCGAGTCGGGCTTCTTCTTGCGGTGTCTTCGCACTATTGGGGTATACGGAGACTTAATAGCACGTGCACGCCGTCTGATGCGTGAACTCTATCGTGCAAGAAAAACCCGACGTAAAGCATCCACCTTATCGGTCCGCTAAATAAAAATACAAATATCAGTAAATAAACAGACATGATATTTAAACAGTGAAAACAAAGATAAATATATTTCAAACTTTCAACCAAAAGACAAAACAAAGACAAATACTAACTTCACAGTGTTAAAGTAAAAAGTTTAGCAGTTTTGGCAGCAACCGAATAAATTTACTAAGCAATCTAAGTGAAATGGTTAATTTAAGTGAAATTACGAGTAAATTTATCATCAAGTTAAATATGGAAAATCTTAAACTTACCTCGTTGCGTAGAGTATGAACCTCATTCTGCAACGATACTACCATCTCACGTAGAGCGGCAACCTCACCACGTAAAGTAGACACCTCCACACGCCATGCACCATCGTTATCAAGTAGAGTACCGATCTCCTCACGCAAGGCATTGACCTCATCACGTAACTCCCTTGACTCATCCCGTGAAGGTGGAGAATAGGGAGATAAAAGTCGTGGCATCTTTTCCGGTCGCCTATCATGAGGTGATGGTGGAGAAGAGGCTCGATGATGTGACGGGATAGGTGATGGCTCTCGTTGTAGAGGTGTATAGTCGGGTCGATCAGGTGATGGCTCTAGGTGAGGTGATGGCTCTCGAAGTGGAGGAAGTGGAGGTTGCTCATCATTCGTGCCATCAAGAAAACGCTGACTAGCTTGCCACCAATCAGTGGCAAGCTCAGCCTCCGTGGGTGTCAGTCTCATTAATGGAATGTTGGCCTCCTAAAAATATAAAAACTCAAACAAAGTTAAACGTCTAATATTAAACTTGTTTATATATGAAAGTATTTGTGTTAACTTACATTATTTATTGTCGCATATGGTATTAAGTCTTCCCAATCCAACAGACGTTTCCTCTTCCAGGAAATAGCCCTGGGAATATCATTTGAAGTTTTTATTGCATATGTCTTCATGGCGGGAAAGGCCTCGAATATCCAAATCTACAAACAATATAATACAAACATTAGTAATTGTTAAATAATTAATTATAATTTTGAAACATTATATAGAAATTCTTACCTTAAAGGCCCAAACAAAGCCTGACAAAGTGTATTTCGACCCATCGCCCGCAAACTTTGCGGTCATCAAAGGCATACGACAACTTAGTCCAGGTAGCTTTCCATTATACGAACCCCACGGAAACAGATTCCATGCATTTAGGTCCTCTACCAATATTAGCTCCTGAGGAATAGGTTGTCTGGCCTCTCTGCCTAAAAAACCGGCATACAAAAGTAGTAGAAGGCATACTCGGACAACATCGACGTCATTCATCCGAGTAAAACCATCTTTCTTATTAAACAATTTCTTCATGTCGTCGACGTGTAAGTTCGGCTTCTCTATTGACTCATCAGGAAAAACCCTGGATAACCATGATGGGCGGGTGATATGACGAGTGTACCGGCCTACATCATCGTGTCCGAATCGTAGACCAGTGATTAAGCAGAACTCCTTCCGCCCAAAACAAGTATACGCCGGTGGAAAATGAAACCATATCTCTTCCTCACCACGTTGTATACTGTCGGGTAGATCGCTAGTCATGGTCTGAAGCCACAAATGGGTCAACTAGCATCTCCACCCGGATGCTGTACTCTCAGCCATGGCCCGAAGCAGGTTTCTTCAAACAATTTTCTTTGTGCAGGTGAAAGCTTCGAAGCAATTGTAGTGGCTAGGCTAACTTTATTCCTTAATGTCAATGAAGCCGAAAAAAATTTCTACAAAAAAACAATAAACATACCAAGTTAGATATACCAAAAATTACACTGTCAAGATATACCAAAAACAAAACAATAAACATAAATAGTAGTTTATTCTTGAAACTAAAATTTGCAACACAGTTTTTGTCTTTTGGTTGAAATGAAAATCGCAACGAGATAATGAGAATCGCAACGCGGAAATGACTATCGCAACGCGAAATGACTATCGCGACCAGACAATCGCAACGCGAAATGAAAATCGCAATCGCGAAATAAAAATCGCAATGCGATTTTTGTTTCGCGTTGCGATTATCTCGTTGCGATAGTTATTTCCGCGTTGCGATTTTCATTCTCGAAACTATTCTTCTTCTGCATTACTTCAACCAAAAGACAAAGCAAAGACAAATACTAACTTCACAGGCTAAACGGTTTAGCAGTATTGGCAGCAATCGAATGAATTTAATAAGAAATCTAAGTGAAATGGTTAATCTATTATTGAAATTACCAGTAAACTTATCATCAATCTCAATATGAAAAACCTAAAATAATGCAAAAATTTCAAAATAAAAATAAAAAAACTAACCCTCGGAGGTTGATTTTCCATTTCTGAATGATTGTGAGGGATTTTGACTGTGAATGGCTGTGAGGGATTTCGCCGGCGATGGGGACGGAAATCTTCGGAGATGGGGACGGATTTCGCCGTAGAGAGTGAGAGATGGAGATGGGACTGAGTGTTGTGTTTTGGGTTTGAGGTTATGAGTTACGATTACTGTGGACGGTTCAGTTTCCGATTTATTAAGAAAAAATTCGTGTTTGGAATTTGAAAAAAAAAATACGCGTTAATACGAATGGCGCTATGTAAATCGCGTTGCGAAAGTCAGAATCGCGTTGCGAAAGTCAGTATCTCGTTGCGATTTTGTATTATCGCATTGCGATAGTAAGTATCGCATTGCGATTTTCCCAATTCGCGTTGCGATTTACTTATTCGCATTGCGAATTGGGAAAATCGCAACGACATTGTATACCATCGCAATGCGATTTCTAACTATCGCAACGCGAAATGCAACGCGAATTTGCGATAATGGAGATCGCGTTGCGAATTAGCGATCGCATTGCGAATTAGCGATCGCATTGCGATTTAGCGATCGCATTGCGATTTTATTGGTCATTTGGCAAATCCGGAAAAGTTAGTTAAAATCGTATATTATATGAGATTTTTGGTCACTGAGGTTATTTTCTCTATAAAAAATCCATTTATTTATAACAATTAATTTTTTTCAATTATAAATTTTCAAAAATCTATAAAATCCTTAAATTTTTAGTTCTTTAAAATTTTAATTATCAGACGCATTGTTATTTATTTAGGGGTGAGTATTCTATCGATTTAAATTAAATCGAGTCAAAAAATTTAAATTAATTGAGTTAGTAAGTCATATTTTATAACTCAAATTTTTATTTGAGATTTTCCTGAGTCGAGTTGAATTTATCTCTATTTCAATTTAGTTATAAACATTTATAACATTATGATATAAATTGAATCTAATTTAAATGACTTTCTAAAATCATATACGATAAATATATTTCTTTATATTTTTCATATATGAAATACATATATATTTCTTCATATATAATACACATATATCATGCAAAGTTGAGAAGTCAACTTGAACTTAAAAATCAATTCACTAATTGCTAAAAGTTTTAAGTTATTCAAGTCATATTTTAAAATCTAAATATTATTTTAAAAAAATTCAAATCAAATTAAATTTATGAGATTACAAATGTAGTCATACTAAATTAATTATTTTTCTTTTTTCATAAAACTAAATCAATTCTTTTAACATCAAATCAAATAGAAAAATTAATTTGCAGCAATAATAATAAACGACCAAATCATATGGAAATTTCGTCCAACAGTTTAGAAGAAACTCTTCATCTCAATCTCTGCATCCACCACCGGCGAAATAGCAATAAAACAACACTGATTCATAGCCACTCTGAAAGAGATTATCAAATATTCTACAAGGGCCATTGTTTTTTCTCCAAATATTCCTTATCGACCGATCAAAGCACGTTAGTTTGGAACGCGGAGAGAATTACCAGGGATGGCATGTCCGAACCTCGTGCTGGTTTTCACCCAACATGATGCACAAGCTCATTCTGGTGTAACCTGTCTTTTTCTCCTCTTCCATTGCTTACCTGCAGAGCATTGAATCAGCCTTCGAGTTGTTCGAACCCAAATAAGATTTTATCCACTGAACTATACACTGAGAACCCCAAAATTTGGATTCAAGCAGTTTTCACATTGTGTGTTGAAAGAATGGTCATAGATCTTTTACTTAAGAATAGTCATTTTAGGCTTCTAACCCGGTCGCCGTTGTACAAATATTGCATTCTCAGGGAAGAGGAATTCGGCAAGATCCAAAATTCATTTGGCATCTGTATGAAGGCTGAAAGATTGCTCGTGAATCTGCATATAACATAAATGGAATTGTCTGAAGGAGTCAAGACATGAAAATGAGCTGTAAAAAACTAATCAATTATTACTCATAGTGAATGAAATCGTCCCACCAGACACATAATTTTAAAAGAAAAATGAGCACAGTAAATCTTCCGGTCCAGACCAATATAGATATTGTGAGAAACCTATTGTGTAATCATAAAATTTCCAGCAAGCAGACCCAGTAGAAAGTTCAAGGAAGCCACGTACATGTGCTCATCGGATAGAACACATCTCTCAATTTAAAGCTAGCAAACATTTATATTGCAATTTTAAGTTTAGAACACATCTCCCAATTTCAAGAAGCAAGATAAATTAGTAACACGACAGATTTGTTACCAATATTTTTACCCAACGCATGTGATGATTCCCAAAGGCATGCATCTAGGTTCCTTCTACAGTTGGGTTCAGTAGTGAAACATCAAGACAGGATGGAGGCGTGTATTCTGCAAAGTTAAGATCCACTGCAAAAGGCCAAAAACCCGAATTAGGACATCAAGCGACTACAAAGGCTGCACTACTCGGTGACAAATTATCAGATTGATCACCTACTTTTTGTTCATCAATGTCGCATAAAACAGCAAGGCAATCAATGATCTTCCCCTTCTGTTGCAATCACAAATGAATTCTATTCGCTTAAAGTTTCCACTTGGCAGAACCCTGAAATGGTGTATGGATGCCTACTATGAAGATATCTCATGTTCCATGATCTAGTAAGCAACCCAAACTGAAAGGGGCTCTTTTTCAATTCCGGGAATAATTAGACAAGTTTGACCGAACTAATAAATCCAAGGCATTACGTGTTGTCAAAATTCATTTTCTCCACCTACTTTGCATGATGCTGTTGAGAAACCCCTCTTTTCCATTTCCTCAAGCAAAGCAGCAACAGCAGCTTCATTATTCTGCTGTAGATATCCTCTGATCATAATTTCATAAACTGCAGCATCAGGCGTAACTTGCCTTTTAAGCATGTCCTCAAATATTTGCTTTGCTTCAATCATTAAACCCTTTTTCGCTAAACCGAAAATAAGGGAGCTATAAGTCAAAAGATCCGGCTGAAAACCCTCTTGAACCATTCTACTTTTTTCTATAAAGGCCTCTATCAAATTTCCTTGCTCACAAAGCCCCGCAATCCAAGAAGTATATACATATTTGTCCGGAGTGAATCCTGCCTCCAACATCTCCCTAAAAAGCCTATTCAGTTCAGTAAAATCCCCTTTCTTGGCCAACCCGTCAATAAGCACGGTATAAGATATTTCATTAGCCTTTTCTCTGCAAAAATAACTTTCAGCTTCATTAAGACGATCATGCTTGCAGAGGCCATCCATTAAGCTTGTAAGAACTATAACATCAGGGTCAAAACCACAGGCCAATAGTTCACCATAGACATTCAGTGCTGCTTTTACATCCCCAGCCTTGAAATGGGCATCCATTATTGTGGTTAACAACACCTTATCAGGCTGCAATCCGCTCGTGATCATATTTTCCATAAATATTGATGCTTTATCAAACCTACCAGTATTACAAAGGCCGGTTATTATTACCCCGTATGCTGCCATATCAAACTCGACTCCATGAACATACATCTTACCTAAATATTTGAAGGCATCAATCACATTACTCTTTTTGAAATGCCCGTCAATGATCGAAGTATAGACAATGGAATTAGGCTTAACTTTATCTTTCAACATTTTGAAAAATAAGCAGTCAGCCCTTTCCAGCATTCCCTTCTTGCAAAGACCATCAATGAGAGCGGTATAAGTAACCACGTTCAGCGCAACCTCAACCCGTTTCATTTCCTTACACAATTGGAATGCGGCTTCGAAATCACCAACCTTACAACAGCCATCGATCAAACAGGTAAACACGATGGAATTCAACACCACCTTATCCTTCTTCATATCCCTAAATACCTTAAACCCCATATCCAAATCCCCCATTTTACAAAACATATCCATCCACGTACTATAAGTAACCACGTTCGGCAAACAGCATTTCCACATCAAACCCATATAAACAAATGCCTCCTTCTTCATATTCATCTTACAGAACCCATTAAAAAACACATTGAACGTAACCACATCAGGCATGCAATTACCAATCCTAATTTCATTCACAACCAAACAAGCCTTAACAACATCACCACATTTAAAATACCCATCAATCAAAGAATTATAAGTTGCAATATCCGGCTCACACCCATGCAAAGGCATCAAATTTACAAGCTTTTGAGCATAGTCGGAATGTTCTAACTTACATAAAAAGGATCTGCATGAATTGAAAGAAGAAGGGTAAGGGGTATACCCTTTGGAGAGGAAGAAGGACAGTAACTTTAGAGAGAGTGCGCCACAGTCGGAAGCTGTCAGCCTGTGGAGAAGCTTGTTGAAGGAATAAGGGTTTGGGTAATTTGAAGCTTTCTTCAAATGAGAGAAGAATTTGAGTGGACAACCAAAGTTGGAATCCGAAAATGTTCTGTAAGAAATGGGGCCTGGGAAAATTTTCGAGGCTTTCTGCTTCTTCTTCGTCAGATGAAAGAAGAATTTGAAGCTGTTTTTTATCATTCATAGGGAATTGGGGATTGGATAGTTTCTTTTTCTTTTTCTTTTTCTGAATAGGCTCTTAAACCCTGAAAATAAATCTTAAACCCTAAAAGGAAGAGGGAGAAGAAGCGAACGATGACGTTTTAAGATATGATTATTATTTAAACATATATGTATAATACCTTCATTAATGGCACGTCTCGTGTAAGGATGATCATGGGTTTTTGATCCACTCATATTTGATTCTATTATAATTTTTTTTCGCTTGTTATTCAATCAAGATTAATGAAAGTTTCATCTGATTTAAAATTTGAATTAATTTTTAAGGTAAAAACTTATGCTTAACTCGATAAAAGTTTATATATATAAAAATCATTTTAATTAGATAAATAGGAATTTAATTTTAAAAAAACAGAAAAAATAATATATTCTAACAATTACTCTTAAATATAAAAAGATGGATTTTATTTTTCATCTTAAATATAAATTTAACTCGACCTAATCTCATCATTTAAAAAAATCTCACTCCACTCAAATCTAAATTTGCAAAAATAAAATATCACATAGTATCAAAACATGTCAGATTCATATCAAATATACATCCCTACTAATGTGTCTTTGTCAATTAATAAAACTTAATGATTTTGATAAAAGAAAATATAATGATTGGCTAAACGAGTTGAGCATGTTTATTATTTCCTAATAAGCTTTACTGATTAGCTTAGACCTCTCATTCAATGACTGCCGCCATCTTTGTTGGTTCAAACTATAAAAAAAGCCCATGCTTTCGGACCAATCGAATGCCTTTTCTAGACTTGAAATATAATATAAGATTGGTGCCAAGTTAAGCTTTCAAACTGTGTTAAAATAGACAAATATTAAAATTCATCATTTTCTTTCTGGGAAAATATTTCTTGTTTTTTTCCCCCTGAAAACTGAAAAATATTCTTACTAAACGAGCAAAGAAACACAATAATATATAGATACGTGGAAAACAATCCTTGCTCTTGCATAGAGATATTACACTCATGAATGATATATATTGTTTATACCGTAGATTTATGATAGAAGAGGTAGAACGATATGTAGAAATTTTTATCTTTTAATTGTCGATTCAGACTTCCGTTAATAGATTGACGGGAGTTAATGAGTAAGGGATCAAAATCAAACAAACAGATAACGTAAGATATTCAAACTATTATTTTTGAACCGATACATATTCCTTCTATGTTATAGGGTTAAAAGGAAAAATATTTGTCGTGCTCCCAATGTTTTCTTATGTTATCGATAAAACCTTCTCGTAAAAATACTTTTACGATGTTTTTAGTGATATTTGAATTGTTCCTTTTCTATTCATGTCAGCATTTCATTAAACTAAAATTATTGTTGTTCCCGAATTTTGATATAACCAACGTGTTTTCTCATCTTTTTTTTTTACTTAGTAAAAGTATATACGTGAGACGCAATTCTACTGTCAAAATAATAGGGACCATCGATATGGTTTGCCCTTACTAATTATAATATTAGATTACTCCTTTTTCTGGTCTCTATGGAGCATGAATCAATATGTCCACTTCCATGTTGATTCTTTAAGGGATAGCAAAGTTTTCGATAAAGTTAAGACTGCAGCTTTATTTCCACTTTTTTTTTCTTTTTCAAATATTCTCTATTTTTCCTTTAAAAATACACAAAATTTTGATATAATCGTTAAAATTATTAATATACCGGAACTTATACATACAATTTTTTAATTTATTTAATAAAAGTTAAGATTTTCGCAAATGAGTATAATGAGATGATATATTAGATCCTTTAAGCAATGTCAGGTTTAGAATTTTGGCGTTAAGGAATATAGCAAACTAGGTTAAGAGAGTCACTATTGCCTCTGTAGTACCTAATACATATTAGTTGGTCAATAAATTAAATACCTATAATTATAAATAAAAAAACACAAATGTATCATTATGTCAACTGTCTAGTATATGTTCATATTAACATATAATGCACATATTTCTTATTGAATATTGAAACATTGAATTTTCGAAAACAGGCTCTAGAAAATGGACATTGTCAATTTCTAACTATTTTTTAATTTATTATCACCGTCAATTTTTGGAAATTGTCATCGGAATTTTTTTTATCCTAATTACACCTATAAACAGTAAGGTTTGTTTTCCAAATTAAAATTAATATAAAAGATTGAATTCATAAGAATTTTAAATATTAAGATTTATTGAATTATTTTAAATTTAGATTAATTTGATAAAAATATATAAGTTTTGTGACTAAAATTGTTATTATACCTTTTCCCCTCACCATTTCTATTAAACCAACCATCATATTTAATAGTAAAATACCAAAATAAAAACAAAACAATAATTACAATTTTACAAAACAAATAATTGGATGATCAAAATAAAACCTTACAAATAAAGTGTCAAATAGATAATTTACCCTAATATTTTTTCTCCTTTTCCTAAATCACGGGAAATACTTTGGGAAATGATCACGTTCGGCAGCCTTAATATACGGCTAAAAAAGATGTTATCGATTTTGTTATTATTTAAATAACAAAACCGGTAAAAATTTATCGGAAACATTATTATTTCTATCGGTTTTGTTAGTATTGGGCGTTTTATTGGTTTTTTAATAAAACCTGTAAAACACTATCGATTTTGTTATTTTTGGACATTTTACCAGAAATATTAAAAAATATTAATATTTTAAATAAAAATAATAATATTTTAAGTAATTTCCTATCAATTTTATTATTTAAATAATAACAAAACTAATAATATTTTTTTAATTATATATTAAAGATGTCACACTACAAAACTTGTCGAATAATTTACGTGCATAATTAATGAAGCATTTAAGTGGGCCAATATTTCAAGTTAGTACGGTTCTATAACATGCATTTGCTCCAAGATTAATTTGTCCTATATAAGCAATTGAGTTAATTACATTACATGTCCTTAAATTATGATCTTTCTTTTTTAACTTGTCCCTAAACTTATAAATATTCAATTTCATCCCTAAACTATGTCATTCATTCTAAATTGGTTCTAAATTTTTTGAACATTTCAATTTTATCATGTATATACTAATCACTTTTCTTGTTAATAAAATTGTTAGGCCAAGTTATATTATTATATGTTTGAAAAAATAAATTTAGGTCAAACTATGGTTTGGGACATATGAAGTAATTAACTCTAAGTACTTCGTAAATATTTATCATATCTTATATTTTTAAATGTAAATAATATACACATAAAAAAGTAGATACATACTGACAAGTTGTCGGTTCAATAACGAGATCTTACATGAAACTAATTAAATGTTTGGATGAATTTGTAGATAAAATTGAAAAATTCAAAAGTTTGGCAACCAATTTAAGAAGAGGGTCATAGTTTAGGGATGCAATTAGAATGTCAAAAAGTTTAAGGACTCGTTTAAAATGGAAGTCATAGTTTGAAGATGAAATTGAAATATTTAAAATTTTAAAGATTAATTTAAAATAAAAATTATAGTTTAAAGACATATGATGTAATTAACTCTAGATAATTAGTAAATATTTATCATAACATATATTTTTAAATGTAAATTATATACACATAACAAAAATAAATACGTACACTCGCGGATAAATTATTAATTACTATTAAAAGATTATATAATTTTGAAAAAAATAATTAAAGAAAAATTTGCAGACCCCCTCATTTAAAATAAATTTGCATTTATGAAAAATAAAAAATATTTTAACCTCGCTATAATAAATTTCTAGTTCCACCCTTGAATACGTACCAATAAACTGTCGATTCAATAGCGAGATCTTACATGACTCTTAAAGTTGATTGGCTAAATGGAGTGTTATTCTTTTTCGAAGTCCTGAGTTTGAATAGTTACATCTGCAATGCGTGTATGCATTATTAATAATTAAGAAAGATTTTTGATTGATTAAGTTTGATATAATATTATAAAGATTCATTATAAGAATTATCTTTTTAATTTAATTTTTTATTTATAAAGACGGAATTAAATATTTAAAATTATTTAAAAAATTAGAATCTTATATTTTCTAATAAATTAATAGTTAATTAAAAAAATCATAATTTTAGTTGAGATGTAAAATTTTAAATTCAATAAAGAAGTTATATATCAATTGATTCATGGTTGTTACTTAGTTGTGGTTCAATTAATTAATTAATTATGTAACACCCCAGGGGCTAAATTTAAGAAATTTTAAAGTGGCGAATTTAATTAGAATTTTGGAAGAAATTGAGGATTAAATTGAATATTTTCAAAGTTGGAAGACCGTTTTAAGAAGTGCATGAAATTTAGTGGTTAAACTATTAATTTAGCCGATTTTCTATAAGAGAGAATTATAAATTCTCCCGTGCGCAGATCAGCATAATTTTCCCAGTTTTCCCTCTCCGATCAACCAACTTTCAACTCCAATATACTCGCCGTCCGACCTCCGATCGACGAGATGAAACCACCATCGTGTTCGTTGTCAACCGAGGAACAAAACCCCTCAAATTTTTCGTCGTGAATCGTTGTCGTTCATCGTTAATTTCAGTCGGAAGTATCGTCAGTAATAACTCGGTTTTAGTTGGTTTTTCATCGATTCACGACGATCGGGTCATCCGTTTACGACACCTCTCGCACCATCGTGTTCCTTGCATCGTTCCGAGTCTGCCGGTGTCATCCTTGGTCTCCGCCGACGGCGGAGCGTGAGGAGGTGAAGCGGTCAAAGTTTCCGATTTGTTGAAATCGAGCTCTCCGCCGTTCAAAAATTTGAACCGAGCTTTGTAAGTATCTCAAAATCGCTCAAAATAATTTTTATAATTTTTTCTGAGAATTTTACGCTGCCGGAACAGTACCCACGCGCCACCACTACGCGTGGGGATGGTCCAAATGATCGGGTTGACCGGTTTTGATGCATAGTTGACCGGTTTGACCGATCATAACCCGACCCGACCCGTTAACCCGACCCGACCCGTTGACCGTTGACCACTATTGACCAAAACTTTGACCGGCTTTGACCGGGCATTAAACGACCTTTGACTTTGACCGAGTATACCTATCCTGACATTTTTCGACGTTCCAAATCCGATTCTGCAGTCCGATTTTTTGAAATTCAGACCCGAATACCTCGAAATTGGCAGTCAAACCCGTTGACTTTGATTTTGATCGAAAATTTCAAATTTTTGAAAAGTCGTATTTTATGCTTTCGACGTCCTGAATCCGAAGTCCGTTTCGCCAAATTCGAACCCGGTAAGCTATTTTTCACTGATTTATCACCCGATTTGATCCGTTTATCGCAATTAAGCTCCATTTTTTTATGTAATTTCTGTTGATATGGATCCAATAAAATATTGGACGATGATTTCAAGTCGAGGGCGTTCGAATGGAATTTTATGGTCGATCAGTATTGCACGGAAATCGAGGTAATATTTTACTACATCTTTATGCTTTATAGAACATGTTGGTATTGGTAAATGCATGAATGGAAATGTTTGGTCTCATATGTGTAATTAATGAAGATCTACACTTGATACGAATACGGTAGCAAGTAGGTAACTAAATTTGGCATAGATGATTATTATAAGAGATTGATGAATTGTTATAATTAAATTACAAGTTCTGTGCTTAGTGATAAAGAAATCAACATGGATTTGTAACTTATAGTTTATTTCATCAAAGATTAAATATTAAAGGTATTTGGATGGAAAATTATGATAATACTCCAATAGGGTAAAATTATGAAAATACCCTTAAGTTGTAAGATGTCAAGAATTGTCACTGGAAGTTGAATAATAACTCTGAAAGGATATATTGATATGATAAAACTACAGATGTGCTTAAGAAATGCTAGATTTTGCTTATGAAATACGGATAACCGGTTTTTAACCACTAGAGGGTTTGTGCAAGATATTAGAATTCTATTAAGTAATCATTTCAAGATAAGAGAATGCTCGGGAAAATAATTGATCATAGGATCTCTAAATTATATTATGTTCGTTAAGAGCTAATATTGAAATTATCTGGTTAAGAAATTACGGGAATGCCCTTGAGAGGTAAATTAATCCTAGTTAACGTTGAATGAGAAAATACTTTGAGGATTCGTACTTAACTCGATTAAGTACGGATTTGATTATTAAGATCCTGACTTAGTTCAAGAAAATTCTTGATTTTCCGTTTGTAAAATCTGAGAAGACACTTGACCCGAAAATATTCGAATAATGGGTAAATACTTGAAGAATAATTTATCGGGGGTATTATGCTATCATAATTGTTTGAAAGGACTAAAATAAATGATAAGATTGAATTTAATAGTAAGATCGGACGTAATGAAAGGATTGAAATACGCTGAATCTGTAAAATGACCAAAATACCCCTGTAATGTAAATGACTCAAGAATATCACCAAGCTCAGGAATGATTGAATATCCTCGAGCTCTGAAATGAATGGAATAAAACTGAACATCAAAATTACCAAAATACCCTTATGGCCTAAATTAAGTAAATGTCTTGGATTAATTCAGGAATCCAAGTAAGCATAAGTATTGGACTACCTTTAAAGGTAATGGAAAACAATTTAAGTGAATAGATCAACCCTAAAGCTATGTCAATACCTGAATGGCATATATATTACTGGAACATGTGTTCGTCTTCTCAAGTTTGACTCGATGATAAATTTTGGAAGTATTCAGCTCAGCTTAACTCTAGATCGTATTCAGTACTAAGAATTGGACGTTTGTTCGGCAAATCAACCACGAAGACCAAATTGAATGTAATGGAAGTACAACATGTATCTGAAATTCAGGAACGTTTTAATTACTCTGGAAAATCCTGAAGTAACTGGAATGAACATGACTGCTAAATGAACTAGGTAACCTCAATGACTAAGGATTTAATAAGTGTTTTGGATAAGTCTGGAAACTCTGATGAGTTTACGTAGTGTACAATTACAATGGATTATGAACAAATTAATCAAGTACGTCAGTATTTCATGATATTGTGGAAGCGTGGAAATGAAATAAAGACATTGGAAGATTTATTCAGCGATGATTCCGAAAATGGTCTACGGACAAGAATTTGTGGTATTAAAGAGTAAATACCCTAGAAGGAAAATGAATTGACCAGTCGATATAGATTGTTAAGGTTCTGAATCTTCGTTCTCAAGTTGTTCGATTATCCGATCAATTGACATGGATGTAAAGGATTCTGAATACCCTTATGGTTACGTACAACTTCTGAAAACTGCCTGAATAAGATAATATCCTGATAATTCACATTCTGAATAACTGATGATTCTGTCAGTTAATGAACTATTCCAATAGTGATTCTAAATTCCAACATTCTATCGACATACTGAAAAATTGTGTTTCTCTGCCTGATACAATACCTTTAAGTAATACATGTAAACTCTGGTGTGTTCCCTAATTACATAAATATTTTATCTGATTTCAAATTTGAATTCTGTTATGATACCTGACCTGGATTCTGATCTGATATTCACATGGATTCTGATCTGATACATGACCTGGATTCTGATATGATACTTGACTTGAATTATGTTTTGATTTTTGATATATCCGTTTACGGACGGAACATGTTTTATTGGGGGGTATTGTTGGAGGAAGATTACTTGGAGGTTCCTCAGTTGTGTGCTCAGGGCCTTACTTAGCGGTTCCTCGGCTGTGTGCTCAGGGCCTTACTGGACGTGAAGGGGTTGTATGGTTCTGGGTAACCTACATATTTTTTTCGTGACGGATGGGGGTATATATATATATGTTTTAAAAAGATCTGAAAAGTTACATGGTTTTTGGGAACACACTAGAAAACCTATTCTGATCTCTTAAACTCAATCATCCGAAATATTTCTCTGAACTGAAAGCTCATTGTCCGTTACCACCTGAAATATCGGTAGGATCTCTGCTCAGTATAAAAATCTGTACATGTTCGTAAACAATAAGGAAATATATATTTATCTGTATCTGCACGTTCATCAGCATCATCTGGTAGTTCTGTATTACTGAGCTTTCCAAAGCTCACTTTATTACTCACATTTTCAGGTTAAAAGAATTGTACCAGTGCATCTATCGACTTCAATAAGGGAGTTCATCCGGCGTTGCTGCAGAGTATAGTACATGTGATTAGGGGGCATGTAATTGTATTTTGATTTATATACGAGTCTGAAAATCTGTTTTATTTTTAAAATATTGACAACTGATTTTATAAGTTACACGTTTCAATAAAAGTTTTAAATTTTCTACTATTTTTACAGTAGGTCACCCCTCTTGCCTCGTACCATCTGTCATTTATACAACCGCGTTGAAAGTCATTGGTCGAGTAATGAGGAGCTTCATTATGACTTATTTCGACCTCAAAGGATGAACTTTTCATATAATAATATGAGATAATTATAAGAAAATATTATATATATATATATTTTAATTATTAATAATATATATGTATCTTATAAATATAATTATTTAAATTTAAAATTTTAAGAGAAAATAACAATCTCTTTACTTATTTTTGTAGATAATTCCATTCCAATGTATTAATTACCCAAAGAAGCATAAAAAAACTACTAAAAAATATAATCTCTTTAATTATTGAGACTACTCAATAGATTCATTTTAAGTTAGTTATGATATTAAATACTTAATATAAGTATTATTTTAATAAATAAAATAAAATTACTAAAAACATGAAATTTAACTTGAATCTTATAAATTTGAATTTAATAAACCATTTTTTTAAATCAAGTTTGAGTGAGGTTGAATTTTGTAAACATCGACGCACATAAAATTTTATGTTAGAGAGGTGAATTTATAAAATTTTAAAGACTAAAAATATATTATCAATAAAAAATAGAAAGAAAAAAAATCTAAAAACATGATAATTTAAAATTTTCAAAGAACAATTCATCTCTATTTGTAAAGAGTAAAGTCAAATCATGTTTAAATTTATGATGAAATATTTTTCGATCCAACTCTAAATAATAATATTAATTTCTTTTATATATAAATATATTTGCTATAATATTTCTCTTTCTATATATATTAATTTAATTTTTATATTATTATTAATTCTCAAAAATTAAAATAAATTTCAGATCAAATATCTCCTTAAACTCAAATACAAGAAATATACTTCTTAGATTGCATCAAATTTTCAACTAATTCGATCGGAACTGTTATCATCCCTAATCAAGCACCCTTACCCGTTTTAGCAACCCCTATGCGCATACGGAAACCAAAGTTTTTAAAAAAAAAGGCCGACTAGGAGTTGAAGTTTTACTGTCCGATAATACAGTCTCCCAACTTACACGCTTTTTTGTCTGCTGAAACAGCTGAAGCCATTCATCTTAACACAAAACCACTTGTTAAACTATTCCGTGATTAATTAAGTTAATTCAATTAGTTTAATCTCCATTGCTAATTACACTCTTTCTCTCTCTTCACTCTGTCAGCCACTGTTACCAGGTCCAGATTTAAATCCACAATCTACAGGGAGAGAAATCAAAAAAAGGAGCAAAACATTATTTTCTTTATCTTCATTCTCTCTCTCTTTTTTCTCTTATCTGAGAATCTGTTTAACAGCTGTATTTCAACTGATTTGAAACCCTAGCATTTGGATCCACTGGAAGTATTAGATGTGAATCAAGCTTCTCTGTTTGGATTTTTTTTTTTGCATTTTGGGCGTGAGAGTGGTGGGAGGGAGTGTTTGAATCGGAGATGTCGGAGATTGACGGCGAAGCGGTGGAGGTAGGAAGCAATGCGGGGAGTGAGTCGCCGGTGAGGGTGACATCGACCTCGGAGGGAGCTCATCCGTCGTTGACGGTGTCGGCGTTGTTTAGGGAGAGCGGAGGGAAAGGTTCGTCGAGAAGGAGACCTGTTAGGCCTAGCTTCGATGCAGATAATGAGTTCATTACGTTGCTTCACGGGTCGGATCCGGTGAAAGTGGAGCTAAATCGGTTGGAGAATGAAGTTAGAGGTGAGAAATGTTGCTCGATCTAGTTGTTTTTCTCATTGATTTGGTTCAATCAGCTGCTTTTTACTTGACATTAACCGTTTTTATTTTTTTATTATAGTTTTGAATTATGATTATTATTTTTTGATTGGGTTACAGATAAAGATAGAGATTTGGGAGAAGCACAAGCGGAAATTAAGGCATTAAGGATGTCTGAAAGGCTTAGAGAAAAGGCTGTCGAAGAGGTTGATTATTATTATTTTTTTGAAAAAAATATTGGTTTTTATTTTTATTTAAGAAATTAGTTTTAACTGATTGGTGGAAACACTTTAGTAATGATAGTAATTTATTTTGGAAATTGCTTAATATTTTTTTCTTTGCGTGATTTTAGTATGGAAATCCAGTTTTTTTCCTCCACACAAACGTGTATTTTATTTTATTTCGGGAAAGATTACGGTTTAGAGATGATAATAACTGGTAAAAAATGATAAAGGATGAGATGAGACTGTTTATATTTCAGATTTTCAGTGCATATTGTTATTTTACTGAAGAAAAGTAGATCCTGCAAAATTTTTGCGTAAACGTTTTGTGTCTGCTCGTGTCTCCGTTGCTGATAGCAAATCTATGTTAAACTTCTGATGATTGGAAAGTTAGTTTGTTGGTCTCTGGGGATGTAATTTGCCGAAATACGTACTGTTTTGTCAAAGTCATGTTGGTTGGAAGTTTCATCATTGAGAATTGTTGCTCAGTAGTTCTAGAAAGTCATTGATGGGCTGTCTCATCTAACTTCATTTATGATGCTTCGTGATGCTTTATCCAACTTCATTTTCAGGTTGCCTTGTAGTACCTGTATATCCGATTTTAAAATTTTAGATAATTTCAATGTTTTATCTCTTCAGTTGCTTTGGTTCTGTCTATTTCATTTGGCCTGTCAAATTTGTCATAAGATTTCTTTCCTACATGTAGTCTAGTATTCTAGAACTTATGTCGTAGTTTCCTGTTAGATTAAATGTTATTCTTCCATTTCTGTTTTCTACTTCACATATTTAAATCTGTAATGGGTTTTAGAGATCCCAACCTCATAAGTGAATGAGTTGTTCTGTTGTTTAGGGATTCAGATGTTTAATTGCCATTTTATCTTCTTACTATTTCTGGACTGCATATGGTCCCTTTTCTTGTCCAGGAAAACTCATCACCTTTATGTAATTTATTGCTCTTCTACATACTTGCCAATGCTCTTGCATCGAAGACTCTTGTTTATCAATATTTTTATAGTAATTGAATATACCATATAAGTATGACTGTTGGCAATGCTGGACACAAATGTGGGTTAACGTGGATTATCTGACTTGGCATTCTTATAATATTTTGTGATTGAGATGGATACCAACTTTGTTTCTCTTTTGATCAATAGCTCTCTGATGAGGTCTCGAGGATGGAAGAGAAGCTTAAGTTGACTGAATCTCTTATGGAAAGCAAGGTATTGCTGTGGGGGGAAAAATTCAAGCTTACCTTATGTTGGTATGTTGCTATAATTAGTTAATAAACATGTTCTGCAGAATCTTGAAATCAAGAAAATAAATGATGAGAAGAAGGCATCGATGGCTGCTCAGTTTGCAGCTGAGGCCACTCTGAGAAGGGTCCATGCTGCTCAAAAGGACGATGATATGCCTCCAATTGAAGCAATTCTTGCACCCTTGGAGGCTGAACTGAAGCTTGCCCGGCAAGAGGTTTTGTTGTGACTTTTGAACTATTGCTTCTGTCTCACAAAAATAATTTAGATGTTTTATAAATTATATGTGATTGATATTTCTCTCGTTGAATAGTTATTTTTTTTCCTTGCAGATTGCAATGCTTCAAGATGACAATAAAGCCCTTGATCGTCTAACTAAATCAAAAGAAGCAGCTTTACTTGAAGCTGAAAGGACTGTACAGGTTGCACTGGCCAAAGCGTCCATGGTGGATGATCTCCAAAATAAAAACCAGGAGTTGATGAAGCAGATAGAAATTTGCCAGGTATGGTAGTTGTTCTCGGTGTTTCCTTTTGTCAGGTGCATCAAATTTAGGACTCATGAGTATAGCCTAATAATTTGTGCTTAGTCTATATTTTATATAATGAATTACGTCACATGTTTGACTTGCCTATGTAGGAAGAAAACAAAATTTTGGACAAAATGCATCGCCAAAAGGTTGCAGAGGTTGAAAAGCTTACACAAACAGTAAGAGAGCTGGAGGAGGCTGTTCTTGCTGGTGGTGCCGCTGCAAATGCAGTTAGGGATTACCAGCGGAAAGTTCAGGAGATGAATGTAATCTTGCTTAGCATTTAACTGTCCAAGTTTTCCGTATCCTTTTATGTTGAAATACTATTAAAGCTCTTCTTGAATAAATGACTGTTTTTGTCCTTTAGGAGGAAAGAAAAACTCTTGACCGGGAGCTGGCACGTGCAAAAGTAACAGCAAATAGAGTGGCCATGGTTGTAGCAAATGAGTGGAAAGATTCTAATGACAAAGTGATGCCTGTAAAACAATGGCTCGAAGAGCGACGATTCTTGCAGGTTTTTGTGGTTTTTCCCATTCGGTATTAATATAGGCCCTTTAACTCTTTTTATTCATTGTGGATTTTATTTCTTACAGGGAGAAATGCAGCAACTTCGTGACAAGCTTGCTATAACTGAACGAACTGCAAAATCTGAAGCACAATTGAAAGTAATAATCTGATTGTGACACTTACCTTTGTGTTCTATATGTTGATGCTGCTGCTTTTGAAATAAGGGCTTTTATTTTGATTTTCCAGGAGAAATATCAATTGCGGCTTAAAGTTCTTGAAGAGAGCTTAAGAGGAACTCCTAACAGTCTTAGTCGCTGTACATCAGATGTAAGAAACATGAGCAATGGGCCTTCTAGGCGTCAGTCTTTGGGTGGAGCTGATAACTTCTCAAAACTTACATCCAATGGGTTTTTATCCAAAAGATCACCAAGCTCTCAATTGAGATCCTCTTTGTCATCTAGTACAGTTCTGAAGCATGCTAAAGGAACATCCAAGTCATTTGATGGAGGCACAAGATCATTAGAGAGAGCTAAATCACTTTTAAATGGAACAGGCTCAAATAGTTCATTCAACCAGCCTTTCGATGGAACCAAGGAGGGTGAGGCACCAAATGATGAAAAAACCACTGATTTCCAGCCTGTGGACACAGAGGATAACGTTCCAGCAATATTGTACGATTTGCTGCAGAAAGAGGTCATAACTTTGAGGAAAGCTGGTCACGAGAAAGATCAAAGCCTCAAGGATAAAGATGATGCAATTGAGGTTTATGCTTTGTTCTTTAATACCATTGGAATTTATCCTTCAAGATAACTCAATTAATCCTTGAATTTTCAGATGCTTGCTAAGAAGGTGGAAACCTTGACAAAGGCAATGGAAGTTGAGGCTAAAAAGATGAGAAGAGAAGTGGCTGCAATGGAGAAAGAGGTTGCTGCCATGCGTGTGGATAAAGAACACGAGAATAGGGCCAAACGGTTTGGTAGCTCTAACTCTAAGGGATATGCTGCCCAGCTGCTTACTGGAAGGTGCTTTTATTCTTTAGTTGATTATTTAGATTTAAATATTTCTTCTTTCTCTATATTGCTTTTGTTGCATTTTCCCATTATTTTGTGGGCAAGCAGCCATGGTGCCAAGTGCCAACCTGCATGTTCTAGCTTTAGCATGTTTCCATCTTTTTTATTTGAATTTTCAAAGTTTGTTTCTTTTTGATGTTTTAATTTATACCGTCTTGCTAACCTGAAATTTATATGCGATAAAAAATGACCTAGGTTTCTAATGGACAGAGTTCTTCCCATGTCTGGATCCCGTGTTTGCTTAGGACTGCATTGAAGTGGTAGAATAGACTGTCATCTTGCTGATCAAATTAATGCCTTTTGAAAAATGGAGCATCATAATTACTTCATCAAGCTTTTTCAAAATCTTTTGATACCTAAAACTAACCTCATCTTTTAGTTCGTTGATTTCACGGCAATATTTGTTTTCATATACAAGTCTGGATTTTTTTTCTTCACATGGGATTCTTCTGATGAAATTGTCTTTTTCTCTATTATTTTGTCAGCATCTTTGAAAACCTATGGGTGTAGCCGGCTAAGAAGAAAAAAGTATTTGAGCAATAAAATGAGAGAGAGTGCGCGCGCACAAATTATGAGCTATAATTATACTCTTGTACATGGCAATAGAAAACATACTAACCATTCTAAAGTGGGGGTGAGTGAAAGGATTTTTTTTTCGGTTGGTTCGGTCGGTTTTTCTAGCTTAACTGACTTAACTGAACCAACCAACAGCCCAATTTCGACAAAATCGACTTAACATATGTTGTTAACCAACCTATTTTTAATTATATATTATATTGTAATTACATATTTATTTAATATTTAAAATAAATTAAAATAATAATTAAAATAAATAATAATATATTTTAAGTCAATTGGTGTGGTTATGAATTTTAGTAACTAATAATCAACCGACAAAACTGCCAAAAACGACTTAACTGATTGGGTTGGTAAAGTCTGTCATAAGTTATAACCGAATAATGCTCTCCCCTATTCTAAAGTGAATTACCTAGTTAAAAGTATAATTTGATTGATAATTGCTTTGTCTCTGCCTTCTGTCTTCACTGCAGTGTTAAGTTGTAGGAGAGATGCATAGCAATTATATCGACTGTTCCATTGTTTGTCGCATAATCATCTAATTAATACTTAAGAGTATAATTCTATCTAGTTGTTGGTTTGCCTGTCTCCACTGTATTCACTTCTGTTTAGAATGTTGCATACTCTTCTGGACACGGTACATAGAGACTGGCAATGAATCTAGTTGTTAATTCTTTTTTATTTGCTGCCAAATTAGTCGTTCACATGATAGTTTAGCTTTCATTGATTACATAGGTAGTATATTCTGAACATTGAAGTTCTCGATTTTACGCAGAAATGTATCCCGAAGTGGGTTGACGCGCAGCACTCAATGACAACACATTTTAATTGCAGCAGCGGCAAGGAGCAAAATTTGCATAGGTCTCCCGGGTCCTTTGTTTTATTTTGCTTCATATATATTTTTTACCTCTACTTTGGTGTTTGATTATAAGATTATACAACTTGCACGATATTGATCTGAGGATAAATCTGAAAAGGAAAAGAGTAAATCAGAGGGAAAATTTGCTGAATCGGTATGCAATTGTCTGACATAGAGTGCTATTATTTTCCTCTGCTTAGATATGAACTAAAAGAGAAAGGAACTATTGATTATGAGCTAACCTTTTGTCAGGTTTTCTTTGGAGTGGCCAGTGGTTATGTTGGGTGTATAGGTAGAGTTGGTTTTGCAGTTGATATTTGTAATCTGCAGTGCAGTTAGTGTGATTTGTCTCTTTTTTAAAAAGTGAAGTTTGTTAATATCTTGTAATCAAATCCTATTCTGCTGTTGGGTTGTTTTATCCTCATTAATAGCTATAATTTGCTTATAAATCTGTGAATTGATGAGTTTATTTTCGTTATGTTCGGTGCGGCCGTGGTAAAGTGATCGAACATCGCATGCGAGAAAGAACATACTGCTTAGCCCTAAGCTTCTATAAAAATAGGGACGGACGAAAATTTTTATGTTAGAGTGGCAAACTTATGAAATTTTAGGGAGATTATTCTCACTAGCCCCATCGATTCATCCAAGTTTAGAAATATATGTGCCAGATAGTTTTTTTGTTGAATAGTTTAAATTGATTACAATGTTGTATCTGTTTAGAATTTTTTTAATTAATTGACAAAACACATTTTATAAACGCATTTGTTTGAACGTAGGACTTCTAGAGAAAATAACATTCTCTTTTATCATTAAGAACACTTGATAGGTTCGATAGACCATTAAGGTTACTCGATAGCTTCAATATGTTGAATTTTCTAGAAGAGAAAGAAGTGATGTGATAGGATTCTCCTTTGAAAAATTTCGTTGTTGTTCAAACCTGGGGGGAAATTGATGTACAAGTGGCTGATTGATTCTTTGTGGTGGAAGGGAAGCAAAGGTTAAAAAATACTTGTCGAATAAGAGAGTGGGAACCACTTCTCATATCAAAGGAATTTGATGGTTTTCAAATGAAGTTTAGGGTTTAAGTAATGTGAATGAAAAATATAGGAGTAGGTTTGCTTCTTGCTTAAGGGTCATAAGAATGAGTTCCTACTTGCAAAATATTTTATGTAACATAAGTCTTTCTAACGTGAAATTATTTATATTTATAATTTAAAACAAAAATAAGAGAAGAAATCACAATCAAGGGCGTTGGTAGGTCTGCACAAGGAAACTAAAAGGGGATTTTTTTCCTTCAAATTTCCATATATGAATTTAATTTATTTAATTAATTTTAGTTCATGTATTTTCTAAATTTGATAATTTTAACTTCGATTATTTGATTCAAATAATAAATGGATTTTAAATGATCAGATAAGAGAACAAGAATTAAACTATAATTTACACGTAATATATGGACTAATAATATAATTCAACTTAATCAATTTTGTATTGAGTTATTATTTAGGTTTCAATATTTTTTTAAAAAAAATTTGAAATACACATGACTAAAATTACTAAAGTATATGTGTTAAATCTACTATTTAAGCGAAGTATAATATATAATGGTAGAATTAAAAAAAAAAATTAAAATCCTTTTTGTTTTTAACTCACCAACACAATATTGCAAAGAGAATAAGTCGAAAATAAAAATAAAACCGAAAAAGTAAGAGGAGAAGATGATAGAACAGAGTTATCTTAAATTTTTTAAAAAAGGTTAAGAGAAGAAATTTTTTTGGGATATAACAAAGATATAATATCAAATATGATCGATTATATTAATTTTTTTATTAAATAGTAAGAGAAATCGACGATAGAAATGATTGAAAAAAAGTTATAAATTATTTTTATTTTGTTTTTAATTTCATTAAGTATGAGAGTGAAAAATAAACAAAAGTATTAAATATATCAATTAAAAGTTTAAAAGTTACTATTAAAAATGAATTTTTTTTTGGTTAAATTGTCTCTATAGATATCTTAAATGATTGAAGTATTATTTTCAAAATTTTGGTAACCAAAATATAAAGAAAATCAAACAGAATTTATCTCCGTTTTCGTTTTAATTTCGTACATTTAATTTTGATAATTAAGTATATTAATAGTGATTTTCTCTTATTAAACGATATCAAATGCTTATTAATTGAACTAACCTTGTTGGTAAATTAATTTTTTATTTATAAATTTATGAAAATATTGGATTTCAAAGAGGAAAAACATTTTGCATGCAAGAAAAAAGAATATTTTTGTCAGACCTTCCTTTTGTTTGTTTATTTGTATATTTCTTTCTCTGCATACAACTTCCATTCCCATTTTTTCTGTTCCGACATCAGAGCCGCCCATATCCGGTCCGGCTTTCTCGCATCAGATCCCAAAAACCTCCATTTTTCGCGTTGAAAAAAATGGCGACTATGAAGAGCTTGATTGGTCTCGTTAACAAAATCCAAAGAGCCTGCACTGTCCTCGGCGATCATGGCGGTCAAGGAATGTCACTCTGGGAAGCTCTTCCTTCTGTTGCTGTTGTCGGTGGCCAGGTCAAATTCCTATTAAACCCATTCCTTTATTAGTTCTCTATTTTTGTTTTTTTTAATTTGTGTTTTTTTTCATTGGAAAATAGAGCTCTGGGAAATCTTCGGTTTTGGAGAGCATTGTTGGGAGGGATTTCTTACCTCGTGGATCTGGTAAATTTTCATATATGTTCTTGGAATCTGAATAAGATAACGAATAACAGGAAAACAAATCACTTAAATGTCGGATCTTGCTGATTGGAAGGTGATATAATTAGAAATAAACATATGAATTCAATGTTACTAATTTTAGTCTAGTAAATCATTTGAGCATAGTTTTGGATCAGTACTATAGTGAATGTGATTCCCCAATATCACTGTTCCAAAGTTAAAATCAAATATTTCACTTACTTTGTCATTATGATTTAAAACGACATATACCCTAGGTCTCAAATCAAAAAAGAAGAGAAAAGAAAAATACCCATATGATCTCTGAAGTTAGTTATGATGAAGAACATGTTCCTTTCAAAATCTAATTTTTATTTTTCTTTCGTTTTAAGGGATTGTTACACGGAGACCATTGGTGTTGCAGCTTCATAAGACAGAATCAGGGGCTGAATATGCAGAGTTTCTTCATGCTCCAAAGAAGAGATTCACTGATTTTGGTAATACCTCTATTAGGATGCTCGATTATAAAAAAATTGAATTTGTTACCTACTTATTCTCAAAATTTCTAGCTTATTTTCTGAAGTTTTACCATTTATGTTTCCTTTTTTTCTTTGGTAATATTTGCATGAAATTCAGTTTCTTCTTCCTTTTGGGAATTGAAGAGGTTATAGGTACTACCTGAGACTTGAGAGTATACAGGTTTTATGAGGTGCATATTGCTTAATCTGAAATAATAGTATTTCTTTGATACATTAGTGCTCTAGATTTGTTTTATATCGTGGCAGTGATCCCTCCTGTTATTTATAGGATAGAGGTTGAGGACTTATCTTCAGATTTAGTGTATATGCCGAATAATTTCATTATGGTACAACATATTTTTTGCTCAGCTTCATTATGGTACAACTTGGTAAGAGAAGTGCTTATGTAGACATTCTTGTTTACATCTAGCTATTTGATGAAGGGAAAAGGAAACAAAAACCGTTGCTTTCCATTTTTAATCTATAACTTGCAAAAGAAAAAAAAAAACTATTCCATTAAGGTAAGAAGCTCTGTGGTTGGCTCCGTTAGTGTTAGATTAGTGTTTCAAACTGTGATAAGTGTTGGTTTGGTAACTTATGGTTTGGTTACTTTAGCTATCCTTCAGTGCAACGAATGAACATAAAAGGACACTTTTACTTCTAACACTTTATGTTGGGTAAAAACTCTCAGTTTCATTATCTATCATCCCTTGCACAAATGCACTCAACAAGAAATCTTAACAACTATGCAAGTGACTGTCAAATGGTAAATTCAGCTTGCACTGGATAAGCTAGAAAAATTTCCTTTTGAGATGAAATTGGTTTTATTCACCTCCTCACTGACATTGCGCTTTCCAGTTCCTTATTTTTCTTCTACATTTAATGATTTTTTTTTTACTTTAAATAGGACTGCTGCTTCACCATTAGCCATTTCCCCCAGCAACTGTTTACTTTTCAAGTTCTTCTGTATCAAAATTCAGATGATTTATATTATTAACAAGTGATAGGAATACTGTTTATGCAGCTGCTGTTCGTAAGGAGATTTCAGATGAAACAGATCGAATAACTGGGAAGACAAAGCAAATCTCTAATATTCCAATTCACTTGAGCATATATTCTCCAAATGGTCTGCCCTTATACCTCCATCTTGATTATATACTGTATGCAAGTTATTCATTGGATAAAAATAAACACAGAATGAAAGATAAATGCTGTTCTGATGCTTTTGCTAATATTATGTTTATGAACGCGCTCTTGATGTATATGTGTTTGTATTCTCACCAATCACCATAATTATTTAGTGACACTGTTAGCTAATGTTAAGAATGAAGGGTCAGTAATTCTCATATGTGCTTCATTTGTAAACTCTTACCCTACAGTCCATTGTACATGAAGCAGATTGTTCTACAGAGCAAATTAGATTATGCTTTTGATATAAGATTGTAATAAGTTTGCTTTTATTTGGCAGTTGTCAACTTGACACTAATAGATCTTCCTGGGTTGACAAAGGTTGCAGTAGGTAAAAATATTTTTTTTTTTTGAAAAACTAAATTGATTTGGACTTGATCTCCTTTGTAAGCATACAATACAGAATCCTTAATCATGTAGATTTTAACTGTGGCTTTTGCAGAAGGACAGTCAGATAGTATAGTCGAAGATATTGAAAATATGGTCCGTTCTTATGTTGAAAAGGTGAGTTACTTGACACTTGCTGACTGATAAACGATTTTCAATGCTAAAATATATATGACTCAGGCATAAGCAATTATTGCAATAAAAAAATAGAACTCAATCAAGTAAGAGCATATAAATCCAGGGAACCAGTAATAATCGTAGTTCATATATATCCCATTTGGGTTGATTAGCTGCCTTTGTATTTGGGGAGTTGGAGTGTATGTTTCACTTTGTTTCTGCAGGTTTTTGTTCTCAGGCTTATGTAATTAGTGTCTACGCTTTCCAGCTGATAGTGGTTTTTAAGTCTTATGCTTTCTGGGAAGGTTTAGTTTGTTGTAAGGGTTGACAATGTATTATTCTTCTGATCAATAAAATTATAGGCGCTCTTTTCCTCCTTTCAATGCCCTTCATGTTACTTTCATAACATGGAGGGTAAAAAGGGGGTTTTTAATGAGGCCTCATCTTCTATCAAAAAAAAAAAATATATCCCATTTGGAGAGATAAAAATGGTTGCATCGAACTCACAATAAAAAGATAGATGGTAGTGGAATTAATTTGTAACCAATTAACCAAGTATAGACTGAGCTGATATGTGTTAATTAGGAACTGGTGCACAATGATGGAATAGATGATTATTAGACTGGACCGGGGATTCGCATTAAATATTTTTTTTGGATAGGAATTGAAGGCCTCGTTAAAAACCCCCTTCTTGATTAAAAAGCTTGTAAATAAGCTCCTTAATCAGAGGAAGGAGGAAAAGAGTGCCTTAAGATTTCATTAAACCAAAGAAATTACAAAAGATACAAACTTAGAGCACCCCCAAGACAAAGAACCAGAAAACAACCAAAAACAACCCTTCACAACAACATTAACTGCCTAATCGCCTCAGCTACAACAACTCCAAAAGGACAACCAGAACTATGCCCGAAACACAGCACAACACAAAACAACTATAAAAAAGCCACATAACAGTTGACAGAAACCATAAAAGCCAAATTCGACTACTAAAGCCATTAAATATACAATGTGCAATTAGCCAATTACCAGGTTTCAGCAGTGAAATGGTCAGTGTCGTGTCTGTCCCCTGTGGTGCAATCGTTAAACACCTTAAGAATTTGCACTACAACTATTTTTTCACTATCTTCAATCTTCCTTTCATGCATCATAAGGTGCCACTTTATAACTCCATTTTTGGAGATTATGGCTGGTGTTATTCCCAATCTTCTTGGATTACAATGCTTTTACACCATACATTTTCTCCATTTAGGTCTATCTTAAATAGGTTACAATTTGTTTTAAAAGTCCAATTTTGTTTTAAAGTCTTAGATATCTTGGTTAGTGGCACCGAATCTAGTTCTTCAAAATTGATATCAAGATGCTAACAGCCTTGTTAGTTATCCTACCTAAAATCAATTGAGAATAGTTAGATAATTCAACGGTGGTGGATAAGTCCAGTTAGCACTTACTCCCATGTATAGGACCAATATTAACAATTAAAAAAAATTGGCATCATATGAACAAGAAATTTGGGCAACAAATGAGAAACAACATTAAAAAAGACAACCATGGGCTTTGCTACCATGTAAACACCCATGCTGAAACCGATGAGCAATGAGTAGAGACTTGGAAGGCACAACCTGGATATAAGGTTGCAGTAATTCTCATACTTAATGAACAAGATGCAATTAACACTTCACGCATTTAGGAGTGATACAAACTACTAAAATAAACGGTCTTAGCACTTGGGTAATAAACGCTAGAACACAAACAACAAAGAATGAATAAAATAAACTAACCAGGCAACAAAAACATTGTGCTTTGACAACATGTTATGCCTTCAACCTGATACCAATTGATTTTAGATTTGTCTCCATTGTCTTCAACAAGCAAGATCTGAAATTGCTTTTGGCCCAATGTTGCAACTCTTGTGTTTTTGTCATGTTTCTGAGTTTGTTTTCGATTATGTAGCCTAACTGCATCATTTTGGCCATTACTCCTGCCAATCAAGACATTGCCACTTCAGATGCCATTAAACTTGCAAGAGAGGTGGATCCATCAGGTATTCTGAAAGTCAGCTTTACGCTGCATTATTCCTCCTTATTCTGATGCATTGTTATTTGATAGGAATTATTATAATGAGCAAGGAGATTGCATTTTCACGATATTTTGTGTTCAGGTGAAAGAACTTTTGGGGTGCTAACAAAACTTGATCTAATGGATAAGGGAACAAATGCTACAGAAGTATGTATTTAATCATACTTGCTGCATTGCTGCTTGGTCATGAAATGCTTGCATAATATATGCTGAAAGTTTTACATGTGGATAGCAATTCATACAAAATCATATTCATTGACATGGAAACCTACATGACAATGTCACAGTCCATGGTTTATTTTAAATTTTCTTTATTGCCCAACGGTTCTATTTGCAATTATTATACTTTATTTCTTTGTGCCACTGATACATCACTATGTATAATGTCAGATCAATTACCATGTAGATATTAAAACCGTGCATGAACATTATAGTTATTCAATATATATCTTTCAGGTTCTCGAAGGAAGGGCATATAGGCTACAACATCCTTGGGTTGGAATTGTGAATCGATCCCAAGCTGACATCAATAAGAATGTTGATATGATTGTTGCTCGTCGAAAAGAGCGTGAATATTTTGAAACAAGCCCTGATTATGGACACTTGGCAAGTAGAATGGGATCGGAGTATCTTGCAAAACTTTTGTCTCAGGTGTTTTTCATCTTTCTACTATTTTGTTTGCTTCAATTAATTTTAATATTAGTAACTCACAAAAGCTTTGGCATCTCATTGTCTGTCTATGAGTCCTTATATGTATATATTATTTTAACTAAATTTTAATTTTTCTTCTATTTCAGCATTTAGAGCTTGTTATCAGGCAGCGCATACCAAGCATTGTTGCTATGATAAATAAGACAATTGATGAGCTCAATGCAGAGTTGGATCGCATTGGCAGGCCTGTTGCAGCAGATGGAGGGGTAAAAATTTAGACCTTTCAGAATCAGTTTGCTTTACTTGTGAATGGAACACTTCCTCAACTGTTCACTTCAACAATATTAAATGTATGTACAGGCCCAGTTGTATATGATTTTGGAACTTTGCCGTGCATTTGATCGTGTTTTCAAGGAGCACCTGGATGGAGGGTAAGTGCATAGTTTTTTCAGCTTTGAAACTTCTATACGAGTTTGGTTTAATTTTTTGGTCATCTAACTTAATTCTTGTTAGAGTATTTCTATTTCTGAGTTCAATTTTCTTATGTTACGAGACTTGATTCCTTAAAGTATGTTCACATATTGATATGCGTCTAGTGATTGTAAACTTGCAATTAAGGAATCATATTATTCAATCTTGTACAGCTCCTGTTCTGACCTCTTACTATTTAGCATTTATGCTATACTTTCATAGGAATTAGGAAACGTACTTGTCAGTCTCATCTGGATGGCTTGTATATGGTGCTAGAAATAGTTGTGAAGTATGTTTTCTATGAATGTGGTCAGCTATGCCATTTCCTATGGTATATTTTAGATTTGTCCCCTAAATTTTTATAATTAAACAGTAAGTTGCTGCTTCAGGCGACCTGGCGGTGATCGGATTTATGGAGTTTTTGACCACCAATTGCCAGCTGCTTTGAAGAAGCTCCCCTTTGATCGTCATCTTTCATTTAAAAATGTCCAGAAAGTTGTCACTGAAGCCGATGGCTATCAGCCACATTTGATTGCACCAGAACAAGGATACAGAAGGCTCATTGATGGTTCTATTACCTATTTCAAGGGACCAGCTGAAGCCTCTGTAGATGCTGTAATGTTCTTACCCGTGCTGTTCCTTTTATTTTTGAGTACAGACACACACAAATGCTGTTGTAATGTTTTTACTAGTGCTGCTGTTGCTTGGTTAACTTTCAACTTTGTGAAGATTTTTTTGACTATCATGTATACATTATATGGTGGCCAACAGGAAGATTTTGACAAGTTTTTGTGTAGGCTATTAGTAGAAGATTTAAATGTTTGGTTCTCACAAGTCTAACTCTCATACGAGGGTCATCCGAGCGTTTCTTTCTTTTAGTAGCTTGGTTTTTTATCGCAGTTTCTACTTATTCCTTTCTATGTAATTTTGCAAAATCGTGAAACTCTTATTTTGTATGCTTTGATCTTCAGGTTCATTTTGTTTTGAAAGAACTTGTGAGGAAGTCAATAGCTGAAACTGAGGTAAGTAATTATTAGCTGGAAACATTCATTTTCGTTGATCTTTGGGAAAAATATGGCTTCAACGGATATTTTTCATGATTTGTCACTTGTAGTTGAAAATTTTCTTAGAAATATGAAAAGGACAAGAAAGAGTGCATGTGTGCGAGTGGATTTTTTTACCTGCTACTTTTGTTGGGTCCTTGAAGTAGACCCTATATTACAACATTTTCTTTATGAGATTATTCAAATGACTAATAGAGCCCTACAGATAATATGCTAACTCGATGCAACTACAGGAATTGAAGCGGTTCTCAACACTTCAAAATGACATAGCTACCGCTGCAAATGAAGCTTTGGAAAGATTTCGTGAAGAAGGTCGTAAAACAGTGATACGGTTAGTGGAAATGGAGTCCAGTTACTTGACTGTTGATTTTTTCCGGAAGCTTCATGCAGAACCAGAGAGGAAACCAGAGAAGAATGCAAACCCACCTGGCCCAAATAATGACCTTTACCACGATCACTCTCTCAGAAGGATTGGTATGTGAAGTTAGTTCTCTTTGTTGCTTATGTTACTACACTTTTGCTTTGTTTGGTAGGAGCATTATTTTTCAACATCAGTCTTGAGGGAGAATATATATATATATTGATTAACAAGTAGTGAGAAATATGTTTTTGTTGATTCAGGATCAAATGTTAGTGCTTATATAGCCATGGTTTCTGATACATTGAAGAATACTATTCCTAAAGCTGTGGTTTATTGCCAAGTCAGAGAGGCCAAGAGGTCACTGCTGGCCAACTTTTATGCCCAAATAGGGAGGAGAGAGGTAAATTGAATAACTTTACTTTTTATATGCACAAATTTAAAGAAATTTGATTCTGAGTTATAAAGAAATGAATGTGAGGAGTACACCCATTTTAGAGGTTTATCAGAAAGGGAAATTAGTAAACAGTGAGACGAATTAGACTCAGCGTTGAATATATTTTATGTTCCATGCTTATCAAAAATGAAAAGAGGCAACTATACACAGTTTGACAAGTCGTCAACAGTGAACATATTAGACAATTTCTCTATTGTTATTAATAGGATAGGGTTCTTCCATTATGGGAAAGTAGGCACGAAATGCCACATACATACATTACTCAATCCACACTTTTCTCAGATATAGCCCCCGTGAAATGGATAAAGAGACCGGGTTATGTTGCTATTGTGTAAAGGAAACCATGATAAAGGAAACCAAATCATGTCTCGTTACTGCATCAAGAGCCTTGCTATAAACTTTTCTGGATCAAGACTCAATCTTTGTGGTGGTTATGCAGAAGGAACGGCTTAGTGCGATGTTGGACGAGGATCCCCAGGTGATGGAGAGGAGAACCCAAATCACCAAAAGACTCGAGCTTTACAAATCAGCTAGAGATGAGATTGATGCAGTCGCTTGGAAATGATGTCTATATACATATATAGAGAGAGAGATACCGATCTTCACTTCTCGTTTTCTATTTTATCTTTCTCATGTATGGACAGCATATTGTTCCATCGATTGTGTCCCATTATAAAATGCTCAACTTTTAGTTTCACTTATCTTGATTCATGATTGAAGTATACAATAATCCTTAACTAAGCAAACAATCAGAGCAAGCAGAGCATTACAAGTAATAACAATACAAAGATCTGTAATAAAACCAATGCTTGAATTTTGAGTTTCTTTATAAATATCACAAATTGTTTCTGAATAAATATTATCATCATGATATACAGGTGCCAAAAGATGTTTATTACATTTATATCGAACTTTGCTTGAACTTCTTATACACTTTTGTCATACCATCTTCAATCTCTCCTATCAGACTGATTTTTGCACATCGAGACTTCTGGAAATACTCCTTCCAAGACAACTCTTTTGGTTACCGAGGTCGCCATCCGGAAGTACTCTTCCATAAAAAGAAGTCCTTCGACCGATCATAACTTCTTGACAAGAATTTTGATAAACTGAAGAGGAAGGACTTTCGGATTCTTCTTCATCTTCAGTTACTCTCTCTGAGACTTCTCCTTCTTCATCTCTATATTATAAACATCATTGGTTGACAATTGTGTAACCATCGACTACGACTCTATACCTAAATTAGAAAGGGTGAACCACTAACTGTGGACAAAACAACTTTAAACACAGAGTAAATTTGCAAATCCTACACATGAATGCTCCACTTGTTTTCTTACCACAAGCAATGCATGGCCCTTTCCAGTTGAATAAAAAAGAGAGAAAGTTCACGTCCTTCACATGTGAGAGTGTAAGGAGCTGAACATCCGAGGCAACAATGTTTCCCACGCCCACGCCATTTATAGGCAAAGCCATTGCAAACTTGGGAGAAAAAGTCACATTTGAAAAAGCAGTTTGCAATAAGGATGAGTGGTTCTACAGAGAAAAAATAATTTATATATCCATAATATATACAAAAAAACAAGAGTTCGGAGAAGCTTTTGAATACAAGCAAGCAGCAAACAAAGCATTACAAATAATAACAATACAAAGATATGTCCATAGACAACCATTATTATCGTTTTATAGCTAAACAACTATCATTCTATCAAATCAGGAGTACAAATACATTCCCAGTGAACAATGTATTCACATCCAAGTTTCATACAATCGAGGGCCAGACCTTGACAAGGAGCATTACAATGAGAGCATTCCGGATAATAATACATTTTCTTCACAAATCTGAGAGGGTGTGGATGCTCTTCTACTTCGTAGAATTTTCCAGATTTGATGGATGAATATATTCCTATTCCAATAACACAATCGGGATGAACACAAGTGTCACAAATTTGTGTTTCTATCTCTTTTGCAAAATCACAAAAATGACTTTCTGAATATGTATTATCATCTTGACATGTAAGGGTCAAAAGATGTTCATCACATTTGTCTCGAACTTTCCCTGGTCGTCTAATACAGTTAAAACACAAACCAATTTTGCAAATCTTGCATGTGTATGGCCCGTCAGTTTCCCAACTACAATAAGTGCACAACCATTTAGAAGAGTATAAAAAAGAGAGAGGATGTTCATGTCCTTCACATGTGAGTAAGAGGAGTTGGACATTGGAGGCACAAATGGTCCCCACATTCATGGCATTCATAGCCAAAGCCATCGCAGACGCGTCTGCAGTATGAACATTTGAAGATGTTATCTGTAACAAGGATGAGCGGTTCTTCACAGGCATGAAACCAAAAATGCTTCTTCTTACCAAATTCAGCGCATTTTTTGTGAAGGAAAAAATTACATTCTGAACAATGGTAAAATGAATCCAAAATGAGTAATGAGCATCCATCAAAAAACTCATTTTCTTCTCGGATCTTGTCACTTAACATTATGTTCATGACTAAAATGCTTGATCTTAATGGCTTCTTCATTTTGGTTTCTTTCAATGACAATATAAGAATCCTCGGATAATATTCGATTCTCATTAAACTTTTCATCCGACTCTATTACAAAGTAATCTCTTTCATCCATTCTAGCACAATTCACATGAACAATAAAATTACAGCCTGAACAATAATAACTCCCGTGCTTCGTATTCACCTCATCAAGGCAAACTACACAATCCCAATTCTTTGACTTAGAGTTATCTCTTCTAATGAAATAGGAGTGAAAAAGAGGGTGTTCATGCCAAACGAATTTGATGTTGCTGGTAATGAAATGCATTTCTTATGGACCAAAAGGTTGCAATTTGAGCACATGTAGGGAACGGAGTTCCCCTCCTCACCGCATGCATCACAAGTGAAGGACATTTGTCTTAGAAAAATTGTGAACGGGTGTTAATGACCTTTACCTTCTATAACAGACGCCGGTGACAGACATGATACGTGAATGCAGAAATTGCAATGTGAACAATAACTTAGTCCATAACGGTGGATGTCAGAGCATATCACGCAAGGGAGTTTTTCAACACTGAACTGTAGAGTAAGAAGATGGTTGCGGTCAAGTGGATGATCGATTTCAGAATATAGTTCAACACGTTTTTTATGCAGATTAAATCCACCACCTAAAGAGTAATAAGCAGAATCAGATAACGGTTCCCAAGAACAACAGCATTTAGAACTTTCAAGTTCTTTGTTACTATATTCAGTGGAAGAAGATGGATCTTTGCTGACAATAACTTGAAGTTTTCGGAAATTCTTTTCAGCAATATTGAGTGTGAACAAAGCACATTTGATATGTAAATCTATGTCGCAAGAGCAATGTTAAACGAACTTCTCACCTGATTCACTGAAAAAGGTGCATATAAAGCTTCCTACCTCATATGATGGATTTGGCAGAAGACAAAGAGGGTGATCATGATGAAAAGGGTGATTAATATGTGAGGGTGCCTCAGCGCATTCTTTATGCAGGTAAAACCCTTCACTCGGCACAGCTAAAACTTGGTCCCGACATCATTTCACCGCACCTTGAGCAGCTAAAATTTGGCATACATCACGAGTTTAGAAAAACTTTTAAATACAAAGAACCAAAAACCAAAGCCTTACAAGTAATAACAATACAAAGATCTGTCCATAGATAACCACTATTATTGATTTAGAGATTAACACCAACTATAATTCTAACAAATCAGAAGGACAAATACATTTCCAGTGCAAGGTGTATTCACATCCAAGTTCCATACACTCAAGAGGCAAATATTTACAAGGAGGATCACAATGAAAGCATTCGTGATAATAATACATGTTCTTCATAAACCTAAGAGGGTCTGGATGTTCTCTGATGCTTCGAATATTGTAATAGTAACAGTACAAGCGTACATTATCATTGACAAGTAATAAAATGGACGCAATTTAATATGTCGTATGTCTAACCCACAAGGATTAGTTATTACTTTAAGGAAATGCCGAAAAGCATCATGCAATTAACAATGTTGTAGCAACATGATTGATGTGTCTAGTATTAACTTAGCAGGTTATTCCTCTCGAAGGTATTCACCAAACAACACATGATTGATGTGTCTAGTATTAACTTAGCAGGTTATTCCTCTCGAAGGTATTCACCAAACAACTTAAAAAAAAGGCTTCATCTCTTTAGCAATTCAAACACGTATACTAAGAATGCTACGACAAAACAATCAGCAAAAATATCTTTTGTGCTAGATGCGCTCTCACAGATGTTGATGCTACTTACGATGTAACTCATCTCTCGATGAATTATTGGACAGTTTGTATCTCTACAAACTAACCATAAAAAAAAGCTCAAGCAACACCAATCAATGCTACTAAGGCAAAGCAAATAAACATGAAATTTATCAAATATATTCAAAATATAATATTCAAATTTAACATCCCAACATAAAATAAAAATATCTTAAATAAAATAAAATAAATCTCCATTCTCAAATTCGATTCCAAATTGCTAAGTTGATGCCCAATCGTTCGTCTACCACGACTGCATGACTACAACTTGCTCTACGTCTAAGTGTTGTTTTTCTTAAGGTTTTGGGCTTCCATGGTCTGAGACAAGAGAGAAATATAAAAGGCTACGAAAAAGTAGGTTTTTATCAGGTGTGTAAAAAGTATTATATTTATAGCTTCCCAAAATCAAACTTTCCACCAATAAGAATTTTTTTTCCCTTTTTTTATTAATCTAAGGTAAGTATAAGGTAATATCTATTCAAAAATAACTCTCAAATAATTAACATTTAATGTTCATACCTCTAACATTCAAGGTACTTAAACCCGAGACCTCAAGGAATAACAACCATTTCTTTACCGCCGAGATCGCTTGATTCGTATATAAGTTTAATTTTTTAAAATTGATGTGGTGGATTGATAACCAAGACTACTCTCTTGACCCAATTGACTTTAAAATAATAACGAATACCTTATCATGATCTAAAAAAGTCTTTAGGGGCTTAAAGTAAATAAAATATATAATTTATATATTTAAAATATATTTTTAAATTAATTCATAATTTTATTATATAAAAACTTTTAAATAAAAAATTGATACACTTAATTATATATGAATACATATATAAATATTTACACATATATGTATTAATTAATAATATGCGGTAAACACAACTACTTTAATACATATACAACTATATGTATATGTTTATATAAAAATATTAAATTAAAAGTGTGAAATTATAAAATTGTAGAGGATACAAAATTAGATTATTAATAAAATAAATAAAAACATATTTAACTTTTATAAAAAATTAAAAATTTTAAAGAACGACGGCTGTAACATCCCTCTGTTCATCTCCCCATATGTATATATTTATTATATGCATGCATGAAGGGCTTTGAAGGTTTTGTCTTTAACCTAATAATATAGTAGGATTCTTTTTGGCAAAATTATGTACAATGTCGACAAGATGATTGATTAATATATATTGGCAGTGCATGCACCTCCCGGAGCATATTTGGCATTATGGCTTAACATTGCTGGTTTTATCCATACCTAAATGGATCAATAATTAAAGCTTGGAGTTTTAGGCTACGGCTGCTCTCTCTTATATATAAACACTTTCACATACCAACAAAACCCTTCTTTTATTTTGGTTACTTTGATTCATTCAATGAAAAGGTAAAGCCTAGAAGAAAGGATAGCAATAGCAATGCCTCAGTTCATCAATCTTCAAATCATCATTAATGATGAACAAAGTTTCTTTCTTCATGAGGTAAATTCTTTCATTTCTGTTTTTTTTTTCATTTATGTATGTTGAAGTAGAACAACTGTTTGTGAATATATTTGTTTGGAATTCCCCCCAGAATATTATATCAGCTTTCTCAGGAAGGTTGAAGAAGATCATTAGAAAACAAAAGAGAAAACCCCAGATTGAGGATTCCATTATAGAGCTCAATGATTTCCCTGGTGGACCAGATGGATTTGAGCAAGTTTCAAGGTTCTGTTACAATCATGGCAGAGTTGAAATCACAGTTTCCAATGTGTCTCTTCTTTATTGCTGTGCATTTTTCCTTGGCATGACAGAGAAAGCCTCAACCAACAATCTCTTGAAACAAACAGAAAAGTTCTTTGAGGGGATGTTTTATTGGTCCTGGAATGATATAATTATGTCTCTAAGGAGCTGTGAACCATTCTTTTCATATGCAGATTCATATGGTCTAATCCAAAAGCTGATCTTTGCACTTTTAGCAAAGTTTGCTCAGAATTCAGATATGAACTTCATAGCGTCTTCTTCCTCGTCATCTTCACCAGAGACAAGTTTTGGCTTCAGATTCTCTTCAACATCAAAAGCCTCACCTGATCCAGCCAGTCCATGTACTAAGTCAGGCAAGGATTGGTGGTTTGATGAATTGACAAATTTAAGTCCAAAGATTATTGAAAAAATCATTAGGAATTTGGGTGCTTATGGGAACCAAAACAACAGCTTTACACTCACAAGGTTCCTTCTCCATTACCTCAAAAGCAGACCGCAAGGTTCTTCCCCGAGCTCAAAATCTGAATACAGTGGCCTGGCTGACACAGCTGTTCATGGGGTTATTTTAGTGGGGAAAACCAAATTTTCTTGCAGGAAACTTTTCTGGGTTTTGAGACTTGTTTCTGGTTTTAACCTCAGCAAAGACTATAGGGCTGGTTTGGAGAGACTGATTGGTGAGAATCTCGATGAAGCAACTGTGGATGACTTGTTGGTATCAGGACATAACAGGGGTGTTTATGATGTTAATCTTGTAATAAGATTGATTAGAGTTTTTGTCAGTGGTGAAGAGGTGGATTCACAGAAGATGAAGAAGCTTGGAAGATTGATAGATAAGTACTTGAGAGAAATATCTCCAGACCAGAACCTCAACATCTCTAAGTTCCTTGCAGTTGCTGAGAGTTTACCAGATTCTGCAAGAGACTGCTTTGATGGAGTCTATAGAGCCATTGATTTCTATCTTCAGGTGACAGATTTCAACATCTCTAATTTCCTTTGATTTATGCTAAATTGCTAATCTAGTAATTGGCCATTACAGTCCCATCCAACACTTTCATTTGAGGAAAGATCAAAGCTATGCAGATGTCTAAACTATGAAAAGCTCTCATTTGAAGCAAGCAAAGAGCTTGCTAAAAATCCCAGAATCCCACCAAATGTTTCAGTCCAAGCACTTATTTCACAGCAATCCAAAGTGCCCCAGAATGGATTTTTATATCAGATAACTCCCAATGGCAGCCATGGCAAGAACTCACATGGCCATATGGTGTTGTTCAATTACAACAGCATGGATTCATCATCATCAGAGAGTTTTTCAGAAGGGACTGAAGATATGAAACTCAATTTGCAGAAGATGCAATGGAGAGTGGTGGAGTTGGAGAAAGCATGTAAAGAAATGAAGGGGCAGATGTCAAAGTTGGTAAGGAATAACACTGGCATTAGTACCCCTTTCTACAATGTAACTTTGCCAAGATTTTGTTGAAGTTTGTTTGTACAAAAAGGGGCTAGTTCTTGAAAATCTGGAGTAAAGGAGATTCGCTTTTTTTTTCTATATATATTTTTTAATTTTTGGTTTGGGAAAATGTATGTTAACTTTGAAAAGTAAATAATATTACATTGTATTTTTATTTTTGAATTTATTTGTGCAAAATTTCTATTAATTTTTTATAAATCGAATTTTAATATGATTGGTATTATTCTTATTGTATCATATAAAAATAAAAATTTTAAAATATTTAAGTGTATAATATCCTTTGATTTAATTAATGTATAAAAAATAAATATATAAAATTTTCATTTCTGTTGTATTATTAAAATATAAATTATTCAACTCAATAATCTTTCCACTAAATTATAAGTTATTAAAATCAATACAAATAACAAATTATTAAATCAAATAAACTTTTGTAAGTATGGAATCTACAAAATATATATTAACACAAAATCAAATTACACATTAATCAAAGAAAATACAGATCTTTTCAGAACAGAAAAGAAATGCAGCGTTTATATATATTGAACACTTCTGGGGATAAAGTAAGAATTAGTCCTTAAACTTGATAACTTTTTTAATTTGGTCCTTGAATCTTGTTTTACACATTAGTCCTAAACTATTTTTTTTTTGGTAATTTTGATGATGTGATACTCTTAAATTTCATATCTCAAAATATCACAGCACCGAGTGACTAAAAAAGAAAAGAATTAAATACTAATATAAACAAAAGGAAGTTCAATGATCTAATTAAAAAATATATTAAATCAAAGAATAAAAAATGTAATATATTTAAAGTTTTATGATGTAACATTAATTAATTCATTAAAATATATAAAATTATATATTATCTGTACATCAACTATATATATATATATATATATATATATATATATATATATATATATATATATATATAAAAAAAAAGGAGTGGTGGGAGGAAAAGGCCAAGAGTGTAAGATGTGTTTTCCAAACCGACTTGGATGTGTCATTGTATTTGCCAACCAAGAAGTTCATGTGATTACATATAATAATCACAACTGGATTATATCTGCTTCCCGTGACTGTCTTTAATAATTTTAAAATTAATTATTCGAGTCTATTCTATATATATATATATATATATATATATATATATATATATATATATACATTATCAATTATTAATTAATTTATTAGAAGAAAATATTAAACTTTTAAATAAGATTAAAAATTAAGTTTGTTAATTTATTCCATTATTATTGTAATGCTTCTGTATTCATATGCTTTAGGTTTGTAGGACCTCTTCACCTATGGAATACCACCTGCACCTTCTTTCTCCAACATTAAACAATCAACATTTTGCTTGTGTAAAGTGGTTTGGTTGTTTTAATAATCGGCTCAACTGCCAACAACAGTGATTAATTCTCTCGTCGTAGAATTTTTCCGAAAACACAAACATGCAAGCCGGTCGTATAATACATGTATTCCGTAGTTCCTTTTTTGCTAAGCATAGTTTCTTACACGATATTGGGAGTGAAATACCCGACTTTTCCCGGATAAATAAACGACAATCAAATCCAACAATAGCATAGTAAAAACAAACAAAAGAGAAGCAAATTGCATATCTATTGGCAGCCGGACAAGTTCACTATTCCTCTTGGTATTCTGAGGGTTTTTTTCTTTTCAATGGCGTGAGTTTGGTAATTATATATATGACTATGAGATACTGTTCTGAATCGGTTGTGAAGGACATCTATCTTCTTCAATGGTGGATTGAGGGTTCATCATCTTACAAAGAGATCGGTACTGTAGACGAATGTTCTCACCGCTTCCGATGATCTTAAGCAAATACCTGCAAGAATTTCATGAAAACCGTGGGAACTTTCACCACTAATATCTAAAACCCCGATCCTCTCTCTGATGTGCTGACATGTCTACTTAGTTGCTTCTTTTTTGCCACGGGGAGTGGGGAGGAACAAAAGTTGACTCGATATAAATGAAATGAATGCACTGAGAGACAAATGTTCTTCCTATAATAGATGAAAGTGAATGAAATAAAATTTTAATATCATATACGTTCTTCCTAAAGGTTCCGAAAACATTGGTAATGCATGTCAACCATAGAACATTATGATGCTACTAATTGAGGGATTGGCTTAATCTTTTGTTTTGTTGCTATTGTTGTATCTAAGAGGCTAGGATTTAACATCTTATGAATCTCGAGTTACATTTGGCTTTCTACATTTACATTAGGATTTGGTATCTTAATAACTGTAAGATCTTGGAACAATCCAACTCACCAGCCATTGAGACATTGGGATGTAATAATGGCTTCCTTTCCAACAAACTTTTCCGGTGTTCTCCTGTTTCCCTATACAATCAGTATACACTCCGTGTCAAATTTCAATCTAACTTTTAAGCTGGAAAAGCCATAAGCAAGATTTGGCAATATAGAGATGGCAAAATGTACACCTTAATTAACACCTTCTCGTTCACCGAAAATGGATATTGCACACCCCTATGCAACCCATCGTCAGCACCAAAATCTCCATTCTCCTACAGAAAAGCATTTGACAAGTGTCAAATTTGAAGTTGAAAAAAAACTCTATAGAGATTTACATTTGGAAAGTTCGATTCTAAAAGCATTTGGAATAACCAGATTTCAAGAAGCAACATTGCTGAACCTAGTAAGTTCTAGCAATATTTTTTTTCCCATATGGAAACTCATGCATCTATCTCTTCCCATTGGCATTTGCAATCGAACCAAGAGTTTAATATCCTCATTATGCTTATGAGAGTTTATGCATGCCGAGCAGAAGTTTGAAAGGACCATGTCAAGAAAATTATGGAGAGTATACCCTGCTTGATCTCTTTGATAAATCAATTTGGTCACCCATTTCCTTTCGTCGTTTACGGAGAGCTGCATTATGGAATAGCCTTCGATTATCCTCTTGCTTCACAGCTGCGGCAGCAGCTCTTAGAGCTGAGCGACAAAAGGGAGAAAAATGGATCAAGATGGGGAAGAAAAGGATGGAGAAAATTATTGAAGCTATCAGATCGTACCAATATTAGGGATCAATGATCCAGAGTCGATGTCTGCACTGCAAAGCGTACATCTTGACTGTGATGCAAACAACAATTGTGGTTATGGTTCTTGTCTCTTCCCATCTAAAGGTAATAAATCCATTGTAAACAGTAAACAAAAGAAAACAGTAAAATGATAGATGAACGATAACAACAAAAACAGCCTTTATATGCCATAAAATGACATTTCCTTTCCTTCAAATTAGCAGACCTCTTGGCATGTCAGAATTATATTTTAACTCCTTTAATATTTATATGAGTTTGCAGATTGCCTGATTAGAATATGATACCATTTTTTGCAATAAAAGAAGAAAAAAAGAATTTAACACCACTTTAACTATAGACTTAAGTGGAATTTGAAGTTGATTAAAAAATGCATAAGGTGATAAAAATATTTCGATTTTACCAACAGATACATCATTCTAGAAGGCTGGATTTGATGTGCTCGTGCACCTCCAAGTTTGAGAAAACCAGCATTTGTTTGTCTAACTTGTATCTTAAGATATCTTTCCATAAAAAATATAGCAGCTTGCGACAAGTTAAAAATCTTTAGGCCTAAAAAGTTTTTAGTTTTTCCCTCAAAAAATAAAATACAACTGCCTCCTCGCATGCCTAGAGGGATGAAAGACTAGTTAAATTTCAAATTAATAGTTGTAGTCTTTGTCTACCTCTCATTTACTCTCTTTTCGAAGGAAAAGAGGAGTAGTTAGAGTTAATGTTGGCCACAGAGCATTACAAGCTCTCAGAAAAGAGAGATGCTGGTGTTATTCTTTTATCAAATAATCTATTCAACATCTATTTTTGTAACTCATCCTGCATTTAAACAATGATTCTTTTCTAAATCCCAAGAAAGATGAGAACTGACATTTTAATGCAGAGCCCATGCAGCCTGAAAACAAAGTAACATTTCCGTTTTTCTTAATTGTAATATTCTGCTTACCATATCAAGGACCCTCCTCAGCATGAGACCACCAAATGAATGTCCACAAGAAACAACCATAGCATCTTCAAGGAATGCACCACTAAGCATCAAGGCAAAACCAACAAAATAAATCAGCAGAGTATCCTTCCATGGTACACGTGTAAAGAGAAATGTATTGACATAAACATTTCTTTTTTCTTACTTGTTCCATGCAAATACCTCAGCTCATTGTATTTCAGAAAGATTAAAACAGATGCACATCCTACTAAAGGTGGATGCAAGCACAAAATGAGAAAAGCAATTTTAAGGTCTATCATACATGAGGGAGAATAGCCTGGAAAAGTCCTATAAAAAGACGCGAGTTACTGGAAGATGCCCAGTTCAGAGGTGTAGGGGAAGACTAGGGAAAACAGGGGTTATGATGATTCACTCACAATATGATTATAAGCAATTTTATTGATACTAAGACATACTAGGGATGCATTTCAATAAAAACTTAAAAAGAGGTTACAAAGTAGCTTAACCGAAGGAAAGGGCAAAAAAAAGAAGAGTGACGCTGAGACAACTTACGACAAGGGGTCTGAGAGAAGACTTCTTAACGAAGGCTGCTTATTCAAATTGTTTCGAGCTCCCTGGGAATCCACAATTCATGATAACGATTTCTAACAAGATTGCAGCTAATATATGAAATTCAAAATGCAATATGCAAGCAACAAAAATCAAGTAGGTTTATTAAAAAAGGGAAAATGCCGTGCAACCAGTAAAATGTTTCCAAGAAACTGAGGACTAAATAAAAAAAAGTAAACAATATTCACTTTCAAATTTTCAATCAATCACCAGGTTCACATGTGTTGAAACTTTTCCCAATAAAAAGAATCTAATCAAAGTCAAATATTGATTTCCTAAGTAAGAAGAGAAACAACTCAGCATGGTACAGCATAATTTTAAACACAAGATCGGCTTTCAAATTCTCCAAAGGACTATTTAAACACCTTAAAATCAGTTAAAAACAACAGAAATGCTTATATGTGATAGGTGGTTTATTCACCATCACTTGTTTTTCCAATATTCTACTTTTGCACCTGATAATCATTGGATGAAATGCAACAAGTCAGCACTTACACAAGTATTATCAGAACGATTGCACCCTACATCTTCTTCAGCAGAGAGTTCATCCATAAACTGGCTAACGGATATTGGTACACAGCTTTGTGGAATTACATGACCAGCAGCTGCAACTGGAGAGCAATCCAATATAGCATTGCCTTGTGGCATGAGCCTATATGCAAGTGATGTCCTGATAACAAATGCTGAAAAGGGTCACTCACTTAAGTCAAGAAGCACAAGTTAAATAACTTTGCAAATTGCTATGGCAGTAGAAGCCGCAAAGCGTGAACAAAACATGACTACACGTTACCTGCCACCATTATTAATGCCTGACATGTACTCAGGAGCAGCTCTATAGGAGGCAGCAGGACGAAGACCAGCAGTGGCATGGCTAAGTGCCTTGCCTGTAATAAGCAAAATATCCCCAGGAGCTAATCCACCATCTGCTAGGTACCAACGACCGTTGGGGTCACAAACCTAAGGCATAAAATGTTTAACAGATACGCCCCAAAAGGATTATATAATCAAACACCCCCAAAAAATTATGCATACATGAGCATGCAAGCATATATTCCCCACTTCTACATGTGTGTAATTTTTATGCAAGAAGATATATAAGCAAAATATTGGATTCAGAAGAAAAAAAATATTTGATTATGAAAATCCCTATATCAAAGATTTTTTTTTTCTTCTGCCAAGAGAGAAAAATAAAGGGACCTGTAGACCAGCACCATCTGAAGAAATCAATGTCAATAACCCCTTCTCAACTTCAGCAGTTGTTCCCGGCTTCCCTCCTCCAAGAGCTCCCTTTCCATTTTGCAAAGACATGTGAGAGTATGTTGCAACAAGCACTGATGAAGATACCTCATTAGCAGGTAATGGAGTATCATCAAGTAAATGATTGAACACGCTGTACAATACATAATTTGCATTTAAGTATCAATCTCTAGGCAGAAAGTAAAATTAAGCAAATTAATGAGTATAATAATTCACCACCAACATCACCATCCTTACTCGCTTTGTAAACGCAGGTGCCTTGCTATTCCACATAAAGCAACACGAGCTGCCTTCCCCATGCACCTAAATATATCAGCCATGCATGGTGGAGACGAGTCCCAATCTTCCAAAGCCCTACCAGAAGAAGTCAATGATTTGTCACCAATTGGCCAAAAATTAATATCATATATATAAAAACTATTGCGTAAAACCCAGATGTTTTTGAGAGCTGACAGCAATTAAGAGATTACAACTTACAATCTTCTTCATATGGAAAAGGGTACAATTATTCTGTCAAAAATATTTAAGTGAAAGGTCCACACAAACTACTTCTAGTTATTACTACCAATGTTGCAAAATTGCATAGCAACTAGGAAAGACATAGATGATTAACATAAATAAGTTTTTTAAAAATCAATTTGTGTACTTCATACAGTATTCTTGGTTTTCAAAGATTTTGATAAGCAATCTGACTCGTGGTGATATTATAAAATTGCACAAGGAAAACCATTACTGAATGCTGTTTCGATGATTAACAAGCTTTAAAAATAAGCTCAATTGCTCGAGTTGAATTATTGTTATACGGAGCAAAGAGACAAACTTTAGCTAGCTTGAACATGGAAGCAAATTTGAACAGACTAAGCAATGTATATATTTTTTCCAATATAGCAGAGAGAAAAGAAAATGCACATACCTTCCAGCCCTATACATATAAACCCCACGGCTTCCTTTTCCAACAGTATTTACCCTACTCCTAAAGTACAAGCGCGCGGCTCCCAGCGCGCAACGCATCAATGCAGCATCCTCGTTCCCAAACTCAATCACCACCGCATTATGCCGCATCAAAGAACCCGAAAAAGTGTCTACGGCCCTCACATAGGAAGCAGAAGGGATACCATCATAGGGAGAAATATCTGATAGCCTAACCCTGGCGAGTGCAAGTTGGTCGGTCCCCATGTTTATGAGAGGCTCACCAGAAGGATGCGCGGCGGAAATTGGAACAGCGACATGCTCGAGGGGCTGACGTGGGCGGAGAGGGAGAGCGGATTGCGTGGAAGTTGGTGTAGGGGATCTAAGTGAAGCATTGGAAGTAGGTGGTGCAATATTCGGTGGTGACGCCTGCTGCGGCTGCGGCTGCTGCATCATCAGCACTACCATTAATCATTTCTGAAAGAGTAAAATAATAGGGGAGAGGGTTTGAAATTAGGGGTTTAGACGAATCATTGTTTGAAGAATTTGGTGCTTTGATTGAACTGCTACTGGATATGGAGTTTTCATATAAACGATCATCAATAAATACATGAAGTTTATACATTTTGGGCAAATTTGTTGAATTTGAAGGTTCCAAATTTAATTTTATTAAAGTTGCTTTGTTATAGATTAAGATACTTAAACTACTCATAATTAGAGGCAATCATTTTATTCAAATTTGATAAATTTCAACTTGGTTTTATAAGATTTCTTTTCAATTAAGGTTTGATTTTTTGAATATGATATCAAATCATATTTAAGTTTAGAGTAAAAAAATTTCAATTTATCTTGGAAATAATAATATAATCCACTCTTTTATATATTTATAGATGATTAATATTTTCTATATTTTCAAATAGATCCCTATTGTACATAATAAAAATGAAAACTTATATGTGTCAAATCAGGTCGAATGTAGATTTTATCCTAAAAATTGATTCGACTTGGAATTGAATAGGACTTCTTTAAACCTAAATTGAATAACATAATTAGTGAAATATTATACTTAGATTGAATTCAAATGAATTAAAAATATCATCAGAACTGATCTATGAACATGCTTACTCATAATATAAACCTTTGTATTAATGAGACAATTGTATTCACATGACCTAATTTATTTAGGAAAATAAAAAAAAAAGAAAAAGGAAATAGGTAAATGTCGGAACCGTCTTTCGGTTGGGCCCGAAATTGGGCTTCGACTTGAAATAATTGGGTTGGAGTCGCCACCGACCATTTTAAAACGAATTTAGGTAGGTCGGACACCATCTTACCTGATCTGCGTTTTACCAGAAGTGAATCGGGTTCGGGAGTCGGTTACGGTCAAGGAAGGATTAGCACCCTTGAACCGCCCTTTCGGTACCAATTAATTTGCCGATTGTCTTTAATTACGAAAATTAGAAAATTTAAATTGAAATTTAGAAATCCGATTCGAATTACTTACCTTTGATCGGTTGAAATTCTTATAAAAAACATCTAAAATGATAATAATAGCGACGATAAATAAAAATATAAAATAAAATAAACAAATAAATAAATAAATAGATCAAGAGTAAATAAAAGAATAAAATAACAAATTAAAAAAATGAAAAATAAAAATAAAAGTTGCAAAAAAGGAAAAATATGGTACATAAAAAGGAATAAAATAAAAAAAATACGAATAAATCGAAGAAAACAAAAAAGAAAACTTTTTCAAAGAAATGTTAAGGCGAAAAAAGGTTAAGGTTTAGAAGCAATAAAATAAAATAATACGAGAAAAAAAAATGACGATAAAACAAAATAAAATAAAACTTAGGATCTAATTGAAACAAATTGGACTTAAGGGATTTTAAAACAATGTACTGCAACAGAAAGAATAAAAGGTTTAGGGCCAATTCACAAAGTATGAAAAAATAAACACGGGTTAAATTAAACAAATTGGAAATTAGGAGGCTAATTTACAACTGGTGACTGAATTGTAAAGCGATTCAAAAATACCAGGGACGGCGGAAAGGATTTGACAATCCTGTATTTGCACTTTGGTCCTTCGTATATAAATACCAAAACCAGCTTATTTTCCCCTCATTCTCACCATTTCTCTAAAACTCTCCTCTCTTAAACGAGAGAAAGCTCTCCCGATGCCCCATCTACAGCCGAATGTTGGCCACCACAGCCGTCGCCGGAAATCGCTTCGGCCGCCATAACCGGCGGCCGGACAAACTCGAAACTTACACAAAACGCACCTCTCAACGCCCCTAAACCAAAACCGAGCCCTATATCCCCTAGAAGCGCCTCCTCCGACGTAGATCTAGGAAACTAACTCCGGGTTCTTTACCTTTTTCGCGAGACCGTTCGTTTCCCGACAACCGTTCTCCTCCCCGATTTGCTCTTTAGTACGGTTGGCTTTGTTTTTGGCACTGCTTTGTTCTTTGTGGCTCGTTGTTTATGTGGGTTTTGTGTTGGTATGGTCGTGTGGCTTACTGTTTTGTGCTCTGGTTTTATGTTGGTCGTGTGTTGATGGTTTTTCTTCGTTGATGTTGGTCTCGGTTTACTCTCTCTGTGAGTACTGTCGTGGGTTTACTGTTGTCCCCCCGTAACCGTGGCTTTGCAAAGCATTTATAAGCCTTCATCGGCCGTTGTGATCCCGAGAATAACGGGACGTGGTGGACTGTTCCGAGATCTTCGTGCATGTATGACCGGTCATCCCGGGATGGGTCAGTCCCGGGATGCCGGCCGGCCGTTTCGGCATGTGTGACCGTCCATTGCTCTATGCGGCGCTGACTATGTAATTCCCCTAAGCAAGAAACCCTAATATGCTATTGGGCTAGTTCAAACCCAGTTCTTTGATTGATTGGGCCCTATCCTGGACCTGAAACAAACAATAATAAATAAATAAATAATAAATGAAAAAAATAAATAAATAGATAAATTAATAAATTAATTAAAAACATTTTTAAAACTATACAATATATGTTTTTAAAAAAATAATTTTCAAAACCACATAATATATATTTTTAAAAAAAATAATTTTCAAAACTATATAATATATTTTTAAAAACTAATTTTCAAAACTATATAATATATATATTTTAAAAACTAATTTTCAAAATTATATAATATATATTTAGAAACTAATTTTCAAAATTATATAATATATATGTTTTTCAAAATGTTTTTAAAAGCTATATATTATATATATTTAAAAAAGTTTTCAAAACAATATAATATGTATTTTCAAAAATGTTTTCAAAAACTATATATTATATATTTTCAAAATATTTGAAAAAAAACCATATATTATATAATTTTCAAAATGATTTCAAACTATAAAAAAAATGGACGAAAAATGGAATTTGAGAATTGATTTGAATTAGGAATAACTCCCTGTCGAATTTGAGCTGCACATGGCTCCTCCGTCGCGAAGTCGAGTCCATCGTGAAATGATTTGGAATTGAAACCGTAGTCTGGAATTTGAATTGGAACGTGGCTTCTCGTTGCCCAATTGTAGTCAACCTCGGTCTTCTTCTCGGTTTAAAGACCTTGGTTAAAAATTCGACTGTAAAGTAGTTCATTGACTCTACCATATGGTTGATAGGCCCTTGAGTTGAACGGAATCGAACTCAGAAATGTCTTCGTTGACAAATAGCTTTTCTCGACTTAAGCTATGTTGCTGGAAAACGATTTTTTTATCACTGAGGCACGGTTAACCCAGGTCTTCTTCTGGACTCGAAAACCTCGATTACAGCCGGACAGTAGTGTGATTGAGGTGTCATCGAGCTGATTGGAATCGAACTCGACAGTTTTATTGACAAATAGCCCTTCTTGCCTTGAGCTATTCTGTAAGCTTGATTTGCCTCTAAGTTGAATATAATCGAACTCAAAGGTCTTTAGCAGATAGCCCTTCTCGACTTAAGCTATGCTGCAAATGATGTGCCTTGGAGCTGAGCGTAGTCGAACTCAAAGGTCTTTTGATGGCAGACAACCTTTCTAGACTTAAGTTGTGCTGCAAATGATATGCCCTGGAGCTGAGCGTAGTCGAACTCGGGGGTCTTTGGCAGATAGCCCTTCTCGACTTAAGCTATGCTGCAAATGATGTGCCGTTGAGCTGAGCGTAGTCGAACTCAAAGGTCTTTTGGTCACAGATAACCCTTCGAGCCTTGAGTTATGCTGTAAATGATGTGCCCTCAAAGCTGAGTGCAATCGAACTCGGGGGTCTTTGGCAGATAGCCCTTCTCGACTTAAGCTATGCTGCAAATGATGTGCCTTAGAGCTGAGCGTAGTCGAACTCGAAGGTCTTTGGTTGGCAGATAACCCTTCTCGACTTAAGTTATGCTACAAATGATGTGCCCTCGAAGCTGAGTGTAATCGAACTCGGGGGTCTTTGGCAGATAGCCCTTCTCGACTTAAGCTATGCTGCAAATGATGTGCCGTTGAACTGAGCGTAGTCAAACTCAAAGGTCTTGTGTTGGCAGACAACCCTTCTAGACTTAAGTTGTGCTACAAATGATATGCCTTGGAGCTGAGCGTAGTCGAACTCGAAGGTCTTTGGTGACAGATAACCTTTCTAGCCTTGAGTTATGCTGTAAATGTTATGCCCTTGAAGCTGAGTGTAATCGAACTTAAGGGTCTTTGGCAGATAGCTCTTCTCGACTTAAGCTATACTGCAAATGGTGTGCGTTGGAGCTGAGCGTAGTCGAACTCGAAGGTCTTGGTGGCAGGTAGCCCTTCTGGCCTTGAGCTAAGCTGCAAATAGTTTGTTTAAAAATGGCTTCCCTTTACGGGTCGAAAACGGTCATGATTCTTCAGGTGGTTCCCCTAAGCTGGTCTGGGAAAACCTACTGATAAATTATGACAGCCGGATATCTTCCGTCGTGGAATTGAAATCTTGCTTGAAAGTGTTAACTGAAAACATGTTGCTCATGGTGAGTTTGAGCCGAACTAGATTTGATTTGAATTGGTTCTCGAACCTATCTGAAATTGGTTCTGAGATCTGTAGTTATGTAAAGTCGGTTGAGGTGTAGCTTCTTGCTGCTGAGTTACACCACCGTTCTTTAAAGGTGCTTGCAAGTCGAGTAACCTTCATCCTGAAGTCGAAGCTTGACTCCGAAAGCTGCAAAATTATGTATGCTAAAATGATGAATGTGATGCACCTAAGTATGTCTAAGATGCATGCAATATGGATGAATTATGCTTTATTTCTTGGACTGAAGTCTCATGCTTTGTCTGCCAATCTGGTCCATGGAATCGATCATGCCCTCATCCTCTTTTCGAGCTTTTGGCTTTACAGACCTTTCAAATCTGAGACTGTCCTGTTTGAAAATATTTTTCTCTTTCTCGTGTTTTAGGGGAGAAAATGTAAAATATTGTTCGCAATTGAATCAAATTGTAAATGTGAGTTCAAAAATATCAAAGGAATCAAGAGCTCTTTTAATGCCTTCAGAGTTACAAATCTTTGACAAATGTTCAAATGGATGAGTTGGCTTTAGGTTGGCCTCCTTTCTAAGGTTTTGGTAACCCAAAATGTCATTTTTTTAAATATCGAAATATGCTTTGGCATCTCATTTGGGTGCGGACAAAATGACGCAACTAGAATGACCAATTACTAGACATTTTATTTCGGTCCTCTGAAATCTTCCATTTGTTCAAGCTTTGTAGGCTCCTCCAACAAAGGCAGTGCAAAAAATATCGGTCTAAAATGAAATTCTTGAGTGCTCGTGTGTAGTCAACTATAACAGGTGTTCTTTAACTCCCTTAGTCCATTTTTACCGAAACTCCTTATTTAATATTGCCATTATCTGGCTAGCTAAATCCATAAAGCCGGGGCGTTTAACCAATTGCTCTAGAGGGACAGCCCAGTATGTAAACACCTTTATCAGGTTAGCTGAATATTATCCATAAAGCCGGGGCGTTTTAACCAATTGCTTTAGTGGGACAGCTTAATATTATAATCACTCTTATCAAGTTAACTGAAGGGTTCATCTCATCATAGAGTCTTCAGCCTGACAAGAGCAGTGGAGCAAACACCGAATTGCCAAGTGTCCGAGCAATGTCATGGTTTGAACGTAATCTACTCATAAGGCCAGGGCTTTCAAGTTTCCTCTATAACCAATTGCCTTAGCGGAATGACTCAGTTTTTACGGATTTAATTTCTTAAGATTGTCAAGAAGAACATGTCATAGTCTAGGTGTTTTTGAAAGTCAAGGAATCTCATCTTTAGAGTTCAATTTTCAAGCAACTAACCTAAACTAGATTCACTTACTCGACTATTCCATCTGTAAAGATAAGGATCATCATTGAACGTCTTAAAATAAAAAACATAGTAATTGCCATATGCAAATAATGCCCCATGTTGTCCGCATCTTATGAAAGGAAAAAGGGTATATTGGTTAATTCCAAGAGCGGGGTATGGTGTTTGAGAGTATATTATGGATAAGGTCAAAGTCCTTGTTTTAAATCATGTTACTTCGTCAAAGATTCGTAACTTTGAACCGTTTACAGAGTTTCTTAATTCAAATGATATGCAAAGAATTGCAAATTTGCAAATGTGATTCATTGCTCGTCATCATTAAAGTAACATAAATTTATTCAAATATTCTTACAAAACTTGAAAAAGTGGAAAGAAAAAAAAAACAAGTTCAAACAGAATGCCTCAAATGATGAAATGATCTCCCTCACTTGGATGCCCCCGAGTTGTTGAAGTCGATCCAGTTCTGGTTACGCATCTTTTGTACGACCCTCTTGAATGCGTAACAGTTCTCAATTGTGTGCCCTGGGACTCCGCCGTGATATTCACAATATGCATTCTCATCATACCACTTGGGGTATGGGAGCTTCATGGGTTCTACTGGATATGGTGACACCACATGGGTGTCAAGAAGTTGCTGGTAAAGCTCTTTGTAGGTCATGGGAATAGGGTCGAAATGTTCCCTTTCCCCCCTGGAATCTTGTTTAGAAGTACCTGACGGTACAGCTGCAGTTGATTTTGGGCTGGAGATTGTAACACCTTTGCTGAAGTGTTTGATGTTGTTAACCTCTCCATCCCTCTCCCTCATATGAGGCTTCTTACTGGCTTCCCCATCCTTAATCTTGCCTTGCTTTATGGCCGACTCAATCATTTCTCCGGCCATAACCAAGTCTGAAAAGCTTCCTGATGTGATCGCCACCAGGTGCCCGAAGTATGGAGCCTTCAGGGTCTGCACGAAAAGTTTTCGGGTTTCCTTTTCATCTAACGGTGGATGAACTTGCACAGCCAAGTCCCTCCATTTTTGTGCGTAATGCCTGAAACTCTCGTTATGCTTCTTTTCCATGTTTTGTAGCATAACTCGATCTGGCCTTATGTCATTGTTATGCTTGTATTGTTCTAGAAATGACTTGGTCAGGTCCTTCCATGTCTTGATATTTGATCGGCTGAGCTGGTTGTACCACCGAATGGCTGAGCCCGACAGACTATCCTGAAAACAGTGGATCAGGAGTTGGTCGTTTCCTCCATATCCTGTCATCTTTCGGCAGAACATGGTGATGTGAGCGGATGGGCAACTGTTCCCGTCAAACTTCTCGAACTCCGGGGACTTAAATTTCGGGGGAAGAACCAAGTCCGAGACTAGACTTAGTTCCGCTGCATCGATTTCATGGTAGTCACGGTCTCCTTTGACTATATTCATTTGCTCCTCCAATTGTTTGATTTTTTTCTCCATCTTCTTCGCTTTGTTATCTTTGTCCAAATCCGGTACATGGTAATAACCCGGATTGTTCTTAGGGTTAAATACAGAGGACGAGGGCTTTGCTTTTGCCGCAGATGAGTCCCCTCGAAGTTCTGGTAAGATTTCAGGTGAGATAACCACTTGTGGGGTAGGTTGTATAGTTACCCCTTCCGATGAACCTGCCCCAGGCACACTGGTCTGTTGTAGGCCAACTAACTTGGCAACGATCTGATCAACCAATGACTCTTGGTTCTTTGTGATTGTTTCTAGAGTATTTCGACTATTTTGGTTTATCTTATCTTCTAGCTCTTTCTGTAGTTTCAACATATTCTCCTCGATTTATGTAATTCTGGCTTCCATCCTCTTCTTCTTCAAACGAGTGTTATGCGGATGGGGTGTGTCCAATGCTTGAGGCGGTGTATCCAGTATTTGCTCCTTTTGATGAGACATGTTTATGTTAGTTAATGTGAATGCAAAGAAAATAACAAAATGCAAAAAAAAATGTCTAAATATATGATGCATGAAATGATCGAGGCATTAATCCAAAAATGTATCTGTTATTAAAAATAATCCTTATTGGGGACAAAAGTGTTTTATCTTTTAAGAGACAATAATATTCTGACAACTTCTGACATGTTGACTAGTCTTCTGCGTTCGTCTGTCACCGGTTGGATAATCTGTCGAACCGCTCCAACTTATGCCGATGATGAGTCTGTTCCACTCTCTGCCGAGTCTCGAAGGACTGCACCTCCGGCTTCCACTCTCTGCCGAGTCTGTTCCCTAGCAGCAACACCATTGGAGCCCTCTATCGAAGTTTTCTTCTTGAATTCGTCAGCATTGACATTCAGCTCAGTTAGGGTTTTGCCGTCTTGTTCTCGTAGTTTTTGAAAGGAGCGTCCGGGTCTGTAACCTTTTCCTCGTTTTGCTCTGCAACCTTTGGCAGTCAATTCTTCAATGATAGACTTTCATTACTTAGTGTATACCCGGTTTATCCTGAGTCTTTTATAATGCACCAGAGTGATCTACTCTTTACTTGTGGGGACCACATAGTCGCCTTGTAGATTGTCCTCTGTATTTTCATCTCTTGTATTACAACCCCTTTGTCCATTAATGCAGATTATTCATGTTTAACAAACACGTTTTTGGTGGATCAACACCTCTTTTGAATAATGCAAGTGATGAAAATAAATAAAATAGAAGAAAGATGAAAAGAGTTAGTGATGTGAAAAATAATAAAAAATGATCATAAAAATGAAAGTCCTACCCCACATGATATCTACCTCACATGCTTATTATTCCTACCCGAACATGATCTCTATCCCACAAGTTGATTTTGAACAAGTCCTAACCGCATAAATTTCTAGTTCACATGCTTTGAACAGAAAGTAAAGTAGGAAATAATTTCGGCATCCTAGGGTTTGGAATTAGGTTTTGGGGTGGGCTCTAACTCCTTGTAGTCTCCTGGTTTAGGTTCTAAAAAGGTACTCGAGTTCTCCTTGCTGGTGCCCCCTTGGGCTTGCCAGACCCTTAGTCCTAAGCCCATTATAAGCTTGTGTGGACTAAGTTAAACTCGAGAGGAAACATTCCCTTATGCCCATACGGAGAATAAATTCACACGAAGGCATAAGGTATATGAATCCCGAAGGTTACTTGCTAGGTCCATACGGTGAATAAATTCACACGAAGGCGTCGCTTTCGCCCCCACTTAAAAGGGTTCAGAGCTCGGGTATAGAGCCTGAGATAGAAACTTTTCAAAAATCTGAAATCATTAAAAAAATGTTAGTACAACTATTTATTTGAAAAATAATCAAAGGTAAATAATTGGAACCGAATAAATAAATTAAAATTTAAACTTACAATTTTCGCATAAAAAGACAACCGGAAATTAATTCTGGCCTGACTCACTTACCTGTCCCCAGCGGAGTCGCCAAGCTGTCGGAACCGTCTTTCGGTTGGGCCCGAAATTGGGCTTCGACTTGAAATAATTGGGTTGGAGTCGCCACCGACCATTTTAAAATGAATTTAGGTAGGTCGGACACCATCTTACCTGATCTGCGTTTTACCAGAAGTGAATCGGGTTCGGGAGTCGGTTACGGTCAAGGAAGGATTAGCACCCTTGAACCGCCCTTTCGGTACCAATTAATTTGCCGATTGTCTTTAATTACGAAAATTAGAAAATTTAAATTGAAATTTAGAAATCCGATTCGAATTACTTACCTTTGATCGGTTGAAATTCTTATAAAAAACATCGAACATGTTAGATAAGAAAAATGATAATAATAGCGACGATAAATAAAATATAAAAAAATAAACAATAAATAAATAAATAGATCAAGAGTAAATAAAATAATAAAATAACAAATTAAAAAAATGAAAAATAAAATAAAAGTTGCAAAAAAAGGAAAAATATGGTACATAAAAAGGAATAAAATAAAAAAATACGAATAAATCGAAGAAAACAAAAAGAAAACTTTTTCAAAGAAATGTTAAGGCGAAAAAAGGTTAAGGTTTAGAAGCAATAAAATAAAATAATACGAGAAAAAAAAATGACGATAAAACAAAATAAAATAAAACTTAGGATCTAATTGAAACAAATTGGACTTAAGGGATTTTAAAACAATGTACTGCAACAGAAAGAATAAAAGGTTTAGGGCCAATTCACAAAGTATGAAAAAATAAACACGGGTTAAATTAAACAAATTGGAAATTAGGAGGCTAATTTACAACTGGTGACTGAATTGTAAAGCGATTCAAAATACCAGGGACGGCGGAAAGGATTTGACAATCCTGTATTTTCACTTTGGTCCTTCGTATATAAATACCAAAACCAGCTTATTTTCCCCTCATTCTCACCATTTCTCTAAAACTCTCCTCTCTTAAACGAGAGAAAGCTCTCCCGATGCCCCCTCTCCAGCCGAATGTTGGCCACCACAGCCGTCGCCGGAAATCGCTTCGGCCGCCATAACCGGCGGCCGGACAAACTCGAAACTTACACAAAACGCATCTCTCAACGCCCCTAAACCAAAACCGAGCCCTATATCCCCTAGAAGCGCCTCCTCCGACGTAGATCTAGGAAACTAACTCCGGGTTCTTTACCTTTTTCGCAAGACCGTTCGTTTCCCGACGACCGTTCTCCTCCCCGATTTGCTCTTTAGTACGGTTGGCTTTGTTTTTGGCACTGCTTTGTTCTTTGTGGCTCGTTGTTTATGTGGGTTTTGTGTTGGTATGGTCGTGTGGCTTACTGTTTTGTGCTCTGGTTTTATGTTGGTCGTGTGTTGGGTTTTTCTTCGTTGATGTTGGTCTCGGTTTACTCTCTCTGTGAGTACTGTCGTGGGTTTACTGTTGTCCCCCGTAACCGTGGCTTTGCAAAGCATTTATAAGCCTTCATCGGCCGTTGTGATCCCGAGAATAACGGGACGTGGTGGACTGTTCCGAGATCTTCGTGCATGTATGACCGGTCATCCCGGGATGGGTCAGTCCCGGGATGCCGGCCGACCGTTTCGGCATGTGTGACCGTCCATTGCTTTATGCGGCGCTGACTATGTAATTCCCCTAAGCAAGAAACCCTAATATGCTATTGGGCTAGTTCAAACCCGGTTCTTTGATTGCTTGGGCCCTATCCTGGACCTGAAACAAACAATAATAAATAAATAAATAATAAATGAAAAAAATAAATAAATAGATAAATTAATAAATTAATAAAAAACATTTTTAAAACTATACAATATATGTTTTTAAAAAAATAATTTTCAAAACCACATAACATATATTTAAAAAAAAAAATTCAAAACTATATAATATATTTTTAAAAACTAATTTTCAAAACTATATATATATATTTTAAAAACTAATTTTCAAAATTATATAATATATATTTAGAAACTAATTTTCAAAATTATATAATATATATGTTTTTCAAAATGTTTTTAAAAGCTATATATTATATATATTTAAAAAAGTTTTCAAAACAATATAATATGTATTTTCAAAAATGTTTTCAAAAACTATATATTATATATTTTCAAAATATTTGAAAAAAACCATATATTATATAATTTTCAAAATGATTTCAAACTATAAAAAAAATGGACAAAAATTGGTGTCTACAGTAAAATATATTATCAGCTAATAAATTATATTCAAATGATCGTTTTAATCTTTAAATTTTTAAAATTATAAAATAATTATTAAATTTATTAAATTGTTATATCACTGTTAAACTTAACTTTGTAATTCAAACAAGTATCTATTAAAAGTTTAGGTCTTTATTTAAGTTAGGAAGTCAAGTTTAATTATCTAATTAGACCGAGTATTGAACTTTAAGGTCAAATTTCAAGTATTTAATTAGGAGAAAAACTTAAATAGCAAATTGAATCTTGAAATAAAGTTTGGATACCAAAATTGTATATTTACCTTTCTATGAAGTATAATTGCTGTGGGAAATTCCAACGAACCCAGTTTTAGTTTGGGACTTGGGAGGGAAAGACGACGGGGTTGATTAATTAAGTGGGGGAAGGAAAGATATTGGATCACACGCTATCCTAAACCAAAACGACATTTCCTTTGCTCAACAAAACAACGTCAATGGCTGTATCTCTCTCTCGAGTCTCAGTTTTTTTATTTCGTCTGAGATTTCTCCTTCTCAAACCCTCTTCACTGTTATCAACTTCTTCGGTTCTTCCTCACTTTCACTCCCATCTTCCCTTTAAAGCTTTGGGAATTTCGTAAATTTTTACAGGATATTATGACAAGCTTTGTATCGCCTCATTGTTGTAATTTGTCGGTTGGGGTTTCGGAACACGTTTCCAGCAGCAGGGGAAAGTTTCATAAGTCTCCAAGACTGAGATGTTGCGGTCCATATTTTCATATCGGCGGGTTTAGTTTTTTCCAGGGTCAGTGTCAATGTTTTTGCTTCTTGTACGGCCCCGAGAAGTCGTCGGAGATGTTGTCCGATCTTTTCCAGCGCCGTGGATGACGGTGGCGCTGAATCGGATGATGCTGACGATGGGAATGATCCGACAGAATCTTCACAAGGGGGAAATAAAAGAGTACGCTTGATATTCACTTTTTAGTTATCTAGATGAAAATTAAATTAAAAAAAATTGCCTTTTTGTTTATTGGGAAGTCTTTGAGATGAACATAGTCATGTTTAGCGTATGCGTATGCGTATGCGTATGCGTATACGTATGCGTATGCGTATGTATATGTGTAAGAACACTTGATAGTTGACACTAGGAATTCTAACTATAAATCCTGCCCAAGTAGTTATCTTTTATTCAATTAATTGTTTGATCTGTTACTCATGAAGTGAAAACGATGGGGTAGTATTATCTTTGAAAGTTGTTTATAAACAGTACAAAGCTATATTCGTAGAGGTCACAATTTGGTGAACCGGAACAGTTTATTTTCGAGTTGGAATTTGTACAGTTACGTCCTTTGTGTCAAGGTTTTCATACTGTTGAGTTTTGGATTTGGGTTGTTGAACATTTTAGTTTTTGCTGGTTGGGTTCATTTGCATCTATATGTCTGTTTCGATGGAGTGGTGAAACTAGTTACGTTATTGATTGGTAATTTCGTGGATTCTTGTTATATTCTTTCCCGGATTGTTCTTGTTGGACAAGGTTTTTTTTCTTGCTACTTTCTCTTCTTCCATTCATGATCCTAATGCTTGCTGTAGTGATTTTTGTTTATGTAGTTCTCTTTTGCAATTGTCTCAGAAAAACAGTGATATGCTTCGGGAAAACCTTGAACGAATAGTTGGCACGGATGATTCCACCTTTAGTGGCTTAGACCTTGCAACTCTTATTAGGAACAAATATGGCAGGTCTTATGATGTTCAATTGATAAAGAAGGTTTGCCTTTATAAATGAGAGTATGGCTTTATCGGATTGCCTTTAATTTCTCAAACATATAGATTATTGATTACCGTTTATTGTTAATACTTTTTGAAATGGTAGTTTACGACGAGATTCGAGCTTGCTAAGCGTAAGTTTGAGACGGTCATTTCATGTATAGAATGTAGACGAATCTTATTAAGGGTGTCTCAACATGTAGCACCCGAATTTGTATAGAATTATTTCCTTGATGTCTCTTCTTCTGCATTGAGTTTGAAATTATCTACTGAAAATGTCACATTGTCTACTGAGGTAGGGAGAAGATTTTTATGTCCTTTATATTCAAAACCACATGGCTTTGTAACTAAAAACTAATAGTGACTCGTTTCAAGCGCCAAGCTTCTATTTATACTATGAAGTTCCAATGTCAGCTTTGTGAAAAATGCTTTGTTTCTTTAATTATAGGAAGTAAAAATGTGTTTTTGATAGCAATAGCAGATATCACATTCATATTGTTATTAGAAATATGCTGTTTCTTCTTTTTTTTGTATATTGCGGAACTCGACGACGACTTCAGACTTTCTTATTACACAAGACAATACACCTAACTTGCCCTAAGTAGATGAAATTTAGAGCACATAGCCATTTTCATAACTTCGAGGGCATTCTATGGTGGTTGGATTAATGGTTTATTCAGTTCCTAATTCGTGTTTGCTTGAGATTTTTATTGTATCACTTAAGAGTTCTTTACCTGCCTTAATTTAGGAGTTCATGGGAAGAAATCTCTTTGCAATGAATGTTATGTGGAAGTACATGGAGCAGGTATTTACTTATTTACTCATGCACTCATTATCCAATACTTGAATTCTTTACTTATTTACTTCTCATCAACAAATCGATTCCCTTGCTACTAAACATCATGTTATATAAATATATAAAGGAAATAGTGTACTTAAAATATTAAATTTTGCAAAATTTTATCTCATTATGCTTGGAGATTGCCTTCTATCCATCGCCGGGAGGTGCAACATCGAGACATTGGTTCAATAAGAATTTAAATTCTTTGTCAAAAGTCTATCTTGCTCGCATCAGACCTGAACATGGTGAACAAAGCATTGGAGTTCATATTACTCAAAACCCTGAATACATATATAGCTTTAACATCCAAAACATTTGGAAATTGTAGGTATCCAGTAAATAAACAATTCATATAACAAACCCTTAAACAAAATCAAATTTCCATCGCCATAATCTTCATCCCTCGGCTGCTTTTCCCCACTTCGCCGGGTGGATGGTCCAGGGGTTGGCCAAAGGAAAAAAGAGGCAAAAAGAGCTGCGTTTTAGCTTTGATCAATGTACCAGGGTTGCTACAAAAGCTTTAACTTTACAGTGGGAATCCAGAGGTGAATGATATTTTCAATATGCAAGCGAAAAAATTGATGCCTGGAAATGCATTAGGTTGTTGGGAAGTGCAAAAAACAGCATTGTGGGTGGAACTTATCGATCTGAAAAAAAAGATAAAAAAAAATCTGATTTTATTTTTTCAGGAGCACCAACTCCAACAGCGGAAATAAGGGACCCGACCGGTTCTTCAAATATAATCAGCTTGCTGCTCCGTTTCTCCAGCTTGTCGGTTTCGTTTGGCTTCTGCTGCTGCCCGCTTCTCTTCTGCCTTGTGTCGTGCAGCGGCTAGTTTATTCATGAGCTTATCATGAGCACGCCCCCTCATCGTTTCAACCTCAACCTAAAAGGTGAGAATCATACAATCCATACATGAATCCGTATTTACTTAGTAACATTGAATTTCTTTCCATTATCTTCAAAATGTATGGTGTAGCGACTAGCAACTAGTAAGTTGTATGCTGGTAACAACTTTTCAATTTCCTATACTCACAGACCTGTATCATTTAATCATGTACATCTACATATGTAATATAAGAACAACTATGAGGGTACTGAAGATAATCAATTGCTTAAGCTAGCTTGGCAAAAAGTGTATGAGCTGGGCTCAATTGGGTTGTTTAACGTGTAACTCAAGCTTGACTTGGGATTGAACTAACAGAGTGACCCAGAAGAGTTTGAATACTAAGCTGCTTGGTCGCAGCTTGCCTCTTTTGAATCCTAATTACTGCTCTTTGAGTGCATATTATCTCGCCTAAATGTTCTTTCAACTCTATGTTTACAAGTACTAGAAGTTAATTAGCACTTGTAATCTCCAAGACGAATGGAGAAAGACAATGATTTTATTAGTTTTAGGACTTGCAATAGGTGTTAACTTCCTAAAAAGGCTACTTTTAAAGCCTTTTTCACTTAAGTTATTGTTTGTTTAAAAGCTCATTTTAGACATTTTAGGATCATGTAGTTGCATATAGTGCATTTGTGGTAGTTGTGCTATTTTATTTCTTAATGGTGCTGTTTGAGGGAAAGGTGCAGTTTATTTGTGGTGTGCAGGGAATAGCAAGAAAAAAGGATTCTTCGGGAAGTAATGCCGCGGCATCACACGTTGCTAAAGCAGATTGAAATGCCTTGGCATTTCCGGCGCAGAAAAAGACAAAAAAATATTTCTGCATAAGGACAGCTAGCACTGGACAACTGTCTCTGCACGTGAAAGACTGTTGTAACCGCCTGCCAGAGCTGCCAAATGACCACTGCCACTTGGAGGATAAAGTTCACACACAACATGTGATTCTAGGGGTATGACGGGTATTTTGCACTCAACAACCTCATCATTACCCCTAGATATTTTTTATTATATATGACACCTCATGGGGGAGAAAGAGAGAGGACACATACGGTAGCAAAAAATCAGATTTTTCTTTTTCTTTTTCCCTTCTTCTTCCTTGGGATATTCCTCCATTGATAAAGCTCCAAAGAGTGGCGAGCTAGGAGCCGAAAGGAGCTAACGAGCTAGGTGGTTCACGGTGGCTGAGAGGAGACCTCCGGTGGCGCGTCGAAGGCTTCTTCTCAACTTTCTCTTTTGCTGATATTTTATATTTATTTGTGGGTTATTGAAACAAATATTTTCATGACTTTGTGTTTGGATATTTTGAACCCCACCATGAACTAACTTATTTGGTAGTGGTTGATTTAATGGTTTCTTGAACTTTATTTTTAATTGTATATTTAAGTTTATTTTGGTTCTTTATTTACTTTGCTTATAAATGCTTCACCATCTAGGCTTGTAAGAGGCATGGAAATGTCTATTTCTTAGATGAAGGTTAGGTATTCGGAAGAATCCTAAGCTAAAAATACTTGTAAGTATTCGGAAGAAACGCAAGATAAGATCCTCATAAGCAATGGGTTATAATATTTTCAAGTGGCTTTGAACCGGTCTAGGAGTATTATAATCTAATCCCTTAGATCTTGGAAGAGACTAGGATATGATTTCAACGACTAAAAGGGATGTCTTTATCAATAGAGTAGGCTGTTCAACATCGTTGAGTGAGAGCAGATGCCTTGGCATCCTATTCTGTTATGTTCTTTAGAACACTTTAGGAAAGCCCTGTCGAGTAAGTAAAGACCAGTTAGCTTAAATATACTTGAGAAATAAGTTTAGCATCCGTAGATCAATCCCTACCATTCATTCTCTTGGAAGCTTGTCACGTGAGGATTATTTTCTTTTCATTTTATTTTCATTTTATTTACTGTTTTTACCATTTTTCATTGCCTTGACATTTCACCATACTCAACATCAAACATCCATCATTGCCATTGCATTTCCATTTGCTACACCATCAGACCATCACTACATATCCACTAGCATACACATTTACATTTCCGTGACATTTGTATATATCAAGACTAACTATAGTTAGATAGAATAGTGCATTGTTTTGGTTAGACTTTAGTAATTTCACCAAATCCTTGTGGAGACGATACTCACTCATCATTATATTACTTGAGCGATTGTGTATACTTGCACATTACTTGCGTATAATTTATAGTACTCACAACACGCGAGCAATAGGCAATACCACAATACAGAAATAACATAGTAACAACAAAATATAAATTAAATGCTATATAATACATCTATCTTCCTCATCTCAGCTTCAGTTTTTGCTTTTTGATGGTTCTCCCATGCTTGAATTTTCATTTCTTCACGTTTGAACCTGGATAATAACCTCATAACTTTACAAGTTGAAGATGGAGTGTTAACCAAAAAACGACCAATGCATAAGCGGTGTGCAGATTTTTGTGTGTAAACCAATTACCCATACACTCAAGTGTCGATATTCCAAAATCATAAGATCATTCCATAAAAATCCTACAGAGAGATGCATCTATTTAAAAAGAAAATTCAAAAAGCTCAATGACAATTATTTAGAAAGAAAATACCTGGCCATATACTTGGCTTTCTCTGCCTCCTCCCATGCTGCTGCACGGGTTTCAACGACACTAATAGATGGTTGTTCTGGTGCAAGAGTTTTCAGTAAGGTGGATGCATCCTTATCCTCCTCCTTGCTAGCCCATGCAGCTATGTTTGTTTTACCTAACTGAGCCCCAAGAACCATAATTTCTCTCCTTGTTTTCATTTGGAGCTCCTTCTCTGACAACTCCATGTTCAGACCTAAGGGGTCTTTACCTGAATTTTCGGGGGATGCAGGCAGCACAGCTCTGCTGGGAGTTGATGGCCTGGATAAATTTGGGCTCCGAATTGGTGTTGTTGACTGCACAGGAGTTCCTGTCCTCGAAGGTTCTTGGCTAGCAATAGGAGTCATTTCTGTGCCCATATCTCTCATGGATACTGATCTGGCTGTTGGAGGAGGAGGAATGAATGTCGTAGCACTATGTATCGATATTGATGGATCGTGCTGACTAAGACTAACTGCAAGGAAAGCAATAATTAATTTCTTCGTACATCGCCAATTACAAGGAAGCTTCATGTTACACACATTTATGCAATAGCACAACTGCAAGTTAACCAAGCCTGTTCTTTGTGTGAATTTCCAAGTTCACTCATTGTCAGGAGCTGCTTGCGATCTTAAAATATGGGGGTTAAAGATCTAAAAGGGTCAGAGCGAAGATTTATGTTCTTGTGACAGAAAAACAAAACCTGCTCATTTACTTGAAAATATATAAACTAACCACAAAAAGTTGACTAAAGAGGAACACTATTACTTCTAATACTATCAGTACGACAGTAACATTAAGGAACTTACTTTTTATGCACAAAATTTTCAAACAGAAGGCTCCCCTCAAGTGATATTGGTTCCAATAAGCCAAAAGCTCAAAAGTTCATCATCACACGATTTATTCAGTAAAACACAAAATGTTCAAGTTTTAACATGATTTGTGCTCAAGAAGGGTTAATTTCTTCGATTAAAGGCATAGTGGGTTTGATAATTATGAATATAAATGCTAATTCTTGTAATAGAAACGTGCAAATGAAACTAAGACTAAATTGAATATATATAAAAAAATCCTTACTAGCTGACTCTGCAACAGAGTTCTCAATCATCAGTACAGGCCTCCCTGTAACACCCCAATTTATGGGCTAAATTTAAGAAAATATAAATTGGTGGATTTAATTTGGTATTTTGAAAGAAATAAGGGATTAAATTGTAAGATTTCAAAGTTGACAGACCGTTTTAAGAAGTGCAGGAAGTTCAGTGGCTAAACTCTTGGTTTAGCCATCTTTAATTATGAGATGTTATAAACCCCCCAGACTCCCGTATGTTTCTGGAAAATTTTCCAGTTTTCCTCTCCCGTTCTCCCTACTTCCAACTCCGATCTACTCGCCGTCCGACCTCCAAACGACAAGCCGAAACAACCATCGTGTTCGTTGTCAACCGAGGAACAAAACCCCTCAAACCTTTCGTCGTGAATCATCGCCGTTCGTCGTGAATTTCAGTCGGAAGTATCGTCGGTAATAACTCGGTTTTAGTTGGTTTTTCATCGATTCACGACGATCGGGTCATCCGTTTACGACACCTCCCGCACCATCGTGTTCCTTGTGCCGTTCCGAGTCCACCGGTGTTCTCCTTTTTCTCCGGCGACGGCGGCGCGTTGGGAGGTGAACCGGTCAAACTTCCCGATTTGTTGAAATCGAGCTCTCCGCCGTTCAAAATTGTGAACCGAGCTTTGTAAGTATCTCGAAATCGCTCAAAATAATTTTTAGAAATTTTTCCGGGATTTTATCACTGTTCACGCGCCCCCACGCGCCGCCACTGCGCGTGGGGAAGGGAAAAGTGACCGGTTTGACCGGTTTTGGAACTGTTTTGACCGGTTTGACCGGTCACAACCCGACCCGACCCGTTAACCCGACCCGACCCGTTCACCCGACCCGACCCGTTGACCCGACCCGTTGACCGTTGACCCGTTGACCGTTGACCGGAGTTGACCACTGTTGACCAAAACTTTGACCGGCTTTGATCGGGCATTAAACGACCTTTGACTTCGACCGAGTATACCTATCCTGACATTTTTCGACGTTCCAAATCCGATTCCGCTGTCCGTTTTTAAAATTCGAACCCGAAGGCCTCGAAATTGTCAGTCAAACCCGTTGACTTTGATTTTGACCGAAAATTCCAAATTTCCGAAAAGTCATATTTTATGCTTTCGACGTCCTGAATCCGAATCCGAAGTCCGTTTCGCCAAATTCAAACTTGGTAAGCCATCTTTCACTGATTTATCACCCGATTCGATCCGTTTATCGTAATTAAGCTCCGTTTCTGATATAATTTATGTTGATATGTATCTGAGGAATTATTGGAAGTTGAATTGAAGATCAAAGGCGTTCGAATGGAATTTTTATGGTCGATCAGTATTACACGAAAATCGAGGTAATACTTTACTACCTCTTTATGCTTTATGGAACATGTTGGTATTGATAAATGCATGAATGGAAATGTTTGGTCTCATATGTGTAATTAATGAAGATCTACACTAGGTACGAATACGGTAGAAAGTAGATAACTGAATATGGCTCAGATGACTATTATAAGAAATTGGAGGACGGTTTGAATTAAATTACAAGTTCCGGAATTAAGTAATAAAAGAATTAACCATGGATTGTAGATTATAATTTATCTCATTAAAGGTACTTAGATGATAAATTAAGATAATATTTCGATTAGGGAAAATTACGAAATTACCCTTATGTTGGAAAATGATAAGAATTGTCTCGGGAAGTGGATTAATAAATCTGAGAAGAATTATTGATCTGCTAAAACTATTGATGTGCATAAGAAATGTTAGTTTTACTTGGAAATTATGGAGAACCGGTTTTTAACCCCAAGAAGGTTTATGCAAGATACTAGAAGTGTGTTAAGGGAATTATTTCAAGATCAGAGATTGTTCAAGAAATCAATTAATCATAGGATCTCTAAATTATATTATTTTCGTTAAGAGCTAATATCGAACTTATCTGGTTAAGAAATTACGGAAATGCCCTTAAGAGGTAGAATAGTCTGAGATGACTCTGAATGAGAAAATACTTAGAGGATTCGTACTTAACTCGATTAAGTACGGATTTAATTGTTAAGATCCTGACTTAGTGCTGGAAAATTTATGATATTCCGTTTGTAAAGTATGAGAAGACACTTGACCTGAAAATATTCGAATAATGAGTAAATACTGGAAGAGTAATTTATCGGGGGTATTCTGCTGTCAGAATTGTTCGAAAGGACTGAAGTAAATGATAAGATTGAATTAAATAATAAGATCGGATGGAAGGAAAAGATTGAAATACCGTAGATCTATAAAATGACCAAAATACCCCTGTAATGGAAATGACCCAAGAATATCACCAAGCTCATGAATGATTGAATATCCTCGAGTTCTGACATGAATGGAATAAAACTGAACATCAAAATTACCAAAATAACCTTATGGCCTAAATTAAGTAAATGTCTTGGATTAATTAAGGAATCCAAGTAAGCATAGGTATTGGACTACCTTTAAAGGTAATGGAAAATAATTTAAGTGAGTAGATCAACCCTAAAGCTATGTCAATACTTGAATGGCATAGATATTACTGGAACATATGTTCGTCTTCTCAAGTTTGGCTCGATGATGAATCTTGGGAGTATTCAGTTCAGCTCAGATCTAGATCGTATTCAGTACTAAGAATTGGACGTTTGTTCAACAATCAACCACGAAGACCAAATTGAATGGGATGGAAGTACAACATGTATCTGAAATTCAGGAACGTTTGAATTACTCTGGAAAATTCTGAAGTAACTGGAATGGAGATGACTGCTAAATGAAATAGGTAACCTCAATGACTGAGGATTTAGTAAGTGATTTGGATAAGTCTGGAAACTCTGATGAGTTTACGTAGTGTACAATTACAATGGGTTATGAACAAATTAATCAAGTACGTCAACATTTCATGATATTGTGGAAGCGTGGAAATGAAATAAAGTCATTGGAAGATTTATTCAGCGATAATTCCGAAAATGGTCTACGAACAAGAATTTGTGGTATTAAAGAGTAAATACCCTAGAAGGAAAATGAATTGACCAGTCGACATAGATTGTTAAGGTTCTGAATCTTCGTTCTCAAGTTGTTCGATTATCCGATCAATCGACATGGATGTAAAGGATTCTGAATACCCTTCTGATTACGTACAGCTTCTGAAAACTGTCCGAATAAGATAATATCCTGATAATTCACATTCTGAATAACTGATGATTCTGTCAGTTAATGAACTCTTTCAAATAGTGATTCTAAATTCTGATATCCTATCGGTATACTGAATATTCATGTTTCTCTACCTGTTAAGATTATCCAATACCTCTGAATAATATCTGTAAACTCTGGTGTGTTCCCTAATCATATAAATATTTTATCTGATTTCCGACTTGAATTCTGTTATGATCCTGACCTGGATTCTGATCTGATATTGACATGGATTCTGATCTGATACATGACCTGGATTCTGATATGATACTTGACTTGAATTATGTTTTGATTTTTGATATATCCGTTTACGGACGGAACATTTTTATTGGGGGGTATTGTTGGAGGAAGATTACTTGGAGGTTCCTCGGCTGTGTGCTCAGGGCCTTACTTACCGGTTCCTCGGCTGTGTGCTCAGGGCCTTACTGTTAGTGACGGGGTTGTATGGTTCTGGGGAACCTATACATTTTGTTCGTGACGGATGGGGGTATATATATATGTTTTAAAAAGATCTGAAAAGTTACATGGTTTTTGGGAACACACTAGAAAACCTATTCTGATCTCCTGAACTCAGTCATCCGAAATATTTCTCTGAAACAAAAGCTCATTGTCCGTTACCACCTGAAATATCAGTAGGATCTCTGCTCATCATAAAAATCTGTAAATATCTGAACCAATAAGGAAAATATGTTTATCTGTATCTGCACGTTTTTCAGCATCATCTGGTAGTTCTGTATTACTGAGCTTTCCAAAGCTCACTCTATTACTCACCTTTTCAGGTTAAAAGAATTGTACCAGTGCATCTATCGACTTCAGTAAGGGAGTTCTTCCGGCGTTGTTGCAGAGTATGGTACATGTGATTAGGGGGCATGTAATTGTATTTTGATTTATATACGAGTCTGGAAATATGTTTTATTTTTAAATAGTGACAAATGATTTTATAAGTTACATGTTTCAATAAAAGTTTTAAATTTCCGCTATTTTTATAGTGGGTCGCTCCGGTGGCCCTAATGTGACTTCCCGGATCGGATCGGGTTACCCGCATCGGTCTGGGGGGTTACATTTAGTGGTATCAGAGCTATGGTTTGAGTCAAGATTTGTCAAGATAGACCGGCCGGTCAAATGTCAAAAATATGTCTGATCAGTACATGCCCCTAGACTGCAATCGTACCTCTCTGAGCCGGAACTCCAGGGCTGAGTCCCTATCTGTATTGAGTAAACCAAAGTTTCTGTCTGCTAAGGCTATATTTGTACAGAAAGGAATACCAGTAACATCTGTCTAAACGCTGTAAAGTATCTCATGAGCCATGTGAGAGTTATTTATCTGAGAATTTCTGACTCGACTCCGTAAATGAAATTGAGATATGTTGTTGCTCTACGAGCCTATTCACGTATCCAATGCTGAATTGATTTCACAAGAATAAAGTTGTTCTGATTATTTACTTGGACTGAGGGAGAATTCTGAAGAGATTGATTACTCGAGAAAATTTTAAATTCTTTTATTGAAATAAGGAAAATTTACAATAAAATGTATGCTCAGCTGGTTAAGGATAAGTGGAGGAATCGTACTTTTATAAAAACTATTGATAGATTTGAAAGAACCGATGGAAGTTTCATTTATGCAATTATGTGACATGAATGAATTTCGAGGACGAAATTTTTTTTAAGGAGGGGAGAATTGTAACACCCCAATTTATGGGCTAAATTTAAGAAAATATAAATTGGTGGATTTAATTTGGTATTTTGAAAGAAATAAGGGATTAAATTGTAAGATTTCAAAGTTGACAGACCGTTTTAAGAAGTGCAGGAAGTTCAGTGGCTAAACTCTTGGTTTAGCCATCTTTAATTATGAGATGTTATAAACCCCCCAGACTCCCGTATGTTTCTGGAAAATTTTCCAGTTTTCCTCTCCCGTTCTCCCTACTTCCAACTCCGATCTACTCGCCGTCCGACCTCCAAACGACAAGCCGAAACAACCATCGTGTTCGTTGTCAACCGAGGAACAAAACCCCTCAAACCTTTCGTCGTGAATCATCGCCGTTCGTCGTGAATTTCAGTCGGAAGTATCGTCGGTAATAACTCGGTTTTTAGTTGGTTTTTCATCGATTCACGACGATTGGGTCATCCGTTTACGACACCTCCCGCACCATCGTGTTCCTTGTGCCGTTCCGAGTCCAACGGTGTTCTCCTTTTTCTCCGGCGACGGCGGCGCGTTGGGAGGTGAACCGGTCAAACTTCCCGATTTGTTGAAATCGAGCTCTCCGCCGTTCAAAATTGTGAACCGAGCTTTGTAAGTATCTCGAAATCGCTCAAAATAATTTTTAGAAATTTTTCCGGGATTTTATCACTGTTCACGCGCCCCCACGCGCCGCCACTGCGCGTGGGGAAGGGAAAAGTGACCGGTTTGACCGGTTTTGGAACTGTTTTGACCGGTTTGACCGGTCACAACCCGACCCGACCCGTTAACCCGACCCGACCCGTTCACCCGACCCGACCCGTTGACCCGACCCGTTGACCGTTGACCCGTTGACCGTTGACCGGAGTTGACCACTGTTGACCAAAACTTTGACCGGCTTTGATCGGGCATTAAACGACCTTTGACTTCGACCGAGTATACCTATCCTGACATTTTTCGACGTTCCAAATCCGATTCCGCTGTCCGTTTTTCAAAATTCGAACCCGAAGGCCTCGAAATTGTCAGTCAAACCCGTTGACTTTGATTTTGACCGAAAATTTCAAATTTCCGAAAAGTCATATTTTATGCTTTCGACGTCCTGAATCCGAATCCGAAGTCCGTTTCGCCAAATTCAAACTTGGTAAGCCATCTTTCACTGATTTATCACCCGATTCGATCCGTTTATCGTAATTAAGCTCCGTTTCTGATATAATTTATGTTGATATGTATCTGAGGAATTATTGGAAGTTGAATTGAAGATCAAAGGCGTTCGAATGGAATTTTTATGGTCGATCAGTATTACACGAAAATCGAGGTAATACTTTACTACCTCTTTATGCTTTATGGAACATGTTGGTATTGATAAATGCATGAATGGAAATGTTTGGTCTCATATGTGTAATTAATGAAGATCTACACTAGGTACGAATACGGTAGAAAGTAGATAACTGAATATGGCTCAGATGACTATTATAAGAAATTGGAGGACGGTTTGAATTAAATTACAAGTTCCGGAATTAAGTAATAAAAGAATTAACCATGGATTGTAGATTATAATTTATCTCATTAAAGGTACTTAGATGATAAATTAAGATAATATTTCGATTAGGGAAAATTACGAAATTACCCTTATGTTGGAAAATGATAAGAATTGTCTCGGGAAGTGGATTAATAAATCTGAGAAGAATTATTGATCTGCTAAAACTATTGATGTGCATAAGAAATGTTAGTTTTACTTGGAAATTATGGAGAACCGGTTTTTAACCCCAAGAAGGTTTATGCAAGATACTAGAAGTGTGTTAAGGGAATTATTTCAAGATCAGAGATTGTTCAAGAAATCAATTAATCATAGGATCTCTAAATTATATTATTTTCGTTAAGAGCTAATATCGAACTTATCTGGTTAAGAAATTACGGAAATGCCCTTAAGAGGTAGAATAGTCTGAGATGACTCTGAATGAGAAAATACTTAGAGGATTCGTACTTAACTCGATTAAGTACGGATTTAATTGTTAAGATCCTGACTTAGTGCTGGAAAATTTATGATATTCCGTTTGTAAAGTATGAGAAGACACTTGACCTGAAAATATTCGAATAATGAGTAAATACTGGAAGAGTAATTTATCGGGGGTATTCTGCTGTCAGAATTGTTCGAAAGGACTGAAGTAAATGATAAGATTGAATTAAATAATAAGATCGGATGGAAGGAAAAGATTGAAATACCGTAGATCTATAAATGACCAAAATACCCCTGTAATGGAAATGACCCAAGAATATCACCAAGCTCATGAATGATTGAATATCCTCGAGTTCTGACATGAATGGAATAAAACTGAACATCAAAATTACCAAAATAACCTTATGGCCTAAATTAAGTAAATGTCTTGGATTAATTAAGGAATCCAAGTAAGCATAGGTATTGGACTACCTTTAAAGGTAATGGAAAATAATTTAAGTGAGTAGATCAACCCTAAAGCTATGTCAATACTTGAATGGCATAGATATTACTGGAACATATGTTCGTCTTCTCAAGTTTGGCTCGATGATGAATCTTGGGAGTATTCAGTTCAGCTCAGATCTAGATCGTATTCAGTACTAAGAATTGGACGTTTGTTCAACAATCAACCACGAAGACCAAATTGAATGGGATGGAAGTACAACATGTATCTGAAATTCAGGAACGTTTGAATTACTCTGGAAAATTCTGAAGTAACTGGAATGGAGATGACTGCTAAATGAAATAGGTAACCTCAATGACTGAGGATTTAGTAAGTGATTTGGATAAGTCTGGAAACTCTGATGAGTTTACGTAGTGTACAATTACAATGGGTTATGAACAAATTAATCAAGTACGTCAACATTTCATGATATTGTGGAAGCGTGGAAATGAAATAAAGTCATTGGAAGATTTATTCAGCGATAATTCCGAAAATGGTCTACGAACAAGAATTTGTGGTATTAAAGAGTAAATACCCTAGAAGGAAAATGAATTGACCAGTCGACATAGATTGTTAAGGTTCTGAATCTTCGTTCTCAAGTTGTTCGATTATCCGATCAATCGACATGGATGTAAAGGATTCTGAATACCCTTCTGATTACGTACAGCTTCTGAAAACTGTCCGAATAAGATAATATCCTGATAATTCACATTCTGAATAACTGATGATTCTGTCAGTTAATGAACTCTTTCAAATAGTGATTCTAAATTCTGATATCCTATCGGTATACTGAATATTCATGTTTCTCTACCTGTTAAGATTATCCAATACCTCTGAATAATATCTGTAAACTCTGGTGTGTTCCCTAATCATATAAATATTTTATCTGATTTCCGACTTGAATTCTGTTATGATCCTGACCTGGATTCTGATCTGATATTGACATGGATTCTGATCTGATACATGACCTGGATTCTGATATGATACTTGACTTGAATTATGTTTTGATTTTTGATATATCCGTTTACGGACGGAACATGTTTTATTGGGGGGTATTGTTGGAGGAAGATTACTTGGAGGTTCCTCGGCTGTGTGCTCAGGGCCTTACTTACCGGTTCCTCGGCTGTGTGCTCAGGGCCTTACTGTTAGTGACGGGGTTGTATGGTTCTGGGGAACCTATACATTTGTTCGTGACGGATGGGGGTATATATATATGTTTTAAAAAGATCTGAAAAGTTACATGGTTTTTGGGAACACACTAGAAAACCTATTCTGATCTCCTGAACTCAGTCATCCGAAATATTTCTCTGAAACAAAAGCTCATTGTCCGTTACCACCTGAAATATCAGTAGGATCTCTGCTCATCATAAAAATCTGTAAATATCTGAACCAATAAGGAAAATATGTTTATCTGTATCTGCACGTTTTTCAGCATCATCTGGTAGTTCTGTATTACTGAGCTTTCCAAAGCTCACTCTATTACTCACCTTTTCAGGTTAAAAGAATTGTACCAGTGCATCTATCGACTTCAGTAAGGGAGTTCTTCCGGCGTTGTTGCAGAGTATGGTACATGTGATTAGGGGGCATGTAATTGTATTTTGATTTATATACGAGTCTGGAAATATGTTTTATTTTTAAATAGTGACAAATGATTTTTATAAGTTACATGTTTCAATAAAAGTTTTAAATTTCCGCTATTTTTATAGTGGGTCGCTCCGGTGGCCCTAATGTGACTTCCCGGATCGGATCGGGTTACCCGCATCGGTCTGGGGGTTACACTCCCATATGAATCCACAATCGGGTATGAATCACTTTCCCAATTCACAAACTTCTGCATCCCATCATCTTTCTTGGCATGATTCATATCAATCCGTTTTGTATCCGGTTCTTCAAAAGGAACCATCCTTTGATCTGGAATTTCAACAACCACCTTAGTAGACGACTGTCCCCCATAACCAACATTACCCCCTTTTCTTGATCCCACCCCTGGGCCAGCCTGCCCCGCTTTTGGCCGATTCGCAGTAGGACTAGCTATCCATTTCTGGGCATCATCCCATTTAGATGGAGCTGGCTTAGAAAACGGACCAAGGGGAACCCTTTGTGGCGCCCGTTCGTTCTTCTGAAACTCAAAGATTGATGTGGACACACTCATATTGTCATGTCCGCTATCATAATCTAAACCAGAATGATCCTCGATGAACTGGTTCCGCGTAGTGCCTAAAGAATGATCCTTTGATCTTCGGTTGCTATCATTCTGCAAAGCAGCCATGGAATCTACTGTTGTGGAAGTGGAACATTCTGGAAGAACACTCACCACATCTACATCTTTGCAACTATCAGAACCACTTTTCCCAGCACAAAAAAGAAAATTAAAATGAAAACCAACAGTCTCCACTCTCTTTCCACTCTCTTCAACTTTTGTTTTTGGCTGACTCTATTTTCATATGCATCAAATGAAAAAATACGTCAAAAAAACATTAAATAAAATAAAATTGAAAATACCTGAATCATCATCAAGGTGAGAAAGTTGAGATCTTAAATCTATTGAAGATTCAACTTGTTCTTCTTCTTCTTCTTCTTCTTGTTGTTGCTTTCTTTTCTTTTCTACTCCTAATAGCATAGTCCTTAGCTTAGCTGGGGAAAATCCACCTCCGCTCTACGCATTTTCACAAAAACAGATTTGATTTTTTTTTTCTTCAGTTACAAATTGATTTGAGTTAAAGATCAGCAAATGAAGATTTGAAAAATGAAATCGAAAACTCCTCTTTCTTTCTAGCTCGCTTTCTCATTTTACCAAAAACAACAAAGAAACAAAGCATTGAACGAAGAAAAAGCCGTTAAAAAAAGAGAGATTTGCGAGAAGAATAAGTACCTGAGGCTTTTGGATTCTTTCGTAATCCATGAAAATGATGATCGATTTGCTTTCACTCAACCACTCCAAAAACAAAAATATAAAAATAGAGGCTAAACTCACTGAACTAGCAGCATTGCAGCTATTATTATGACTACGACCGTGCTTGTTGCTTGAGTGATGAAGAACTATACAGTGAAGGCAATGAAGTTTGTCAGATGTTTCTCTTTCGCCCCTATAAACTGACAAATTTCCTCAGAAATAATTAATATGTTTTGAGTTTCGATTTGTGAACTTTGGATGCAATGGACAGGGGGTCAGATGAAGAAAGTGACAGAAATGATAATTTTTTAAAATGTTAATAAACATTTTTACTATTTTCTGGATAATTAGCCAAATAGTTGTTTTTAATTAGGTATATAAATTATTTTGTTTTAATTATAATTAGATTTTAATAATTGTATAGATTAAAGAATAATTATAAAATAAGAATTATGAAATGAAAGATATATAAAAAAAGTTAAAACATTACTTCAGTTGTATATACTTTTATATTATCAATCATTTGAACTTAAAATCAAGCAGTATTTAAAGTTTAGAATTTAATTTTTGAAGTTTAAAATTTAAAATTTAAATATTTATATAATTCTCATTTTTAAGTTTTGACTTCGCAAACAATATCATATAATGAATATATATTGTTAATAGATTTAGATAATTTTTGAACAGAATCACTTTAGATTATTCGAAAAATAATATTTTTTATTTGAATGATATATTTATTTAAGATTCAAAATTTAAGAGATAGAATTTAAGGTTTATTCATATTAAATATTGATGGAGATTGAGATGGTTGTCGCTTTATGTAGCCAAAGCCATTTCCGTTTGACCGGGGGAAGTTGCTTACGAGACGGATCTTTCATGGCCCGTTTACAACAGTCTAACTACAACTATCCCATTCGCTTCAAGCACAAACTTGTCCCCCGACTAAGTAGATGTCCATGGTCAACGGATACTAATATTAATATAATAAAGTAAATCATATTAATGATCATTAATATTTTTATAATTTTTATTGCTTAATTTAAAATTATTAACATGTAATAAAATAGTCATTTCAATTTAATAGAAAATTTTTAAATATTATAATTTATTTCTTAGATAATTTGACCAACGTTATCGTCAAGTCTAACAATCTTCTGAAGTAATTGACACTAGTGCTATCAAATGCTATTTTCATAAATTTATTGTTTTGATTTTATCGTTATAAATTTTGTTAAATTATATATATATTTTTAAAATCTATATATTTCGCATGATAGAAACATAAATTTTTATTTAACAATAATATTTAGAAAACCTTTAAGATTAAACAATCAAAATTGATCAAATAGTTCAGTTGATTTAATTTTTTCAATTTAAAGGTTCAATTGGGTGCAAACAAAAATATAAGAACTTGTTTTTTTTTAAATGAAAACTTCATGTAAAAAATTAAGAGGCTTACTTCAATGGTGTTCTGGAAAGTTGCAGACATTCATATAGAACTGGAGGTACATTGAGTCCATGAAAAGGGAACTTCGAAAAGCTAAGGATTTGGATGCAAAATTGGCTGGAAAAAAAAGCTTCATGTAAAGGAGTTGATTAAGTTGAAAAATCCTTTGAATCCGAATCAATTGATTTGTTGCTCTAGCAAACCCAAAATTCCCTTGAGAAATCCACGCAATGAATCAAGTTCATCTTCAAAAATCTGGAGAAATTCTAAGGTTCATCCGAAATTGCATCTGGAGAAAAAGAGTTTCTTCAAAGGAGAAAAGGTTAGTCGAGCAGGCGGACTCATTAAAGAGCCCACTCAAATCCACCATTGAAGCTGAACAAAACAAGAAAAAGGCCATGGATGCTTTAACTAATATTTTTATACAAACCGGAATTTCAAGAGGATAAGTTTGTTTAAATTTTACATACACAAAACCCAAATGATCAGAAAAGCTACATCAAGCATCTCAAACAAATTCCGATTACCTGATAAATATATGGTTGAATTTCTTTTTGAACCCGTTTTACTTCAGCATGAAGGGAAACTAACTAAACCAGAGCCTAAATCATTATATATATATGTGTGTGTGTGTATTATATGTTAAAAATCCGCAAATTCTACAAATACCTAGTTTTTCTCAAGAAACCAAGCTATCTACGCTCATGAACTTTCCTTGTACCTGATGTGTATCTTCCATAATCACCAGCAGAGCTTCTGCCTTTAGCATCTGTGTGCTTCTCTTCCTCTTGATCTGTTGCTGATTTTTGCTTACGCAACATATCCTCGGCATGTCGACGCCATAGTGCTTCCCTCTCTTTTCTTGGCATTTTGTTATACCTGGGATCTGGCTTCAGAAGAAGTTTGGCCGTTGACCATGAATTGAGGACTGTTTTACCGCCTTGGGTCTCTTGAGCAGCTGCATCTTGAGTTATGACTTCGGATAACAGAGATCTGAAGTCATTCGAGCATCTCTACAAGAGGCCGAATCAAAGGGTTATGTCAGCTACGATTGTTTAAAAGCAGTTCAACAATATGCATAATAAATCCCTTAAAAGTTACAACAATGTCCTTTCCTTTCGTTTCTTCAACTCATAAACGAGCAGTGTCTTTATTGATATAATGTAGTGGCAAATTTACCTCAAACAGCATTTTTATATGTTCACGGAAGAGCTTCTCCATATCAGATGAATCTAAATCAGGGTTTGCTGCACGTCCTTGAGGATCCTTTTCCAACTTAGACTTTGATTCAGTCCAAGATGCCTAGAAAGATTAATAAAAGAAAGGCATCAACTGTTTGACAGATTCCAAATGAACCAACAAAAGAAAGCATTTAAGAATTTTGGCCTTAATTTGATGTTGAATGATTCGGGATTTTATCCAAGTTATAAAACAAGGAAACAAAAGCAAGTGAGATTTCCACAAAAGATATGGTTATACAAAGTAAATATAAATAAATTCAAAACAACAGTTGATAAAAAAAAAGATGAGAGAGAGAGTGAGAGAGGAGTCGAAAGGTCATGGTTTTTCAGGCAAGGGTAGAGTGGTTCCTGGAGGAGAAACGTGGGCAGCATTCATCGATAATCTCAGTAGGAGGGTGCAGAGTAGTGCTTTATGGGAACGTTTTAGTTATCATGGCAAGGTTATTAAGGTGTTCATTCCGTTTGTTAATAACAGACCTAAATACAAGGAAAATACGTTTGCTTTAGTGCATTTTGCAAGCAAGGAGGATCTGCTTAATGCAAAGGAAAGGATGAATAAAGCCATATTCGATGGGAGGAGAATATCAGTGACGATTGCGAAATATCAGAAGAATAGTTCTACGAGGTGCATGAAGATTGATAGCGTGGAGGGGTATGTAGATTCTGTAGCAGAGGAATCGAAAGGGAGAAGATTCGTATCTCCAGTTGAAAATGTAGGGATGAAGGAGTTGATGAATAAGTTTCACGATGGTAGGACATACAAGGATACGGTAGTGGGGGTTAAGAGGAACGCGAAAAAACCTTTGGAAGTTTTTATTCCAATGGAGGAAAGGCTATGGCTCACTTCGTCTTTAACAGGCATTTGCAAGGCGAATTTTGAAGTTGATTACAAAAGGCATTATGGAATGAGGGCTTCAATGTCAAGGTGGTAAGGTGGGGTTATGCAAAAAAAGCATGTTTGTTAGTTTTCCAGACAGTGGAGGATAAAGAGGCAGCGATGGAAGATAAGTGGGAGGCTCTATCCTTCTGGTTCGAAATGCTGGAGCCTGTTACGGAAGATGGGTGTGTTCCATTAGCTTACTGTGCAATTTCCATGATAGGTGTTCCATTAAACTGCTGGTCGGTTTCATTCTTTACAAGCATGGCATCGAGATGGGGCAAGCTAGTGAAGATACAGGAGCAAACAGACCAAAGGGAGGATTGCAGAGTGGCGCATATCCTGCTGAGGGTTGAGAGCCCGTTTGATATTCCTTCCCATGTCACCATTAACACGTATGAAAGGTCGTTCGTTATTAAGATTAAGGTAGAAGGCAGTGATGATTTTTTTCCTGAGTGAGCAGATGTGGTTGAAGAGAAAGAATCAGTCGATCCTTGGGAGGAGAATTCGTCGGACTGGAACCAAGTGGATGTACAGAACAGTGTAGATGCATGGGTTCGGGATACACAACAAGGGGGTAACACGGACATCGAGGGGAGTTTGAAAAAAATAATAGGAACAAAAAACTTTCGGCTGTTGAATTCTGTGGTGAGGATACAGCAGCAGTTGTTCCCATCCAGCACAAAAGCATTGGAGGTCCAACTTTGGGGCATGATAATGTTGACCAAGATTCAAGACTAAAGGTGGATACATCTTCTTTAGGGGAACATGTGGGACTTGGGTTGAGGAAAGGAGTGGGCCTAGAATCTGAAGCCAAATTGGATGATAATTTGGATTCTAATACGCTTATGCAGAAAATAATTCCTGCAGGTCCTGTTTACAATTTAAAGTGGACTGCTGGAGGAAAAGGAGATATTATGGGCAGGTATATTCCACTGTTAAATAGGGAATTAAATATTCATGCTGGAGATGTGTTACAGGCAGAAGTGAAGTTAGATAAGGTACTTACAAGTGGGGAAGAATCTGAGGTGGAAATTGAAGTCCCAACCATGGAGTTCGTTAAAAACAAGCTACTGGAGGACAATCCAGATAACAGTGGAGATGTGAATCAAACAGAAAATTTAATGTTGGTTGGGTCCAATGCATCTAAAAAATGGATTTCTAGGGGAAGATCGGTTGACCGGTTTAAATCTTCTTCATCTATTAAGAGTGAACCGATGGAGAGGAGAAGAATTCTCAGTTTCAAAAGGGTGTATAAAAGGTCAAGGGAGAGAAGACACTGGTTCGGTGATCAAAGTGTAATTCCGAAAAAAGAGGGAGCTCTAGATAGGCACAAGGAGCAAAATTTGGACTTAAGTTCAGCTCATCCTGTCAATGCAGTAGCAGATTTTAATGTGGAATGCTGCGTGGAATCTACTATGAAGAGACATGAAGCTGACAGAAATTTGGATAATTTGTTTGAAGGGTGGCTTTCAGATGGAGACAACTATAACTTCAATTCCAAGACTATCAACAGAAGTGTTAAAAGATTATTGTTAAGGGATGCATTAGATCAAGTTAGCATTTCAACAGTTTCTTCTCCAGCTTTTTCGGTTTTTATGGAGGAAGCACTTTCTACTTGGGAAATTAGTAAGCTATTGGGGGTTTCTTTTAAGGAAGGGAAGTCAACCTTTTTGGAAAAAATCATTAACTTGGAGAAAGTTTTAAGACAAGTCTGATGGTGTTGTTCTTCTGGGATGTTCAGGTTGTTGACTATTAAATGATGAATAATAATTTAGCCATTATTACATGGAATGTTAGGGGTTTGGGAAGAAAGGAAAAACAGAGAGCTGTTCAGAATTTGGTTTTAAAGAATCGACCTTTAATTCTTCTGATGCAAGAAACTAAATTGGAGAAGGTTCAGAGTTATTTTTTAAGGAGTGGTTTGAATACCCTCCAAGGGTTTGTCGAATCTCCAGCAGTGGGTTCCCCTGGAGGATTATTGAGCTGTTGGGATGAGAGTTCGTTTGAATTGGAAGATCATGTTATTAACAGAAGGTTTATTTCCATTTTCGGGAAATTTCGATCAAACCAACTTAGGTGCGGTTTTATTAATGTCTACGGGCCTAATGTTGAGGAAGAGAAAGTCAGTTTTTTTGAAGAACTAGCTGATTTCATTAATGGACAGAGTATTCCTCTTTGTGTGAGAGGAGATTTCAATGTCTATTTATCAGAAGTAGAGAAGATTGGAAGAGCTAAAAACAGAATTTCAATGGGGATTTTCAGTCATTTTGTTCAGCACACAAGATTAATTGATTTACCTTTGAATGGGGGTAGGTTCACATGGTACAACAATCAGGATATCCCCACTTTTGTTAGATTGGACAGGTTCTTAGTGGATGTTCATTTCTTGGAAGCTTTTCCTGATATTGTTCAAACTTTACTCCCTAGGGCTGTGTCAGATCACTATGCTATCTTTCTTAAGAATAGAAGAGTTAGTTGGGGTACAAAACCTTTCAAACTCTTTAATTATTTGATGGACGAGGATGGCTTTGAGTAACTTGTTAATTCTACTGTTAAAGACAGCAAGAGAAAAAAGAACAGAGTTGGTATTCTGGCAGGTCTGAAAACAACCAAACTGGCAATAAAAACATGGGCAGGTAGAAGAGACCAATTTCCAGCAAAGGAGATTACTGAATTAGAAACAAGAATCCACAAGGCAGAGGAAAATTTCCAGCAGTTGCAAGACTCAAATGGAAGAGAACAAGGAGCTGAATTGTCTTCTATGAGAACAGAATTATGGAGGCTGTATAAAATTGAGGAACAGATTTGGTTTCAAAAATCTAGATCGAAATGGGTGGAACAAGGGGATCACAATACAAGATTCTTTCATACATGTGCTTCAGTTACAAAGAAGAGGAATCGCATGTGTGCTCTGAATGTTAATGGTGAGATTATTCAAGATCCGACTATTATTAAAGCTAGTGTCAGGGACCATTTTTTCAAAATTTATAACTCTAAGTCTACCTTGGAAGTTGAAGATATGAAGCTGAATTTTTCCAGAATTTCAGAGGAACAAAGTCTTCTATTAGAAAAAGAGTTTTCGGAGGAAGAAATTTGGGACTATTAAATCGTGTGATAGCAACAAAGCTCTCGGGCCGGATGGTTTTAATATGGGTTTTTTTAAAAGATTTTGGTCTATCCTCAAGGTAGATATTCTGAAATATTTCCACAATTTTTATTTGGGGAAAGATTGAGAACATGGGATAAATCACACTTTCATTACTTTAATCCCAAAGGTGGCCAACATTGGTGGTTTAGATGATTATCGACCTATTAGCCTAGTAGGAGGGTTGTACAAGATTCTTTCAAAGTGTCTTTCGAGGAGATTAAGAAACTGTATTAATGATATAATCAGTCCTACACAGTTTGCCATTATCCCAGGTCATCAAATATTGGATTGTTCTCTTATAGCTAATGAGGGGGTAGACTTCTGGAGGAAAAAAGGACTTAAGGGATGTGTATTTAAGGTGGATTTCAGAAACACCTATGATACAGTGGACTGGTCTATACTTTTTCTAGTTATGGAGAAAATGAGTTTTGGAACCAAATGGAGTAATTGGATTAGACAGTGTGTTACAATAGCTTCGGTTTCTGTTTTGGTCAATGGGGTACCTATTGAGGAATTTCCAATGGCAAAGGGTCTTCGTCAGGTTGTTCTCTTTCTCCTTTGCTTTTCAATTTAGTTGGGGAACTTCTAAACCTACTACTTTTAAAGGCAATATCTGAACGGTTGTTTTCTGGTTTGCAAATTGGTAGAAATGAGACTGCTGTTAATTTTTCTCACTTGCAGTTTGCAGATGACCTTATAATTTTCTGTGGTGCTTCGAAGAAGCAGATTTTAAATGTCAAGAGGGTTCTTAGAGTCTTTGAAATCATGTCTGGACTTCAACTGAACCTAAAGAAAAGTAGATTATTTGGTGTCAATGTGAGTCAAGAGGAGATTGAGGAGTGGGCAGGAACAATTGGTTCTTCTGTTGGGTTTTTTCCCTCTGATTACCTAGGGCTTCCTCTTGGTGCAAAAAGGAATTCTTCATCACTTTGGGATCCGATTGTTCAGAACTTCTATAAAAAACTTGCTAGTTGGAAAGCTGCCACTCTTTCTTTGGCAGGGAGGTTAGTTTTGGTCAAGTCGGTTCTTTGCTCACTACCAACCTATTATTTGTCTCTATTTAAAATCCCCTCCTCGGTTAATTCTAAACTTAATTCCATTATTTCTAAGTTCTTATGGGGAGGTGGATTGGAGAAAAACAAGATTCATTGGGTTAAATGGTCCTCTGTGTGCAAGCCTAAGAATGAGGGAGGTTTGGGAGTGATAAATCTTATCAATATGAATAGAGCCCTTTCGGGAAAATGGTCTTGGAGGTTTGCTAATGATAGGAATGTTGTTTGGAGGATGGTGATATGCTCTAAATACAACCTTGAATCCTCCTCATGAATGTTTAATAGCAAAGTTCCAACTCAAGCTTCTTGGATTTGGAGTTCAATGGTCAATAATCATTTTAAAGATGATTCATTTGGCTCCAAGTTTCGTATTATGTGCAGAATTCAAGTGGGTGATGGTGAGTTGATTAGGTTTTGGCAAGACATTTGGCAGATTGGGAATATGAACAATGGGTAAATTTGATGTCAATTATTTCGAATTTCTGTCTGTCTAAAGAGGCTTCTGATGGACTGATCTGGAAAGGAAATGGGGCTGGTGTCTTTTCTGTTAGCTCGTGTGTGAAGGTGTGTTCATCGGGTTCCCAGGAAGTACAGTTCTGGAAGAACATTTTGTGGAAAGGTTTGGTGCCTCCAAGAGTAGAGATCTTTATGTGGCAGGTGGTACTTTAAAAGCTGCCAGTGAAGACAGAATTGGTTAAAAGAGGAATTACGGGAATTGAAGATGTTTACTGCCCTCTTTGTAAATCGGTGGATGAATCTTCTTCTCATTTATTATTCTCTTGTTCTATTGTGTGGTCAATTTGGAACAAATTCATGCAGTATTGGAGCATAAGTTCGGTTATTCATGTCAATGCGCAAAGCTTTCTCCTAGCGTGGGAAGATTTAAACACTAAATCTGTTATTTGGAAGTTTATTCCTGGTGCTGTTATTTGGATTGTTTGGAAAGTCAGGAATGCCATTGTTTTGTAAGGGAAAGAGTTAGACAAGACTGACTTATTTTTCTTAGCAAGATTTAGGCTTGCTTCCTGGTTCTTAGCTAAGTATTAAGATTCTTCTATCTCTAAGGACTTTCTTATCTGTGACCCATCCATTGGGGATTCTTGTATCCCCCATAACGATTCTATTATCACTACGATCCCTTGGTCACCTCCTCCTAAGGGTTTTATCAAATTGAATGTGGATGCAGCTACCAGTGGGGATTGGAAGAGAAGTGGAATTGCTGGAATTCTACGAGATGATGCTGGTATGTTTCTAGGTTCTTTCAATGAGGCTTCAGGTCCGGGTCCACCTACTATGATGGAGCTAAAGGCTATTCAGAAGGGATTATATTTTTTTGATTCATTGAAAGGAAGTATTAAGGGTCGGTTGATTATTGAAACTGATTGTAAAATGGCAGTAGATTGGGTTAAGAATGGTGTTATTTGTTCTGAGATGTATGTCTTAATTGTCAGGGATATAGCTGGAAGGCTGAGAGATTTGGTGGGTGTAATTAGATGGGTTGCTGGAACAGCCAATATGGAGGCAGATGCTCTAGCTAAGGCTGGTATAGGCTAATTCAGTGTGGTTTTTAGAGGTATTTTATGTTGGATCTTCGGGTTTTTTGTTAGGGTTTTTTATGTTGTTTTAAATCTTATGTATCTTTTTCTATTAATGAAGTATAAGGCACTCTTTTCCTCCTTCCTCTGATTAAGGAAATCATTTTGAGTTCCATTAATCATGAAGGGGGTTTTTAATGAGGCCTTCAATTCTTATAAAAAAAATAACAGTTGATTTCGTATTGTATCATCTGGAAAATTGTTAGAGAAAAGTACATACCAGGGGATCTTTAATTGTTTCCACAAGCAAAACTTGAAAAGATTAAACTGCCTCCTTCCTGCGAACTTTAAGCCGCACCCTTTCCATTTCTTGTTCTTCTCTCTCTTTCCTTTTACGCAACTCTCTCTCTCTTTCCTTTAGTTTATCCTGTTGCGGAACAGGACAAACTTACATTACCAGTTTGCTTATGCCAGAAAAGATAGAGGGAGAGGGAGAGAGAAATTATACCTCCTCCTCTTTTCTCACTTTCTCCTTTCGCTCTGCTTTCTCATCTACGGCTTTGAGTTCAGATATGTACTCATTAAACAAAACCTCTCGATCCTCATGCTTAACAGATTTATACCTTGGATCATTCCTCAAGCTATCCTTCACCTGAAACAACAAAAAGAAAAAGGTAAGAAAATGGGTCATATTTTTCATCATATTTATTAAAGGTAATAGGAACCAATTCTCTTTATCTTTTACATGCTCGCAGACTTGCAAACATGAGCAACCCAATGAAGATGCAAAAGATATGCAAGATGCCCAAATGTTGAGGAACATACTCTCCAAAAGGTAGGAAGAAAACCACTAACCAAATGTCCTAATTTAAATTGCACATACCCTGGACCAACGGGAATTAACATTGATATCTCCTTTCTCTTTAAGCATGGCCTTAAAACTAGAAGAAGCAGCAGCACGAATGGCTCGAGCCTTGTCTTCAGCTGCTCTCTTCAAAAGAACCCTGAGATAGAAGCAGAGACATTTCTTAACCAGTTCAAGAAAAGTACAGGAAGAAATTCAGGCATTAACCATTCAAACCAAAAGAGATATAAGCCTAAAGGACACGCCCAAATTGAATCTTAGAATCTGGTCTCTAGCCTAGTACCTGCTGACAAATGTTGCCTCTTTTTTTTTTATAAGAGACAAATGTTGCCTTCAATGTTATTATTAGAACACCTCCTCTGTCTAGAGTCAACTGAACAAGTTCAACATAAATTAAGTATTGGAATCAAAACATACCACATGCGATTATAATGGCATGACACATGTTGCACAGAGAGAACAAAACAACAAATTGGATATAAGCAACAGATATAACTAAGACATTTAACTTACTTCAAAACAAAATGAAGGCACAAGGGAAAAGAAAGAAAATAATATGTTGTAAAAGTCAAAGAAACCAAAAATTTGGAGCTATTAGTAGATAAGAAAGGCTAAAAGCTTTTCAATGTCTTAGAGGAATAGTCAAGTAGCTCTCTCTCATTAGTGCCAACCTTCTGCATAAAGCACAAACACTAAATAAAAATAATGATCCGAGTCTATCCTAGTAATATTACCTTTCATTTAATAGAAGTTCCCGATCCTTACGGTCCAAAACCTCAAATCGTGGATCACTTGCCCATTTTCTTTTGAAAGACTGATAATTGGTGTTGTGATCAATATCCTTTAGAATAGAAAAATCAGCTTGTAAAAATCTACAGTTTGGCAGTTTCAAAGAAAGATTTTCAACATATGCAACAAAAAATGACACTGAATTTTGGACAATTAAAGAAACCTCTGATGCTTCATCCAGCAACTTCTTAAATCCTTCTACTGCAACCTTCTGAGCTGCTCGTTTTTCTCTGCATTCCTCCTCAGCTCGTGTCTTAACATAGTGTTCAAATAAGGATCTCCTAGCAGAATGACTTGGAATAGCCTGCAACAGGATGCACTTTTAGAAATTAAAACTCAATAGTATGACTTCATAATGAAGTACATCAAATAGGAAAACTAAATTTGTTACCAACTAAAAGAGCATGCAACAAAGAGAAGGCACATCTTAATTATTAACAGCAAAATAAGATCTCTTCATTTGCATACTTAAGCGATCATTTTATCATAATTAAGAATGACATATAGTTCAACGGCTAGGATTATTCCTTTTTCTCGTTCAACAACATTCATATGATAACTGTTCAAGGAATTCCAGAAGCAGGTAAGTTCCCTATAACTATGAAGAAAAAATAATAGATAATCTTTAGCCTCAACAAACCTTAAAACGTGGATCAAACACTATCTTTGGGAGTTCTTTTTCCCATTTTGAGAATGGTGCGACCCCCAGTTCATTGAGCATTTCCTGTGAATTTCACTAGCATGATAAACAATTCACTCCAGCTACAAGATCGGATGGCAGTAATAAAACCAAGGATAATCAAACTTGAGAATATACAACAAAATATGGCACTATAGATACCTTAAATTGCATAATACACACTTCCTTAGAAGGTCCAGTGACTGCATCCTCATAATCTGAGGAGGAATCAGATATGTTACCATCCCCGTTGTCATCTTTTAGCTTATCTCTGTTGTTCGTGCTCTGCAAACCTTTAACATCAACAACTTTTGAGCCATTTAAATCATTTGCTGCTGTTACTGGCATAACAGGAACAGTTGAGGTAGAAGGAGCTCCAAAATCTTGCAACTTCTTAATTAAATCCAGTGCAGATGAGGAACCAGGCACCACCTGACGTTCTTAAAGGAATGGTATCACGGCCACCAGTGTTAACAGCAGGAGCACTCAAACTTACTGGCGTAGATCTTTTTTCTGCCACTACATCAGTAATTGATACTGGCGCTGCATGCTCCTTTGATACTTCACTATCTTGTTTCTTTCTCAACTCTGTAACTTCACAAGGGATCTGCCAGCTACTAATCTGATAGATAAAAACACAATGAGAAACGGGAAAATATCCATAAGTAGGAAATAAGTTCAATCAGCATAACAGTTTTAGCAATGTCCAATATTTGTTTCCTTGAAAATTCACTCGAATCCTAAAAGGTGATTATAAAACTAGGCTCATAAGGATGAAGATAATGTAAAATCTGGGATACACATCATCAAAAGCAAAATGGAGGTAAAAGGAATACAGCACATAAACATCATTATCTGCTCATTTGAAAATGCACAAGGCTTGATGAATGTGGCAATTTAGACATAAGTAAACTCCATTATGCATTGGTTATTATGTTGTCTTCAAACAGCAAAGCATTTTACTGTTAAAGCAATTAATGACTAATCTGTATATAGTTCCCCTTATTAAAGGCCAAGCAACTGGCATTTCTTTCACATTACATTTATAGAAGTACTTTGAATAAATAGACTAAGGTTCCTAAAGAAATTGTCAATTTGATGGCACATTTCACTTTCCTTTACACTTTAAGGTTTAGGAACAGCACACTATTCTTCCCAATTGTGGCCATATACCAGCAACAATTTTACAGAGCATTTCACAGCAACTATAGCAATATAGCCCTGGATCTTCTGTTTCCCAAATTTTAGAACAATCACAATCCTTGTTGCAGCAACTTCTTAATTCTTAAGGCCCGACCAGTGCAAATCAAAATTCCAGACGAAATTTTTTTCATTTATAACCATAAACCATAAAGTCCCTTATCCATGTTGATCGGACTCTTCATTTTTCATGAAGTACCCGTATCAGGCACTTGAATATGAGGATATGACCTCCAAGGATCTTAGAAATATATGGAAAGCTTAGAAAAGTCTAACCATACCTGTGTCCAACAGTTACACCCGAGTACAAGTAACATAGTCCCTAATAGTTTCACTTCTAACCCACTGAATTCCAGACACAACTCATTCATATCCTACAAGCAACTGTGTTTTGCACTGACTTAAGAGTGCACATTAAAAAAGAACACACACACATATATATATGGCAGAAGAGCATGTCATTGTTCTATTAACAGGAAAAAAATTCACACTAACAATTCCATTAAACAAGCCCATCGGAGTAAAACAGGTTAGAGATGTGAATTAAACTGGACGCACTACCTTGGTTTTGCTGTTGCAGTAATATTTTTGCCATCATTTGTGGTAACTAGTGCCCAATCCGTTCCTGCCAATTGCTCCCTATAAAAAAGGGACATGACATTTAATATGAAATTCTACTAAGAATGGCACTTTCTCAAGACAGTAAAATGATATCCAACACACAAAGGGTTGACTGGAATATAGCATATTAAATAACTATATGATATTTTAAACAATAATACCCAATTTGAAAATACCGATTAATAATATTACAAAAGAATTCAAGAATAATATAATATTCTATTAAATTTCAAATAATACTAAAAATAAAATGTAACTCATTCTTAGGGAATACTTTAAAAAATTTCTAGTAGAATAAGAAAAATTTAAATGTAACTTATTCTATTCCCAATTTTACAGTTACTTTTAGGTATATTTAAAAAAATATATAGTTACTTATTATATCTCCAAATTTACAGTTATTTTTAGAGAATATTTACAAAACCATACAACAATAGAACAGTAAATAAATGAATATTTTTGAAGTTTTATTTAGTATTTTACATTTTTATGGTGTTCTGAAGGTAACTGAGGGACTGTTTTCTGGACTGCAATTTGGAAGAAATGAGACGGCTTTTAATTTATCTAATCTGCAATTTGCAGATGACTTAATTATTTTCTGTGGAGCTTCGAAGAATCAGATTTTAAATGTTAAGAGGGTCCTAAAAGTGTTTGAACTGATTTCTGGCCTTCAATTGAATTTGAAGAAAAGCATATTATTTGGTGTTAATACGGCTGCGGAGGAGGTTGAGGAGTGGGCCTCGTCTATTGGTTGTGCAGTTGGGAATTTTCCCTCTGAATATCTAGGTTTGCCTCTCGGTGCATCTAGGAATTCTTCCTCTCTTTGGGATCCGGTGGTTTTACAATTTAACAAGAAGCTTGCAGGTTGGAAATCGAACACTCTTTCATTGGCAGGGAGGTTAGTCTTGATTAAATCGGTTCTCTGTTCACTTCCAACCTACTATTTATCTCTGTTTAAAATTCCTTCCTCGGTTAATTCCAAACTCAATTCCATAATGTCTAAATTCCTATGGGGAGGTGGAACGGATAAAAACAAGATTCATTGGGTCAGCTGGTCCAATGTGTGCAAATCTAAGGAGGAGGGAGGTTTGGGAGTGTTGAATATTATTAATATGAACAAAGCTCTACTGGGGAAATGGTCTTGGAGGTTTGCTAATGAAAGGAAGGCTGTTTGGAGGAGGTTGATATGTTCAAAATACAATCTGGATCCCTACTCTTTACTGTTCAATAGCAAGATACCAGCTCAATCCTCTTGGATTTGGAGTTCAGTGGTTAATTCTCATTTTAAAGAAGACTCATTTGGCTCAAAATTTCGAAGTATGTGCAGAACTCAAGTTGGTTGTGGTCAGTTTATCCGTTTTTGGCAGCACAAATGGGTAATGGACTGCCCTCTGAAGGTCTCTTTCCCAAGGCTGTTTGCTATCTCTTCAAATCAGAGTGGTAAATTGATTGATTTCGGCGAGTTTAGTTCTTTAGGCTGGATTTGGAATATTCGATTGAGGAGGAATTTGGCTGATTGGGAATTTGAACAGTGGACTAATCTGATGACAATCATTTCTAATTTTTGCTTGTCTAAAGATGCCAGCGATGCTCTGATCTGGAAAGGGAAAGGGGATGGTGTTTATTCTGTTAATTCATATGTGAAGATTTGTTCCTCGGTTTCTCAGGTGAACTCTTTTTGGAAGAAAATTTTGTGGAAAGGATTGGTGCCACCAAGGATTGAGACTTTTATGTGGCAGGTGGTCCTTCAAAAACTACCAGTGAGGACTGAACTGGCTAAAAGAGGGGTTTCGGATATTGTAGATCTTTCATGTCCTTTATGTAATTTGGTGGATGAATCCCTTCTCATTTATTTCTCTCTTGTTTTGTCGTGTGGTCTTTGTGGAATAAATTTTTGCAGTATTAGAGTATCAGTTCGGTCTTTCATGGAAATGCGCAAAACTTTCTTCTAGCTTGGGAAGATCTAAATTCCGGTTCTACTATTTGGAACTTTATTCCGGTTGTTGTTATGTGGACTGTTTGGAAAGCTAGAAATGACATCGTCTTCGATAGAGGGAAGTTGGATCAAACTAATTTATTTTGCTTAGCTAGAGTAAGGCTTGCATCTTGGTTCCTAGCTAAGTTTGTAGATTCGGTCATTTCTTTGGATTCCCTTATCAGTGACCCTTCCCTTGGGGATTCATGTTTCCCTCCAAACAAATCAATTGTCTCTACCATCCCGTGGTCCCTCCCTCCTAAGGGCTTTGTTAAATTGAATGTGGATGCAACTACTAGTTCTGACTGGAAGAGCAATGGAATTGCAGGTATCCTAAGAGATAAAGAAGGTCGACTTTTAGGTTCTTTTAAGACGGCTTCTGGTCCAGGTCCACCTATTCTGATGGAGTTAAAGGCTGTTAAGGAGGGTTTAAATTTCTTTCACTCAGTGAGAGGAGGTATTAAGGGTCGGTTGATTATAGAATCAGATTGTAAAATGGTAGTGGATTGGATTATGGATGGATCTTGTTGTCTATGCCTCCATTGTTAGGGAGGTAGCTGTTAAACTCAAAGAAGTCGAGGGAGTTATTAGATGGGTGGCTAGGACAGCCAATATTGAGGCTGATGGGTTGGCTAAGTCTGGTATTGGTTAATTTTTCTTTGTTGTTGGGATATTTTATTTTGGGTTTTTAGGTTGTTTGTAAGGGTTTTATCTTATTATTGTATCTTATGTATCTTTATTAATAAAGTTTAAGGCACTCTTTTCCTCCTTCCTCCGATTTAGGAATTCAATATGAGTTCCTTAAATCATGAAGGGGGTTTTTAATGAGGCCTCAATTCCTATAAAAAAAAAGTAATTAACTGTATATCTCTTTCAGCAATGTCAATATTACAGTTCTGACTGATGATATATGCCACATAGCAACTTGTGGATGTGAAAGTAAAGAACTTACACAGAAACTGGAGTTGGCTGCACAGTAACTTGATCAGGCTGCACACAGAAGTGAAAGAAAAAAGAAATTGGCATTAATTTGAATTAGCATCTGAGAAGCCACCAGAAAATACAGATGCCAGGGCAAATTGATCATAGAAAATTTTCTATACAGAAGAACCACAGAAACTGATTTTTGACTTCAAGACAGCTACTAGTGGAGAGCCAGAAATAATATCATATATACTTCACAAGTACACACAAATGCGAATATGCAAATATTTTTAGTTTTATATCAACTTAATCAATGTGGAATTTTCTGATTAACTTAAACAGTATCATATGATTAATGTTTGATACTCCAACATTTTCTGGCTGTTCTATTGTAAATGAAATTTCCTATAGCATCCATTAAAGAATGCTAATCAGCCAATATTTGGGAAATTTGTTGAAAACCGTATCAGTCAATTAAAATGCCTACAATCAAAAAACTGGTTCACCCCAACAAAGTTACTAATAGAAAACATATGCATGCATATCCACATGTACCTCCTCTTTAAATCCAGCAGGTTTGTCATAAGTCGACTCTCCTGTTAATGCATTATAGTAATAAATAACCCCCATGTCAGTCTTATGGGCGGTCCAGACATCAGATTGTTCACTGAAAGCAGTTTCAGCTTTGGTGCTAACATCATGGACTAGTTTCCTATTATCTGCAGAACCCCATTAAATACGAATGAATAAAAAATTAACTTCATGATGCAATAATGAAAGTTAAACAGTTCTTACATTGTTAGTTGATCAGTAATCTAGCATGGAAACCCTGAGCGTACCAATTCCTTGAGGTAATCCTGCCTGGATTGCCGATGGTTGATTAGCAAGAGCAGCAGTAGATGGTGCAAAAGGACTCATTCCCAGAGGTCTAACACCAGGAGGTAGAGAATCAGATGATGGTGCAGGAAGAGGCATACCACCTGATGTTGAAGGAAAGGGTCCAGGATAAATAATAGGGTAAGGCACAAACGGAGGCCTGGGAAAGCCACCTATTGGATGATGTTGCATCCAAAATCCACGTGGGGAAGAAACCATAGGAGCTAAGGATGCATAGGGAGGATATGTTTGTTGGACAGCTGGATTTAATGAAACAGGAGCACTGGGTCCAGGAACTGCAGGAGAGGGATAATCAGCAGCAGCCGAGGCAGTAATCTTCTGGACAGATGGTACTAACCCAGGGTGTGCTGGTGCTCCTGGAGTTCCAGAAGATCCACTACACATGGGGAAAGATGGAGTGGCAGGCATCCATGAAGTTATAGGAGCAAAATTCGGAGTGGTAGATGCATTCACTGTAAAATTTGAAGAGTTATGGACCGGCATTTGGCCAGGCTGAGAAATAGTTAACGCAGATGATACAGGAGCAGCTTGTGTACCAGTGGCTGGTGTATCCTGCAATCAGCAAAAAAGTTCCAACTTGCAAGACAGTGGCACAAAAGAACTCCATATCAAATCCGTTCTGTAGATGCATAAGCAATTGCTAGACACCATTTTGCAAGCAGTGAAGTACTAAATTGAGATTGGGATTGAAAGAGATTGCACATAATTCAAAGGCTGAACGGGAACCATGTTAGGAAGTACTGAACTAATACCAACTACAGCTATAACTGCATTCAGAATCCATTCAATGAAATCTGATGACAACAAATAGAGCTTAAAATTGAGGCATACTGTTTATTTCCTACATATTTTAAATTCCGCAAAATTCTATGTCACGTCCACCATTCGAAAATATTCTTGACACCGCAAAGCTTCCTAAAAATTGCTACAAACAATCCAAACTTGCGGAAAATCCCTACTAGCTGTAGGTCAAAGAGTAATGAGCATTGAAATTTTTGAAAACTTAACCCGAGTATGACAAAGTGAAATTACAATTCAGTACTTTTATCATTGTCTTACAGATTTAGCGGGTTGATTTTGTGCATTCTGAACCAACTGAGGATTTGGAGAAAAGGAAAAGCTTGCAGAACTCGACAAGGCTCCTTGCGGAACTGGTACAGGAGGCTGCATTATCGATGAAAAAAACTGAAGGAAGAATTTGAATGATGATACAAGCAAAGATACCTGGAGGAGGACCAAGATGAACGGGATCAAATACAGTAAAAGTGTATAAAATAAACAAAATGAAACTAAAAAAATAAAACCATATCGACAGTCAATTAAATCAGAATCACTAGATTGCGTGATTATTCATCAATTTTTTCCTTTGGAACAATAAGTTTGAACATTGATAAACAAAATTACGGATGATTCAAGTAAATAACTTACAGGATTCTCTGAGACAACCGAGAAACCTTCATTCGAATCCGTCTTGGTATCAAAAGGAGGAAGAGAGACGATGGCTTTAGCCAAGATCCAAATAGAGTATTAGGGTTAGGGTCTGAGGCTTTGGAACTAAACAAGTAGAAACTAAAAGGAAAAAGGATATTAAATTACTCACCGTGTCGCCGTTGTATTTCTCTTTAACGTTAGTAGGAATTTTACGTTACTCGTATATAGGGATGGCAACGGCCCGGGTTCGGTATTGGTTCCTCGTCTCCGTTTTCGTATAAAAAATTTGTATCTGTTTCCGCTTAAAAAATCATGGAGATTTAAACGGAGATTCACTTCGGGTAATCGGGAAAACCATGGGAAAATAGGTATCTTCGTTTAGCATAAGCGGTTATTTAAACGAGTATCGGGTCGGATATATATATATTTAAATTAAATATATAAATATTATATATATATATATATATTAATTTAATTTAAATTTAATTTATAAATATTATATATATTTTTTAATTTAATTTAAATTAAATTTATTAGTATTATATATATAATTATTATTTTTAATATTTATCGGGTCGGGTATCGGGCCGGGTATCGAGCCGGATAATTAGGTAATCGGGCGGAGATTACCAAACCCGTCCCTATCCCTGTCCCCGTTTAGCATAAACGGTTTTTCCCTGTCTCCGTCCCCGTTTAGCATAAACGATTTTTCATCATCCTCGTTTAATTCGATTTTCGATTTTTCCTGTCGGATTTAGGTTTTTTTATCATCTCTACTCCTATATATATAAACTATATACTTAATCATACAATTATCGTTTTAATTTTGTTTTAACTATACAATTATTTTCTTTCAAAATCATAACTAATAATATTTTTTATTTTATTTTAATCATTTATCATTAAAATATTAACATAACTACTAACGTAATATTTTTTGTTTTTCAAAAATAATGTGGCACTACTTTATGTTGACACGTCACTATCGTTAATTTTGAGTTATAAAAACATATTGACTCTACGAATGATAATAAGGATAGAAAATGAATGATTAAGTGATGATAATGATCTAAAGAAATTATGAGAACAATGATAACAATAGTGAGAGACAACAGTTAAGTTTTATGTTAAAAAATGTCTAATAATTATTCAGATTGAATCAATTTGAAATAACATTTGATTTTTAATTTTGAGATAGATGAAATACTAAATCATTCAAAATATGTTTGAATTAAATAAAAAATATTTTCTCAAATTAAAATTGAGATAATAAAATATCTTGACTCTACGAGAAGAAAAAAAATGTCATTGTAAACTAAGACCTAAATAAAGCTATCAAAAATCGTCCTTTAAATGAAGTTATTAAATGTAGTTTTTAAATTCAATTTTTTAATAATAATATTTTCTTTTATATCATTGAGACTAATTCATTTTAAAAAAATTAAAATATTATAATATTATTTTGATATTATAATAATTTATAATATTTTATAATATTTTAATAAATTTAAATAATATTAAATAAATCAACATTGATTTTATAATAATAAAGGGGAAAAAAAAGAACACAAAACAAGCCCACTATGTTTGTGTATGTAACATAAAGAACACACATCACCCACTCAACTAGGAAGGACAAAACAATCCGAACCAGATGGGGAAATTCAAAACCTAGCTAAGTTCGGGTCGGGTTTAAATAATATCGGATTGAATCGGATATCGAGATAAAATTCGATATTTTTTTTGGGTTCGGAAATGGGACAAGATATCCATGTCCCGCCCCGATTATATATATATATATATAATTTTTATAATTTTTATATTAATTATAAAAATTATAAAAAAAATAAAATTTGGTTGATTTATTGATAAATTTCTCGATGTATGGAGCTACCAAAGAAAGTGAAAAAAGTGGCACGATGATTTTGGATGATTTTATTTGACTTAATATTACGTATGCATCTTCGTTATATGATTTGAATATCGGAACAAGTTTGTATTTAATTATGTACGTGTTTTATTTTAGAGTTTAGACAATTATTTAAAATTAGATTTGAATTTTTGACTGTAGTTTGAATTGTAAATCATGTAAACTAATTTTTCAGTTTTTGGTGATCATTTTTTTTATTTTTTATGAAAATTACGGATGCTAGATTTTTCTGGGATCATGTCGAGTTCAAATTCGAGTAGGGACGGGATAAAAAAAATCTCTGACAGGAAACGGGATGAGAACAAAGACGGAGATTCATTTCAGGACTAAGAGCAAAACCCACCCATAGCCATTCCTACACTCAATATCTCATTACAATTTCTCCCTTCTTTTCCCTTTTCCTTCAACTTGGTTTATTATTGTTTTTTTTTTTAATTTCCTCCTTCCATTAAGTTCTCTTCCTTTTTAGCTTATAGCCAGCCTTCCAGTTTTCTTATATAATTTACTTTCATCCCCTTAGCCCCTAATCTCTTTTGTGGCGGCTCCTCCTCTCTCCCTCATTGCATAGTCTTGAATCCTTCTTTTATTTCATTATTTGAAAGATTCGATCTAATAAAAGAAGGATCTTTTCTTCTGTTACTTTTTTTGGGGATCTTTGTTTTTTTTTTTTTGAAGAATCCGCCATGGTAGCAACTACGCCACAACAACAGCAGGGGGCGACGACGGTGATGGGTGCTACAAAAACATCGGCCGAAGAAGAGGCTTTGAAGAGGAATACAGATTGCGTTTACTTTCTCGCTTCCCCTTTAACCTGCAAAAAGGTTTTCTTTTTCCCTTGGTGTTTGAAACAAAGATCTTGTTGTTTCTGGGATCCCGCTTTAGTACTTAAGTTAGGGTTTCAGATTTAATTCACTCGCACTTTTCGATTGCTGTTTGTTTAGTTATATATTTAACTTTACATTAAAAATAAATAAAATTAATCGGAAAAGCGGATTTATTTGTTGTGTTCTGAGCTGTTAAAAGGTTAGATCTTGCTAACTTATCTTAGTTTCTTTGTGGTAAAGCCTAAGTTAAAAATATAGGTTTTCTTGGCTGAATTAATGTTAGCTTTGGGGAATTGATTTAGTACCGTGTTGTATTTCATATGGCACTGTTACGGCTTTAAGTTACTCGTCCAAAAGATGGGGGAAACATTGATGATACTTCGGGTAAACTCTTTCTAATTGTTAAAAGAAAAGTAATTTTAGGATCTGCTGTTTTACCATTGTGATGTGCTTATCCTGCTATCTATGATAGAATGTTTCGATGCATCATCTATAATATTGTCACTATGAGACTGTTTCTATTGTCATCTGACTGCAGTTTGAATTAAGAACCAATTGTGAAGTAGCTTTTGATACACGTCTTCATCTTTTTTGTTTATGGATAAGAACCAATTGTTTTAGGTGGCATCAAGTTGTTTTATGATTTACTTCATTAATTGTAAGATGCTGTGAGTGTAGTTACTGTGCTTCTATTAACCTTTTGACATCAATGAATGTTACCGTAACTAATATTTATTTTATTTTCTATGCCAATAGGGAAGTGAATGCGAGTATCGTCACAGTGAATATGCCCGTGTTAACCCAAGGGATTGCTATTACTGGTTGAATGGGAATTGCTTGAACCCAAAATGCGGATTTCGGCATCCTGTAAGTTTCTTCTCTTCTCTTGTACCAGTATTATTATCTCTTTGTTATGCTAATGTTACAGGTTTCCAGTGGGAGTCTTCTCGGCACTATATCCAGCTATTTCACCTATACTGTGATGTACATTGGACTGGTTTTGACAATGCTCTTGTTCTTTTGACGTTGTCTTTTCAGCCCCTTGATGGCTTGATGGGAACCCAAGCAACAAGTCCAACAGGTTCCTCAAAGTCTTCGTTGCACACAGCAGCAACTACAGCGCTTTCTAGTCATATGCCTTACAGCCAGGGTGCTTCTTACGGCACCAGCAAACAACCGGTGCCATGTATTTTCTTCCAAAAAGGGCTTTGCATTAAAGGTGACAGATGTGCTTTTTTGCATGGTCCAACTACAAATAATAAAGCCATGCAACCAGCGGCAACTACCACTTTGAGTGAGTCTCATTCTTTGAAGAAGACTTTTGGTGCCGTTGAAGCACCTCAGCCACGGAAGTTTCCTCCATTTAATGTTTCAAATACTGTTGGAATAGCTTCTGAAAATAAAACTGCTGCTAAAGTTAAAGCTGCTTTCACTAGGAGTGGTACTGGAAATGAGAAACATGTGCCTCACACAATTGATGAGGTACTTCCTCGACATAGAGCAACAAAAACTACTTCAGTTGTTAATGGCGGCTCTATGGTCCATTCTAACCGCATGCATCAGGCCCGTGCTTCAGATGAACCGCGTTTTCATGGTAAGGACACTGATGAATTTTTGAGGGAATCTTCTCCTGGTTTTGATGTTCTCGTGGATGATGAGCTTAGAGATTCTGATTTCTACCATGTTGAAGGCCAATATGGAGGTACAAGACGACTCGAGGGCAGGAATGTGAATGAATATGACATTGGTCGATCTGCTAATTTTGATGCCACGGCTGATGTTGATCAAGAAATGTTTCATGATCAATGTGGCTACGATTCATTTGACCATGTACAAGGGAATTATGATTGGAACCAACAGAGGGCTTCATCTGAGAGGAAACCTCTGGGATCATCTACTTTTGAGAGAAGGGGTACCTCAAGAGTTGATACTCCTGATCATGTTGAGGAGTCAGACCTTCGACATCGTTTGGCTAAGTGTAGGAGGGTTAATGGCCTGAAATCCGTTGTCAATCATGATCAAGCCCTGGAAAATTATGAAGGGGAACGACCTTACCGGGGTTCTTCACATGAGAGGTCCCTGAGCAGTCGTCTTCATGGTAGAATAAAGCTTCCCGGGAGATCTGTTGGCCATGGACCTGATTTACCTTCAGAAAGGGAGATGGAAAGAGGGAAAAACTGGGGACGACACTCACCAGGAAATCCTCAAACCCCTTCCCAAGGTAGGCTTCATGACAGAATAAAAGGAAGGCTGGAAGGGGAATTCAACAACAATGAAGGTCGAAATTTCAGTGGCCCAAGGATTAGAAGAGAAGTAATGGATGAGAGGAGCTCTGAGTTTGCAGGTCCAAAAAGTCTTGCAGAGCTGAAAGTTGGAAAGAACACTGATAATAAGGAGCACCAGTCTCTTGGAAAGCGAAAGAGCATTGTAGATCGTCAACAAACTGAAGGCGATCTTTCATTCAAAGGGCCAATGCCTCTTAGTGAGATTCTGAAGAGAAAGAGACAATCAGAAGGTGTAGCTTCAGGGAATGGTATAGCATCCATAAATAAAGAAGACGTTAAACAAAAACAAAGCAAGGGAAGCTTGATTAGCATTTCCAATAACAAAGAAGCATCAGTGACACTGAAAGGGGCAAACAAAGAGGAAGAATCCAGTCCCACAACTGCAGATATCGGGATAACGAAAGTCACTCATGGTGAATCTTCTCAACCACTCAACACGAGTGAGGTCGAGGCCGAGGATGGGATCATTGGAGATGAGAGCATAGAAGATCATGAATATGAGGCAGATGACCAAAGGGAAGGAGAGAATTATTATGAACAGGTTGATGAAGGGGAATATAACTATGAGGAGGGTGAAAATGTGGACGCTGAAGAGGAATACATAGAGGAGGACGAAGATGGTGATGACTTTGAAAAGAAACTCGGTGTCATGTTTTCATGAGGATGGTCCCTCGGATAGACTGCTTCAAGCTTTTCTCCCTATGATTAATGCCGGGTTTTATGGAAAAGATCCATTGAAGCTGATTTAGGTTTTGCTTCAAGTAAGAGATAGCTCAACTATATTGGAATTTCATTGTAGAAGTAGATAAAACATTAAGAGCAAGCTCATTGTATTTAAAAGCTTTGACTGATATGAATTTGGATCCCTGCTCTGCTTGACAGCCCTTCTGTTACTTGTGCTCACCATTTGATTATTATTAAGTGAATGACTGCCAAATAGTTTTTTTTTATTAATCTCTAACTCTATATCATTCAAGGGTAAATTACACCCGAGGTCACCACTTAGCACCAACTAGTTTATTTTTTTTCTAAAAGTTACAAAATATGTCAGTCACCAAATAATAGTTCATTTTTTTCCTTAAAAATTACAAAATATGTCAATGAAAATATTATAAAATATGTCGATACATTTAATCAATTTTATTTTAATTTAATAAATTTACTTTTTATATTTAAAAATCAATCAATTTAATTTTTTAAAGAAATTATTAGATCAAACCAGTTAATTGATTCAAAACCATAATTTAGTAAATGTATTTTATCATGAAACAATAATAATTATTAAACTAAAATAATACAATTTTTAAATAACAAAATAAAATAGGATAAACAAATAAAATATTGAACACAATCATATGTTATCTCCAATTACTTATTTCTATAGTCAATGAGAATTAAATTACTTTTTTTTACTTTAAAAATAATTTACTTATTATAAAATTATTAGCATCTCCAATTTACTTTGATCAAAATAAATTTTAATGGTAAGTTAAATATTATTTGTAAGTAATAAAAATGGATTTTTAAATTAATTTTGGTTATCAAATTTAAAATGTTAATGGTAAGTAAAGATAATATGGAGGCGCCGTGAGCTTAAATACTCAAAGTAGCTTACGAAAAGGAGAAAAAAAATAAAAGTCAAACCCTAGTGGTTTGGGAAGAGGTGTGGAGAGCAAAGAGCGAGGTTTGGGTTTCAGGTATGGTTTCAGGCTTGGTTTTTTGTGTTCTTCCCATTTTGGTTCTGTAAATAGCCGTTAATAAGATCAAATTTTGATCTTCCCGCACTCCCAATCAGAGCAAAAACAAGGAAACCCTAAAGTTAGTCGATACAATCATGGCGTTTTCTTTTAAACTGTCTCTTTGCATTTGTCTTTGGCAGCCTACAGCGACGAAGCGAAAGAAGGAAGTGTTGAATTAGAAAAGTATGGGGAGTAGGCTTCCAGTTCAACACTACAGTAATTCCTTCATCGCCACTTCTCTTCACGATCTCAACACCGTTGACTCTCGCCCTTCTGAAATCGACGCCGTCGATGCTGCTGATGCTTTGGATCACCACGATCACGACCATCCCGGTTCCGCTACTGTTGTATGAATACACCACCATTTCTTATTTATTATTAATGAAAAATCTTGATTTTAAATTTTTTTGGTACCAGGAGTGTTTGCATGAATCTTATAGAGATTCTTTGACAATTCATGGCGTTGGAGCGGAGGAAGAGGAGCGCTCTAGCATAGACAATAGCGACTCTTCTAGAGGAGCTTTCAGTATTTTGACAATTGAAGGTATAAAAATATTTCGATTTAATTCTTTAGGCTTCATTTGATGATTTGATTTATTTAGTACTGATTTCTAACATGATTTTCTGTTATTTATAAAAAAAATTATTTGATTTTTCCGCTTGGAATCAAGTTTCAAAATTTTAATTATTTAGAAGTGTTATTGTTTTTTTCAACCCATATGCAATTTTTCCGTCTTTTTACATTTGAAATTGATCATAAAATTATGTGACTGGGAATTGATGGTTTTTAAACCACAGAAGTGTTATTGTTTTTTTCAACCCATATGCAATTTTTGCCGTCTTTTTTACATTTGAAATTGATCATAAAATTATGTGACTGGGAATTGATGGTTTTTAAACCACAGATGTTTCGCCTATTGAATCAGCTAGGGGCAGATTTTTGCAAATCATAGTGGATAACTTCATTAATGACCATGTCATTGAAGTGGTTGATAATGAGTCGCCTGCCGACTATAATGCTCAGTCAGGACAAGACAAACTGAATAAGAGAAAGACAAGAGATGTACAATATGAAGGTGATCCTAGGTTTGCTTTGCCCTTAATGTATGTTGCCAATTTGTATGAAACCTTAGTTAATGATGTAAACTTGAGGATTGCTTCCTTGAATGGCATCCGCGATAAGACCATTGGGGTAGCCCTTGAAGCTGCTGGTGGATTGTACAGAAGATTGGCTAAAAAATTTCCTAAAAAAGGTAGTATATTGGTTTCCTCGATATTATGAGGATAATGTCTCCTTACATTTCTTTAAAAATTAATCTGGCCCCTTTATTTGATTATAGGTTCTTATATGTATAAAAGAAGAGAACTTGCAACATCTCTTGAAACAAGGACAAGGTTTCCAGAATTAGTTATACAAGAGGAAAAGAGAGTTCGTTTTGTGGTTGTTAATGGTTTGGATATCATTGAGAGACCAAATAATGTGCCTGTTGAGGATGCCGAGTGGTAAGTTATTCACATGGATTTATTTTCTTTACATATGATTGATTATATGTCCTGGTCTTTATCAGCGTGGCTCCTTTTTCTTACTACTTTATCAGTGCCATGTGTGTACTATTTCTTGTTTATTTGGCCAATTGATTTCCCCTAAGGAGCATTGTGTATGCCCCTTACATAAGAATCAGTTTGTTGCTTTTCGTGTAATCAAAATACAGAAGTTAGCCCACTTGGTTGTATCGATCTTTCCATTTATTAGCCGGATTCTCATGACATGTGTTAGTGCAGAAATATTTTTTCCATGCATTATAGTTTGTTTTAAACACTTTCTTAACTGCTGACAAGTCATGGCATTTGGACTTTGAGGATTTTGATAGAGATTTTCCCATAAGCATCCTGCCTTCTGTCTATGTTTCTATTTGCTGAAGGTTTAAACGACTAACGGGTCGGAATGAGGTTGCTATCTCCGCTCAAGACTATAAGTTCTATTCTCCAAGGCATAAGTATAGGCGCGTATCATCAAACACAGTGTCCAACATCCCTTCCTTGCCTGTAAGATCCATACCCTCTTTTCTGACTCGATTCTTTATCTTTGAACAATAATTCTAGTTGGATGTTCCTTGAAATCTAATATCCAATATGCCTTAGAACACATAAGGGGGTGTTTGGTTCAAGGATTGTGGGATTCTCATGGGATGGGAATCCCACATTCCCATGTTTGGTTGGCCGGGAATCTCATTCCCGGTAATGTTTTATTACCAATAGTAGATTTTTTGGGGTATATTACCGTGAATGTCATTACCTCCCTTCCCTTAGGTATTGTAACATTACCGGCGTTTTGGACTAAAATGCCCTTAAATTTTTATATTTTTTCAAAAATATCATTCTTCTGTCTTTGAATAATAAAAATTCTACGAAGGTTAAATTACAAATTTATCCTTAAATTATTTTAGATTTACAAAAAAAAATCTATAATTAAAATTTTATATAAAGTTCATGGGTTAAATTTTTTTTACCCTTTCATTAAACCTTTTTATATTTTTAATTTTGTAAAAAAATTATATAAATATTATGAATTTAATTTTTTAAAGAAAATATATAAATATTTTACAATTTGTAATATTATACAAATATATAAATAAGGACAATTTGGTCAAATATACATTCCAATAATCTTTTATTCATTTAACCAAACACGGTAATCTTATATTCCTGCTAAACCAACCAAACACAAAATACAACATTCCCAGTAATCTTATTCCCTGATAATCTTTTATTCCCACTGGTAATCTTACATTTCGTGAACCAAACGCACCCCAAGAGTTTATGAGTGTGTAAGTCCATATTACTAACTATGACATAAACCATAACCACTTAGTACATATCATACTGGTGCATTATCTATTTGAGGATTACATGTAATTAAGTCCCCCTCTCCTCTCTCCCTCCATCTCTGTAATGAGATATGATGCAATCATATTAAAATTTTGCAGGATTACACCGGCGCAGATAGTTCCGCGTTGCCAAATCCTCAAGGGTTTCACCCTGTCAATGAAGTAAGAGCTCTCCTATGAATAAGTATAGGCACGTTTCTGATACAGTTGTTTTGGCTGGAGTTTCCAAACAACAGAATTTAATTTAGCATGAAGAAAATGTCTTACATATTCTAGAAGTTTTAAAGGGCAAAACATTGAGGATAAGAAGATTTTTCTGTTTAGGGTTTCTGTTCTTGGACCTTTATTTTCTTTGAATTTAAATATTCAGTTTGAAGAATATTAGTATTTAGTAATTAAATATGATAACAATTTATGGGTTCTTGCATTGCAAAGAAGTGTGTCTACGTTTAAATTAAGCATCTCATGTTCTATGGTATTCAAGGATCAAAGTGACTTGGAGATAACACTGCTTTGAAAAACTGTTTCAATTATTGCAGAATCAGCAGCAGACTCCTTCAAAACATCATATACCTACGATGGCACATCAGCCCCATTATCATACTATTCACCAGAACCATCATCAGCCAGTTCACCAGAACCAACATCCTGCTCATTTTCCCCCGAATCATCAATGTGGGACACCATCACACTTACCCGAAATTAATCACTCTCACCAGTCGCCGACCATGCCTCAACATATAGTTTGCTTACAACCCCTAGCAGGAGGAGATCACGTTGGAGGACGCTTGCATGTTATGGTGAGGGATTCTATTTGGCCTTTTCCAATCTTTCAATTGCACGCTTGCATCTTTTGGGTTCCATGTTAACGCATGTTTATGCGTCTGTCGATATAAAAATCAAAATATACTCTGAACTCCCTTGAAATGCTTACATTTCAGCCTACAAATCCACCCAAATACTGCGATGAATGCGGGGCGCTATACCTGAGGGAAACATCCAAGTTCTGCTCGGAATGTGGTATAAAGAGGATAGGGATATGATGCAGTTCAATGTGCACCCAAAGTCAACAGTGATGTTATATACATTGCTTGATGTTGGTTTTTGGTTGTTTCCAAATAATCATCATCGAGTCATGAAGTTCGAATAGTTTGTTCCTGAAAAGATACCCTCACATAGCTAGAACTCGAAACTCTCGACTTGGAAAAAGACATTTTTAGACCTCCATTGTATGAAAAAGAATGTATGAAGTAGTTTAGTCCGAAAAAGGAAGCTCAGGACAATATTGTATATATAAACATACTTTTTTAGGGTTAATTCTTACTGTGATCTAAAATTTTGTTTGATGATTTTGGGGAAATATATGTTGTTTTGTGGGAAATTTTGTGTTAGGAGTTACATGAAGACGATGACAAACAAATAATCACACAAAAGAAATTAACTACAATCTTAAATGATGATATTAATAGTTATAAGAGCTTTTCGAATTCACAGGCTTTATTTATAAGAATTCTTAAATTTAAATTTGTTAAAGTTTAATTATACTATTAATTGTTTTATTATATATAATTATAAAATTAGTTTATATTAGTCAATTTAATCATTTTAAGTATCTATACTAATCAATCTGGTTAAAATTAATTAAATTAAAATACTTGGAATGAATCTGACCCCCTCATGAATGCTCAACAGTACTGCAATGGATTCTTCAATCTCTCGAACGAATCTCATCGAATAACAGACCTAATTTTTAACTAATTAGAAAGCCTTTGAATTCTCAATAGAAATACAGTAGACCTTCATTCTTTGCCTCAGTCTCCTACTTCGTCTCTTTCAATATTGAGAAAACCAAAGATTCCAAGAATAAATAACCCTAAAACACCCTCAGCCATGAATACCGCACTAGCCACGTTGTCATCACCACGCCTCACTTTCCTCCCTCTGAAATCACCTTCTTCGTCTTCTTCGTCGGCTTCGTTTCTGGGTTTTCCTTCACCCAAGCCCCTCAGGCTCAGGGCTTGTTCTGCAAAGCTTGATTCCGTTCCTGTTTCTGAGACGAACAGCAAGAACCGACCCCTTGCTCAGAAGCTTCAATCCTTTGCCAAGACGGCTGTTTTGGTCGGTGCCACCGCTTTAATGGTTGGGAAATTCTCCAACTTCCCTGCCAAGGCTGACCCTGCACCAGCAATGGTTGAACAAGAACCTGCTTTTCGGGAAGAAAAGGAAGAGGCGGGGAAAACCCAGGACGCAAAGCAGAAGCAAACTTCACCACTTTCTGAGTTTCTGGAATCTAACGAGGAAGCCTTCGAGGCATTGAAGTCACTCTTATACCAGAAGCTCGAAAACCACGAAGACGAAGAAGCGCTTAGTATTTTGAATCGTTTGGTTTCTGCTCAACCTGAGGTTACGGATTGGAAATTCTTGTTGGCGAGGTTGTTGGGCGACATGGGTCAAAAGGAGAATGCACGCAAAGTGTTTGAGGAAATTCTTCAGTCGAATCCCTTCTCTTTTGAGGCATTGTTCGAGAATGCTTTGTTGATGGACCGTTGTGGGGAAGGAGAAGCCGTGCTCAAGAGGTTGGAAGAGGCTTTATCCCTTGCCCAAGAAGAGAAGAAAGACAAAGAAGCCAGGGATGTTCGGTTCATAATTGCCCAGATACAATTCTTGCAAAACAACGTGGAAGGAGCTTTTATGACTTATCAAGAATTGGCCAAAGAAGATCCCAGTGATTATAGGCCGTATTTTTGTCAAGGGATGATATATACTTTGCTTGATAGGAATGATGAAGCCAAAGAACAGTTCGCAAAGTACAAGAAGCTTTCACCAAGGAAGCATCAGGTGGAAGGGTACTTGAGGACACCCTTATCAAAAATGAAGTTGTTTGACACCAATGAGGAGAATTGAGTTTTGGAGGTTTCGGGAAATTTTCTGGCATCCTGGTGGTATACAGTTCTTGAGTAGTGTGTGCTTCATTAGACCTTTAAGCCTTGTTGGAAACTGTACAAGCGATATCGAAACTTCTATGTAAGTTTCAGATGATCACTTAAAGAAATAAAGTGATGAGTTGTTTTATTTTTTTCAAATGGATTAATTGTTTTTGCAGTTTTGGCTTCGATAATATACCAAATTGCTTGGCTTCACTGTTATGCGGTATATGATTTACATAATCTTTCTTGCTTTCGATTCGGCAATAAAATTTAGAATCTACTGAGACTTTCAGAGAGGTTGAGGTTCAAAAAACACTTTACAACTTCAGACTATAGGTTCGAAAAACACATTACCCTCTAGTATTTCATGAATGCTTATCTACATTCGATTTTGGCCTCCATTCTTTTTTTCCCCCCTTAGATTTATTATTGGCTTGGTGTTTGGGATTGACAGTAGCTTCTGAAGTTGGCTTCTTGCCCTTGCTACATTTCTCACCCTTACATATACTCTCTTTCACACAACAATGGTGATCGGATTCCTAGGATATATGGGTTTCATCTTTTTCTACTTTCGATTTTGGCCTCCACTCTTGTTTTTTCTTAGATTTATTGTTGCTTTGGGGTTTGGGATTACCAGTAGCTTCTGAAGTTGGCTTCTTGCCCTTTCTACATTTCTCACCCTTACATCTACTCTTTTTCACACCACAGTGGTCACAGGGTTCCTCGGATACATGGTTTTCATCTTTTTCCAAATAACGTTGCTCACGCAGAAAAGGCACCATTGCAGGCCACCCTGAATGCAGCTCCTCGCAAAGGGCACCGATTATTGGAATGCTACTTTCGAGTTTCAGCCTACTGAAAAAGAAATGGAGAAAGCAGTGGGAAGTTTTAAATATATTTCACTAATCATGCGCAAAACGGTATCTTTCAAGCAATGCATGAAATTAACCTCAGTTCTAGTATATTATGCAGTCGCTTCATTAGATTGAGCATGCTGATTGCATCCCTCAAAAAGTCTTCACCACCTGCAGGTTTCTTCTGCTGACATTCTTTTATACCAGCATCGATGACGAAGACAAGTTTTCCTAGATATACCTAAAAAATACATCAAATAACAATAAGCATTACCTAAAAAATACATCTCCTAGATATACCTAAAAAATACATCAAATAACAATAAGCATTACCTAAAAAATACATCAAAATAACAATAAGCATGATCCAAACGGTGAAATAATGCTAGAAACTAAAACACAAGGAAAACGGCAAGATATCAGAGCTCATCTAATGACATGCATATAAACATTAACCTCAGTGAAGTAAATAAGATAATATCCTTTGATCTTTGATACCATCAACTGCCTTTAATGCTTCAACAAGCTCCTGAAAATGATCAAGGTCACCTCTCAACCTTGCAATGTTTGCTGCCTCCACGAAGTTCCATGCTCCTTCCTCCGATAAACGTGTTTCTATAGTAACCGTATCCTGGATGCAATTGATGTTAAGCATAAGAGTTACGAGAAACATTATTTTCCATGCCCTGTGTTTGGTCCCTATTCCTTTATAAATGTTTCTGGAAGAGAAGAAATGGTTGGTTTGGGGCGTAGCTGCAGGAATATGGTTAGGTAGCTGTCGTGCAGGTGTTGGTGCAATCTCTGTTCAAAGGTAATTATTTAATTATCATGAGCCTAATTTTGAATTATGTATGTATTTGGATAAGTTTGCTTATATCTGGATAATTAATTTTCTGGCATATGCTGCATTGGCCTTAAAGAAATCATTTTGAGGGTTAGATGAGGCCTTTTCAATTCACTTCATACTAATATCAGAAAGAAATATCCTTGTAATTTTAGATTGATTTATTTTTGTTGCTTTTGCATATAGCATGGAGTAGCTCAAGAGAGAGGCTTAGTGTTGACATTATATCTCCCTATGCTGCTCAAGTTGTTGCAATTCAGGAGAAGCTTGGTAGGAATTATGAGAAAAGTGATAACTTCGAAGTGAAGGTGAAGTCAGTGGACGGGTTCCAGGGCGGTGAGGAAGATATCATAACAATATCAACTGTGAGATCCAATCATTCATGAGAAATCGGTTTTGTATCTAATTCTCAAAGAACCAATGTTGCTCTAACAAAGGCCAGGTATTTCCTTGGATTAACCTTTTCTACTCTTCAGTTTTTGGAGTTCTGTAATAAGTTGCAGTGGGTTTTTAATGCCTTTCTCGGGTACTGCCTCTGGATTTTGGGGGATGGAAGAACACTGGCCAAACATGAATCTGTTTGGCAGGGCTTAGTTCATGATGCTAAATCGCGCCATTGTTTCTTCGATGCTGATGAAGTCAAGGGATTAGCTAAAGCTATTTTTTATGCCAGGAAAGAGTTTGATCAGCTTGATGACTGACTTAATCATGACAGTGTTCTCTTCCAGAATGCTAGGGGGAAGGTTGTGACTTTTGCTTGTTAAAACTTGTTATCATTCTACTTGTTCTATCAAGTTATTGAGACTCCGTTACATTCTATATGCATTCGACACTAAGCGCTAACCTTTATTGTTTTTCATTTTCCTTGACCTCAGGTTCTTTTCAGTGATAAATTCAGAAAGTCATTTGGGAAGGTATGAAGACTTCTGCTTGAATTATTTCGGCTTGTGGAGACAATTTAAAAATTGGACTACTGTCTATCTTCTGATGAATCCCGATGCTGAATGGCTGAGAATACTGGATAACAAACAAGTTTGCAGAAACCAGAAGTGGCTTTCCATTTCATTCCGTCAATTTGTCTCGGCTGCAAGGAGGTATTGGTGCTCAGAATTGGTAGACGTTGGCCTGTAAGTCCTGAAAATGCTTGTGCGACTCTATAGTTTCCCATGCACGAATTCTTTGTCATCCTTTAATCGAAGCATGTCTCTTACTCAAATCTATGAGGTTGCACGTTTTCTCTTGTATTCCAAGTTTCTTAAGAGCCAGCATGCGCAAAAGGATTTGATGAAATTCATCAACCTGTCATCAAAGGATTTCTTTGGCTATGTATTTCCACTTGATTGTCGAGATTCGTTGCGAGAAAATATGATCTCTCTAAGGGGATCAGAAACTTCAAGAAATTTACTTGAAGAAGTCATTTTGGAATTGACCAGATCAAAATGCAACAGCTTGTCATATAGGGAAATTGGAAAGGTGGCTTTGATAATCCTTGGATCTGGTCGACTTAAGACTGAACTTTTTGGGAAGATTCTTGAATGTTTACAATGGAATGCAGCATGGAAGAACTTCATTGCAAGTCTCAAAGATGATAGAGTTTATCCTGCAGTTATTTTCAAGTTCCTTGAAGCTTTAGAATATACTTGTTGATTGGTGGAACATATTTGATTATATGTCACTAGTTTGTTTCTTGCACCTCGTTGAGCGGTATCTGATGTTGTTATCCTCCTTCAATGGATACTTTCTCACTACGAAGGCAACTTTTGTGGAGTGGTTCATCTACGAGGATGGGAGACCGATATCGACTTCCAGTTCTGTCACCATCTATCAGAAATCTTTGGAATACATTCTTAATTTTGTAATTGAAAGGGTTCAGAAGTTGCTGTATTGTTATGTTGATGCCATAGATTGGGTTGATAAGTATCATATAAATGTGGAGGACTACGACCATTTTTTCTTTTGAGATTGGTTATCATTATATGTTTGATGCATTTGAACTTTGGGAAGGGTCTTGATTTACTTGTCGACTTGCTTTGTCAAGAGCATCAAAAAAGCATATTACAGGACTACTACCCTCGGAGTTTTGTGATGCTGTTTGGAGATATAGTCTGAATATCGACGTAAATGTGCTTGCCGATGCTTTTAGGAAGATCGGAAACCCTCTTGCAATTGTGAGCATAAATGAAACTGTCCTAAATTTGAATGCAGGGATGCTATATTTGTTGATATGAAGCTCAATCCATGCAAGGAGAATATTGAGAATGTTGTTCCCTAAAACTGAGTTCTTGTTTTCATACTGCTGCTGAAGCGTTTCCTCCATCCAGTTATGACGATGGGACGAGCTCGGAGGTTGTGGCGTCTTCAACGTCGGTTACTCTGTCAGATCAAGAGCATATTATCGGCGGTGGATGTCAAAGATCTAACGAACTTCAGCTTACATGAGGGTAATGTTTGTATGCATGTCAGTATGTCTTGCTGTCTTTCTCTGTATTTTTTATTTCGTTTATTTATTTCACTGTTCTGATCATGCTTATAGTTGTTCGGGGTGGTCGGCGGTGGTGCCTTTAATGCGGCAGCCGCTCTACTCAAAGAAAGATGAAAATCATGCATGTGAAATCTGGTGATCCATCCTGATGTAGAAGAGAGTTGAGGAATGTAATAATGGCAAGAAACCAACTTCAGAATGACAAATACAATTTTATGCTTGTACGTATGTATCATTAATCACTAAGCCAACAATAATCATAATTAAATATCATTAAAGAAAGAATTGAGCAATGTCTACAAATAAAATTTGGTACGTAGAAAACAAAATTCACGATTTATCGCAATGGTTGGCGATGAGGGATTGAATAGCTCCGGATAAGTTGGTCGTAGCGGCGACAAGATCCGTCATCCCTTTGTGGTTGACTTCGTTCTGAGTTTCTTCGATCCGTAGTCGACGGTGTTCCAATTCCATCACTTGTTGGTGTCGTTTCTCTTTATTCTCTTCGCAGCTTTTAAGGGTTCGAGCTAAGACGGAGGCACTCCGCATTATGCTCGAACCGATTTTTCGAACTTTTTTACGTTTCGTCTCCGAATCCAGATTTTCACTTGACTCTGTCTCCGAGGAATCAGTCTCTTCTGCTCAATCACAATGTATACCAAATAAAAAGTACAATTAGGTGTTCAACTAAAATACAACCATTACATTTAATCGGACTTAATCTCGTTTTATAACCTTAAATGTAAATGTTTGACATGAACTACAATAAATAAAATGAACATGTCACATTATTTAAAAAATACACCGAATATACTAATATTTAATGAAGTCCACTTTTACCCCTTTCAAATCGTTAATAAACTGATCCGAAAAGTTGGAAGAATGAATCGCAAACACAGAGGTTAGAGACCAAACTAAAGCTAGGGTCTAGCATGGTCTTTTGCACCCGTTGGTTTGTGGGTAAATTTCATTTTCACTCCTACCCTAAGATTAAAATTTCAATTTTAGCCTTTTAACCCTTTAACTAATTGAAATATATAAATATATATATACTTTTGACCATTCCAATATTTTTATATTTTATTTCAGGTCCCTACACTAAATTCTAGACTTCATTATCGAACCAAAGCATGAGCAGGGCCCTGTCCTTATAGTCTTTTTAGACTAAGTCACTAAAGTACCTATAAATTTAAATATTAAAGAAGTTAACTCTTATTCTAAAATTTAAGTTTAAATATTTAATATATTCTTATATATTTAAAATTAAATAATTTAATATCTCTGAATATTAGCTTTAGGTTCCGCTCTTACCGACAAAATTTAAAACCTGTAGTGAGTTAAATCATGCTAGGATAACTTCTATGTCATGAAAATATAGAATGTATGGCAGGTCCTTCAAGCACCCACAATCATGAATGCTACTCTTCCTCACTGCTTTTCATGATTACTTCACATATAATTATATAAAATTAAATTATTAATAAAAAATACTTAAATTATAAAAAAACGATTCCTTATCACTATATATATATATATACATATATAAATTAATTATTAAATTGAACGATATATTATGTAATAATTATTCTATGAGGAAAGTAGACAGATGATTTCTCGACTATAGATCGTTATTTTATTTAATCATCTGACTATTAAAAATTATAAAATATTTTTGTGACTAAACATTATTTTTTTAGCTCCAAAATAATAACCCGACTATTCATATATTTCAAAATTATCATTTTTCATTAAAAAAAAGCTCATATGAACTAGATATTAATATGTTGATTAAGATATGATAAAATTATATTTTAATGATGTATACTTACACCATCATTATTTTTAAGCACTCGCTCGTTAACATTATATTTCAAACATTAGTTCAATGACATAATGTAAACAAAAGTTTAATTCATAAAATACAATTAAAATAATTTTAGGATCGTATTTTATTACATCCCAATCAACATATTAATATTTATCTATTACGACTGTTTATTTTTTAACAGAAGATGACGAGTTTGGAACAAATGAATATTCAAGTAATCATTTTATAATTTTGAATAGTATGATAACTTAACAAAATAACATCCTATAATTAAAAGATTATTTTATAACTGATGAAATTTAATAAAACAATAATCTATTATAAGAGAATCATCTATGTACTTTAGCGTTATTCTATAATAATTTAATAAACTGTGATATTTTAAATCATAAAATCGTGTTAATTTTAAATCGTGAATATAGAACATCAAAATCTATAAAATTGATGAAAAGAATGGGCCCCTAATAAATGAAATGGAGCAGAGTTTTCAAACCTGCAAGTTTGACTATATATGAATGTAATTATATATAAATCGCTGAAAGACAAAATACGAAAAAAGTTTTCTCTTTTGTGATTTCTGACACATTACTACTAACATGCTATACTCCAAGCATCCTGCAGCACCCCAAAATTAAAATAATAATAAAAAATAGAAAACAGTACCTGAAATTGTAACCGGAGCTTCAATCTCCGGCGCCTGCCGGTCTGTCTTACCAGCTAGTTGCTCCGGTGATTGAGAAACCGAAGGTGGCTGTTGCTGATGGGTGGTGTATTTTCTTTGAAGAACATCGTTGAGTGCTTCGAAGACTTCAGGGGACATGGTGGTGGGCAAGTTATGGAGCTTACGTTGGTGCCTGTCCATGGACCAGTAAGACGGGGATTGTTGGGAAGACGACGATGATTGGTACTGTCGAACCTTTTTGTAGTCGCGGAGGAGGTTATCCCATTTGTCGTTGCATTGGTTTTGGCTACGGAAGCAGCCGTGATCCCAGCAGTAGTTCTCGATCCATTTCCACCTTAACTCGCCTGGTTTCGACGGTGGGCTCGTGGAAGGTCTGGCACGGCGTTCGTCGTCGATTCTTTTGGCGGTGATGAGAGTTAGAGTTTCTTGGATTGTCCAGTTCCCTTTGCGGTATTCACGGTTGGTGGAGGTGGTTGGTGTGGTGATGTACGGTGGTTGGTGGTGGTGGTGGTGGGAGGTTGAAGGTAAGGACGGAGGTGGTGGTGGCGGGAGAGGGTTGGACATGGTTTAAGCATGGGTGAGAAGAGTGGGAATGTTGTGTGTAGAATTTACATGGTTTTGTTGGTTTGCGATGGAGGAAAAGGGCATATTTTTTTAAATGGATTATGTTTAGGGTAAAGTATATAAATGGTCACTAAATGTTTCAGATGCTTACATTTAGGTCCCCCAACTTTTAAAATTTTAAATACAGTCACCAAACATTTAATTCGTTTACAATATAGTCTCCAATATGACGGTCGCTTCACTGCCGTTAGAGTAAATTATGTAAATGGTCACTGAACTTTTCAGGCGCTTGCATTTAGGTCCCCAACTTTTAAAACTTGCAACACATTCATCAATTATATTCTAAACTCCAAATTCCAAAATATTTCAATTACATTCTAAACCTCAAATTCTAAAAATACTTCAATTACATGCCCAACCTCAAATTCATAATTCATTCTTAAAACATGTCATAACAAACTAAACTTGAAGCAGTAACCCTAAACCCTCAAAACATAACCCTAAATGTTAAATTTCCCACCAATTAACCCACCATAATCAACAACATTTAGTTCATAGCAACAAGTGATTATGTTGGGTTTAGGATTTAAAAACTAGATTTAACCAACTATAAGTGAACAATACTCTATTCGATTCGAAAAATTATTTTTCGACTTGAATTGATCAAAAAAATTTGATACAAATTGACTTTGAGTTGTAATTTCATAAACTCAACTTTAAAAATTTTCAAGTTAAAATCGAGTTGTAAAATACAACTTGAATATCTAAAAAAATTTAGTAATTAGTGGATTAATTTTTAAGTTTGAGTCAAGTCTCTTGACTCTGTATGATATATGCATATCACATATGGAAAAAATGAAGAAATATATGTATTGTATATGGTTAAAAAACTATTTAAATTAGAATCAAATAATATTAGAGTATTATAAATATTTATAATTAAATTTAAACAGAAACTCGAGAATTCAATTCAATTCGACTTGATTTAAATTTTATAAACTCAGATCGAAAAAAATTCGAGTCATCTATTTTATAAAATGAACTGAATTAGAATAAAATAATATTATAATATGATCAATATTTATAATTAAATTTAAACAGAAACTCGAAAATTCAATTCAATTTGACTTGATTTCAATTTTATAAACTCAAATCAAATTTTTTTTGAGTCAACTATTTTATAAACTGAATTGAGTATTTAGGTCCAACATAACCCTAAACCCAACATAATCACTTGTTTTTTTTATAAGTGATTATGTTACTTGTTGTTCACTTATAGTTGGTTAATTTTTTATGAAATGGTTATGTTTTGAGGGTTTAGGGTTGTTGCTTCAAGTTTAGTTTGTTATGGTAGATCTTGAGAATGGATTATGAATTTGGGTTTAGGCATGTAATTGAAGTATTTTTGAATTTGAAGTTTAGAATGTAATTGAAGCATTTTGGATTTTGGGGTTTAAAATGTAATTGATAACTGTGTTGTAAGTTTTAAAAGTTGGGGGACCAAAATCCAAGTGCCTAAAAAGTTCAATGACCATTTATATAATTTACCCTAACGGCAGTGAAACGACGGTTACGTCAGGGACCATATTACAAACGAACTAAATGATTGGTGATTGTATTACAAGTTTTAAAAGTTGGGGACCTAAATGCAAACATCTAAAAAGTTTAGTGACCATTTATATACTTTACCCTTATTTTTATTTAGTGTTATTTTTTTAAATAATAAAAAAGTATAAAATAATATTTATTTAGAATATTTTTTAACTATCCATAACTCATATACATTTTATATGTATAGCACCTTTTTTTTATCAAGAATATCATTTGATTAGTTTTTATTTATTTATTTATTTTTAATTAAATAAATCTATTTTGACTATAACGTTTAATTTGATACTTATATTTTTTATTTGATTATATATTTAAATTTTATTTGATATTTAATTTTTGTTATTACAAATAAATACTTGAATTTATTTTTAAATTTAATTTGATACTTACTTTTTAGTTAATTAAATATTTAAATTTAATTTCATAATTTAAATTTATATTTAAATTTAATTTTTTATCTAAAATAACACTTGTAATCTTTTAATCGATTTAAACTATAAAATTAAATTCAAATATTAATTTAAATCACAAACTATATTAATTTCAATAAAATGATCAAATTCAAATCTTCAATTGAAAAAAAAATTAGATACCACATTTAAGTTTAAAGTTAAATATAATACCTAATTAAATAAATAGAAAACTTAAATATTAAAGCAAAATTTTAAACTAAATTCAAGTATTAAAATACATATTTATCAAATTATTTTTAAGGGTAAAGAAGGGAGGCTTCATGAAATGTTATTTTACCTTCTTATACATCAAAAAAAAAGTATTAAAATCGTAGATAAGAAGGAGTACGGAAGGAGTACATGGGGTTTTCCAAAGGACGGAGTAGTAACAAACGAAGGACAAACAGTGAATATCACGTTGCTGGATTTACAGCCAGGGATGAAAAAAATATATAGATCGCTTTTAATTTGATTCAATTTAATAATATTAATACTTTTATATAAAATTTAAATTTTAGATTTGATTAATTTAAATTCGAGATTAAAACGATTTTATTATGACTTGATATAAAATAATTACGAAAATATTATTTTTATATATATTTTATTTTTAGTTAAATTATGATAAAAATGTACGAACCAACTTATTTCACTAGTTAAAAGAATCGTTAAGCTTTCATCGTCAAATGATTGGGAGTATTTAGAACAAATACTACTTTATAATCACATTTAGCTTAATAAAAAAATTATAAAAAATATATTTGTAAACATTTAATTTCTGTTAGAAATTTGATAATTTATTTTGCATAAAAAGAAATAAATTAGAGTTAGAATTTTGTTTATACAAGTAACCTGATTGATATGTTTGGCCTACCTTTAAGATTTTACTTCCTTGCACTCCGTCAAAGTCCTATCATGTTTCCCATGGAGGGGCAGCTTAGGGTTTATGTGGTAGCTTCCATTGCCTTCTACCTTTGCCTCCCAATCCCCTCACCGGCCCACCCCTTTTCGGTTAGGACCACCACCAATACTTTCACTGTTCCCACATTGCCTTTACAGTTTTGTTTAAAACTTGTGGATGAAAAAAAATAGACTTAATTTAGATTTTAAAATTAATCGAAATTGTTACGGTTTATTACAAAAATCTCATCCTGAATCACTTGGTTGTTCTGAAACAAGGATCACTTGATACATTCCTAATAAGTAATTGGCAGGTCCAATCACCTCATTGCTAGACATCCAACAAACTAGATAAACGAACTTATAATGACTCTGATATTCATTTATAAAAAAAAAAACGTCATACTTAATGTGACATCAAACACCTAATTTAGGTATAACTCATAAATATATTGATAAAGATGACAAAGAATGGCGCCCCACAATACGGTACAGAGTTATTTTTGTAAATATGTACCAGAGTTTATTTATTATAAAGAAGATGTAACCAAAACTTATGACATTTTGAATGGAAAAAAAAAATCTAGGGCCGCCCAAAGTACAGAGGACGTAAGCACATTGTTGAACCTCGTTAAAACTCTTGTTTTCTTTTCGTTTTCTTTACTCGATTATTCAACAATATATAATATATAGAAAAATCATCTCTCTCGTAGAGGGGAATTATTTATCTTTATCCCATCTTCTCTTAGTTTAAGTCTATAATCTGATCAACGTCTTTCATGAACGACCCTTATCCAAATTAAAACATGATAAACTGTCATTTATTATGTTGACCCTATTCTCAAATTGAGGACAGCTTCTGTGAAAGACCTCCGTTATGAATTACTCTCAGTGAAACTCGATCTCACGACCACAAGGTTAAGAGTCTTGCGCTCTACCAACTGAGCTAGACGAGCAATTCTACAAACTGTCATTTATTGATGTCTTCAAATAATTTTCTAATGGCTATCTATCCAAACCAGAATACAGTGGACCACATACACCCTCCCCCAACTTCCTCCCTCTAATTGCACATCATCAGATGATAATGACCCATGCACGTAGCGATATAGATAAAAGATAGGACTGTGAATAGATTTGAAAAATCCGTGGGCTTTAATACCATCCACACCATTACCATGTATGGATGGATACCTAAAAGTAGTGGCTGTCGCAAGCTTAGATATCCCAATCTTTAATACCAATTAAGAAACTGCACCAGCATTAATAATGACATTAAGAGGTGGACTCTGTGTACGTATGAATATATATATGAAAAAGTTTACTAGTTCCTCAAAAGTCAATCCCCCTCCCCTATCCTAGTAAATTAACCTTCCTTGAAGAGCAACACAATGCAAGAAGGCAAATGGGTATGATAAGTGTTTCTAAAAAAAAATATCAGAATTTCAAGATATTCGTTCTCATGCAACCGTGATCATAGAATTGGCAAGCCCCGACTACGCAAACGTTACTTTACTATCATAATCCAGCCCTCTCGAGGCTCCTGGAATTTGCCGAATCAAGTGAAACGGTTTTGATTAGGCTTCACCAAGTTGAGAATAGCAGAATGATCACATTAGCTGCAAAATGACAGAGAAATAAGAACAACGTGTGTGTATGTGTGTATATATATAAACCCATCAGTTAGGACAATCATTTCGACTGGACATCGGTCCATCACTCTGCCCTAGGAGACTACAAAATTTTGTCCCGAATTTTCAACTTGAATGAGTTAAAATCTAATGGTCCCCATTCCCTACTCCCAAAATGTTATAACATACATATCCAATTTAAACGTGTATCAGTCAAAGCAAACACCTGAATACTATAACTTAGCTCGGTTGTACAGGGAAACAATTTATTTATTTTTTCTGGATGTAATCTGAGGAGAGATTAACCGACCGGGATAAGGTAATCCATAGTTAAACACAACTCGCCAGACTCTGATATATAAATAGTAACAAATCAGAGTGAAGGAAAAAGAAACACCAGCTACCCTCACCTGAATCACTATATAACCATATCCATAGAACAGTTCACAACAAACCGATATCATGTAAGAATCTTGGTGATTTAAGCACAAGAAAATGGTTTCGGAAGTTCAACACACATTCCTATAGATGCAATAGCATGGTCAAGGAAAGAAACTAAAGCTAAAAATGCAAATATGGCTAAAAATGCGAATATGGCCAAAAAGTTCGAAAGTCTATGAAAAGAGAAAAGCAAGAAATAAGGCAAATACAACTAAACGGCATCATACTAACCTGCCAGAATGGTGTGAGAAACTGAGTCATTTCCCATGTATCTCAAATAAGCTTCAGAAACACATACAAACTCACGAAATTAGATTACATTTTTAAGTAAATACTTATTAGTTTTAACTGAAGTAAAAATAGTGGAAAAAAAATACCATATGTGAGCTGAACTCCATGGAAGATTGCAAGTTGACAAAGAGCCACTTGTCTTCAAGAGATGCAGTAGCTTTCGCCTAAACCATAGACAGGTAGCGCTTAAAACTTGAAGAGGAAAACATTTTGATACAAGTTAGATGAAAGATCAAAACTTAATCAATGCATTCAGGCAGTTAATTTATCATAAAAAACGCTTATTTATTTCCGACTCGCACTTCATTCAGTCAATAGACCTTAAACTATTGGAGATTCATATTATGCAATACTTTAATGACCAGACTTCTCAAAACAAGCCAATAAAAATTAATGCTGTTGATTACTTAACAGAAAATATAAAACCATAAGATAGAAAATGTTAAGAAAACCAATATGCCTTCTCAAATGATCCAAGGAACATCAGATGACGATATAAAGAGGCGAAACTATCTTGAAGAGTATCTACTTCGCTGGAAGCTCCTGGATCTTCCATTTGCTCATATATCTTACGGATTTCCATTACCGAGCTTGCCAGCTCAGGTGGATAAGCTGAACTGGATTCTCTGGGAAAATGAAAATTTACCACAGGATCACATACTTCGTCTCGACCAATGGGTCCGATATTATTTCTAGCCTCACAGGGTCACAGTCCCACTCACAGAACAATATAACAAGACAATGACAAAAACAAAACAAATAGATATCAAGACAAACAATTACTTGACGATTTAGAGTGAAAAATCAATGTGAATCTCTTTAAATATCTTGATCATCCCAAGAATCAATGTTTTCCACCAGTGGAGACTGTGAAGCCGGAGCAAGTACACCAGCTTCACTAGCAACGTAAAACAGCTGAAAAGCTTCATACAGGTTCCGACTTGTTGCCTGTTTTCCAAAAACATTCCCCATTGAGTTGAATATGAGTTTTAAGATCAAACTACTAAATACAATCAACAAATTACTCAATCTTAACTACCCTGAAATCTCTACTCGGATTAATATGATGTATTAAGTTAAGAGAAAATCGCCTCAGTGACCAAAAAAAAGTTATAATATACGATTTTAACCAACTTTTTTTGGATTTGCCAAAATGACCAACAAAATCGCAACGCGAAATAAAAATCGCAACGCGATCCCCAGAATCGCAAATCAGTTTCCAAAATCGCAACGCGATTCTTGAAAATCGCAATGCGATAGTACAAATTCGCATTGCGATTTTCCAAAATCGCAACGCGAATATGAAAATCGCAACGCGAACACATAAATCGCAACGCATATCCGTAAATCGCAACGTATATCCGTAAATCGCAACGCGTATGGGTAAATCGCAATGCGTATCCGTATATCGCAACGCGTATCCGTAAATCGCAACGATAATCCGTAAATCGCAACGAGAATCTGTAAATCGCAACGATAATCCGTAAATCGCAACGATAATCCGTAAATCGCAACGAGAATCTGTAAATCACAACACTGAAATTTTGGGTATATAACACTGAAATCATAAACTAAATCCCTAAATCGCAACTCATTCCATCTCCATCTATCACTCTCTCCGGCGACATCCGTTCCTATATCCAACGACATCCTTCCCAATCCGGCAACAGGTTTTAGTTTCGCAGCTCGTCTGTTTAGTAAATTAATTTACAACCATGAAATCATCTAATGTTGATCATGTTTGGATAGATTTGTGTTTTGGAGGGTCATGGGATAATGTTAATGGTGTTTTACAATATATGCCTTTACCCATGAATCTTCAACTAAAATTGTCTTTACAAAAGTTAACTTATGAAACTCTAATGCTACGTGTTTCAATAAATTGAATTTAGAGCCCCTAAGTGGATTTAGGCTATCTTATCAGAGAAATGGTAAAGTTTATTTGTTAACCGACAATAAAGATGTTGAACGATTCATTGCTTACATTAGTGTTTCACAAGATGATGTTACATTGTATGTTGTTGAACCTAGAAGTAGTATTGTTGGGTCAGTAGCGGGTAGTAATCAACTAAGTTTTTCTCAAAACCCACAACCTTTCTCTAATCCAAATCCCAATCAACTTTCAGCACCAAATTCCGATTTTCGTATTGACCAGTTAGACGATGATGAGCCAACAGAAAAATTGTTAGTACTAGTCAGTATTCGAAATTTGGTCTTGGTCAATATCCGGACTTTGATATTGGTCATACACGGATTTTGATGATGTTTCAGAAGAAGAAACAGACCCTGCGTGTAATGATTTTGATATTGGTCAATACCCGAATTTTGATGATGAAACAGCCGTTGCCGAAGAATGTATTGATGATAATGAGGAGGAAGTTACGACTGTGAATGAACATGTTGAACATCCATTCTGTAATTCATATAATCCTGAAGAAGAAAAAGAAGAAGAAAAAGTCCCCGAAGAAAAGAAAATGCCACGGGCGTATAACTGGAATATGCCAGAATTACTTCAGATACCGGAAGAAGAGTTGATAAAGAAAGCAGTTGATTGTTACACAAAAGTTATTCGTATCAAGAAAGATGATTGTTTTGATACAAAGGAAGACTTGAAGATAGCTTTGTATACGAAATGTGTGGAAGATGGCTATCAACTAAAAGTTAACAAATCAAGCAAAGATCGTTTCGAAACAAGGTGTATGATTGACAAAAACTGTACGTGGCGTATGATTGCAAAGAGAATAAAAGATTGCAAATGTTTCAAGTTAGGACTTTTATTGATAAACATACATGTTCAAGAACCCAAGTTTTTCCTCACCATAGACAGGCAAACAAAAAGGTGTTGGGTGGTTTCTGGCTGAGTTAATGTTTTGAATGGCAGGGTATATCGGGGACATGAAATTATGACTGACATGAATGCTCGGTTCAAGATTAGTATATCATATTCTCAAGCTTGGAGAGCCAAATGTTATGCCTTGGAATTGTTGAGGGGGTCGCCAGAAGCATCGTTTGCCCAACTGCCGGCTTATTGTCACAATTTAAAGCTGAAAAATCCTGGGTCGTAACTCATATCAAACAGATAGAGATGGACGCTTTGAGTTGCTGTTTATCGCCATTGGTGCTACGGTTAGTAAATCAATATAATTTTGTTGACTCATTTTTGTTAGTTACATGCATTTCACATTTAAATGATTATATTTCTTGTGTATATTATTTTGTAGATTCGTTCGTTTATTACTTGCATGCGCCCAGTTATTATAGTTGACGGAGCACATTTGAAAGGTCGATACCTTGGAGTAAACTTATTAGCAGTAGCCATGGATGCTAACAATGGGATATTGCCAATAGCTTACGGGGTTGGCAAATCTGAAACCTCTGATTCATGGACATGGTTTATGGGGCATCTTAGGGATTGCATAAGTCCTATTAGCAATCTGACAATCATATCCGATAGGGCAAACTCAATTGACAACGCTGTTAGAAGGTGTTTCCCAGATGCTTTTCATGGACTTTGTGGTGTTCATTTGTATAGAAATCTAAAATCAAGGTCTGCTGGTATAAAAAAGCACAAATGGACATACTGGAAGGCTGTAAAAGCTTATCGGGAAGTGGATTTCAATAAGCATATAAATTGTTTAAGACGTGTTTTGCCTCAGTGTGCTCAAACACTAGAAGATGTCGGGTTTGAAAGATGGTCAAGAGTACATCAACTTGGAGTAAGATATGGTTTCATGACGTCTAATAGTGCAGAATCAATCAACGCTCTAAGTCGTCATTCCCGGAAATTACCCATTACTATGTTAATGGAGTTTTTTCGAGCCTCTATTCAACAGTGGTACTACAAGAAAAGAAACCATGCAGGTATTATTTCTTTGAATTCGTAACTTATCATTTTATATTTTACTAAGTATTGTTTATTTAAATTTACAGGAACATTGGAACATCGTGTTACACCATGGACTGAAAAAAAGATAACGAAACGTGTTGTGAAGTCAACGTCATGGAGAGTTGAACCATGTTCAAACACTTTGTTTCAAGTACTGGATAATAACTTAAATGGGCTAGTCGATCTAAATGCAAAGACGTGTAGTTGTATGAAATGGCAAACATCTGGTTATCCGTGTGGCCATGTTATAAAAGTTGCTCTTCATTTAAACCAAGATGATTCAAGCGCATACGCTATGGATTGCTACACTACAGAAGTTTATCGACAGACTTATGCCGAGATTGTCTACCCTATTCCACATCCTTCTGAGTGGGACATACCAGATGACTTACAAACAGTTTTGCCACCAGCCATGGACAGAAGGCTACCTGGCCGACCAAAAAGTCACGATCGTATACCGTCTAAGGGTGAAGAGAAGAAGATCGACATGTAGTCGGTGCAAGGAAAGTGGTCATACAAGGTTGACATGTGGATCACCAGTGCCATCAAAATCATCTTTTCCTCTACCAAAATATGGATCCTCATCAAAATCCAAAGCTCATATGGTGTGAACTTTGTATTATGTAAACGTTGTTATTCAGTTGTATTATGTAAACGTTTTAACATTTAACATTTTATGTGTATTATGTAAACGTTGCCATCAAAAGCTCATATGCAAACGTTGTATTATGTGGATTTATGTGTGAACTTTTAACATTTTCAGTTGAATTAATGACTCAGGCCAACCATTTGACTTAACCAACTCTTGTTATTCAGTTGTTATCACTATTAGGCATGCATTTGACTATCGCAACACGGAAATTACAATCGCAACGAGAGAATCGCAATGCGAAATGAAAATCCCAACATGAAAATCGCAATGCGGAAATAAAAATCGCAACGAAAGAATCGCAATGCGAAATGAAAATCGCAACGAGAGAATCGCAATGCGAAATGAAAATCGCAATGCGAAATGAAAATCGCAACGAGATAATCGCAATGCGAAATGAAAATCGCAATGCGAAATGAAAATCGCATTGCGATTCTCTCGTTGCGATTTTCATTTCCGCATTGCGATTTTCATTTCGCATTGCGATTCTCTCGTTGCGATTTTCATTTCGCATTGCGATTTTCATTTCGCATTGCGATAGTCATTTTTGCCTTCAACATAATGCAGATTGAAATCAACAAAATCAACCATTACATTTCAATCAATTAAACAAGCACAAATAAGAATTATGTTCGCATCAATTACACAAATCAACTTTTACAAATCATCTTTTACAAATCAATTAAACAATCAAAAAATAAGCAATAATTCTTATTTCCGATCATCTACTATTGAATCAACTTTTACAAATCAATTAAACAATCAAAAAACAATCAATTAAACTATTGAATCAACTTTTGCAGCCATACATCATTTTCACGCAGTTCACTTCTGAGATTAACCTGCAGAAACCAAACATTTGCTCAAACAACACTTTCTACACATCTAAAACCTACAAACAGCAAATTATTGAATTCTAGGTACTTAACCAAACATTTTCAAACCAAAAGTATATAAACTTACCAATTGTTTATGGACATTTTTATAACGCGGATGCAGGTAGGCAGCGTCTCGTATATATCGATTTAGCCATATAATGCCGAAACCACAAGCCTACTGCAGCTCTATCTCTATCGGTGGGAGGTAGATACTTGATGCTTCCCGTCGTCAAACGCTCCAACGCCAAGCATACGAGAGGACCACAATCTCCTCTGGCTCCGCTCGTTTGTTGTGGCGCGGTCTCGTCTCTAATAACTGTAATATTGAGCTTCTTTGGCTTCTTGTTTCCAGAACGAGTCCAATAATTGATCGCATCCAAGAATTTAGCCAAATGAGAGCTCCATCCCTTAATAACATCTCTTAAATCAGCCAATGATATGTAATTTATCATGCTGTCATACACTATTGTCTTAAGGGATGGGAGCTGAAGCTCGACGAGAATCCAATGTTTACGTTCCAAAACAGGGATAAACACCTGCAATCATAAGTAATAATTCATTCATTTGCGCACTTATTTCATAAAACCTTTAAACTCAATCTAAAATAAATACTAACCTTATCGACCTCCCACCATGCAGGATAAAGTTTAGCTTGTCCATTGCCCAAATCAAATGATTCATCTCGTGCATTCTTCAAGTGAACGGCGTGAAAAGACGTCGGCATAATTGTATATCGTATATTTTTATTTTTCTTAAGTTTTCTTATTATTAGAAGACGTGTCACCCACGCATCGATATGCTGTTTTACAAAAAAAGACATATATTAGTGACTTACATAAATTTAAAAAAAAAATTAATCAAATTGAAATATAAGAAAAATATAAGACTTACCCCCCCATCGAAATAGCCATTGTCTTCGACCCCTAATAATACGCCCCACCAAGACCGATCAAGCAACAAATAGATATCATCGGTGAGCTTGCATATGTCAGTGAAACACCCCTGGCTCCGCTCATGTAGATAAAAATCAACAGCGGTCTTAGCCCAAAAGGTGTTATCCAGAATTGTGTCCGGTAGTTGTTCCCTCTCCTCTTCAGATACCGGTATGGTACTGGCCGGTAACTCATACGAGAGCCAACTTGAATCCATCATGTCCGGCACGTCAGAGGGTTTCTCAAGAAGCCTACATATGACGCCATGTGAATCGGGCTCTTGAATGGTGGGAGGGACCTCTTCAATGATGACAGTGGCCTCTTGATCGGTGGGAGGGGACTCTCGAAGAATGATAGGGGGGGCCTCTTCAACGATAGGAGTGGACTCAGCTTCAAGAGCAAAGACCTGAAACAAGTCCGGCAAACCCATAAATATAACCAAAAATGACAACAAAAACACAGTAAACTCTACATATGCCATATAGCAGCACGTGAATAGAGGGGGCGGTGGTTCCAAGGAAAAACAAAACATGAAACTGTTTGTTATAACGCCTCTTCCTTTTGTGCCAATGAGAAAGAACAAGTAATGCATGACTTGTAATGGATTCTGCAAATTTTGTTACATACCTTGAGAAGAGAGTGCCGCAGTCACATTTGTACTCTCTCGTGCCACAGATCTTCCAATGAGCTTTCCAGTCGGATTTCACGGCGTACCACTTGGAACACTTGTCGCACTTCCATTTCTTCTCACCGTGTTTCCTCGAGTAATGCTTTTTGATGCCCGTAAGGTCGCCGAGCGGCCTGGACGGGTCGTGGTGGACGCATGTGGGCTCAGGGCAGATATATACCTTCTTCGTTACTTCTTTTGTGGTCTTCTGTCTAAGCTTCCATGGCAGATTATGTCCCCTTCTGTGAAGCTGTAGGTTTTGCTCCCTTTGGAACCCTTTGTTGCATACCTCACAAATGAACCTGTTTGTTTCCATTAGGCTCTTGGGAGACAGTGCTATCACTTCTGCATCTGGATCTGTTAAAAACAAAAGCCAAGAGACAACAAATTCTTATAGTACAATTCTAAACTTAGGGTTTACTTATATATAAAGATCGGGATACTTGCTTGGTGTTCCTGATTGGTTTCTCCTTCTCTTCTGCGACGGCGACGGCGGCAGAGGTGCTAGCCCCATAGCTGAAGTTTGAACGGTGGAATGCTGTTGTTGCTGATCTTGACTGTCTTCTCTAATTCCAAACAAAATCCCCGAGGAGGAAGATGCTTCCATCTTTAAAACAAAACCTTTTTTTCCTTCGATATTTTTCTCAACTACCAATAATCTCTTTTGAAACCCCACATATATGAAGAAACTGAGAAAAACTAAAATCAAGGGGGAGAGTTGAACATTGAAAAGTAAGAAGAAGAAGGAGAAGAAGAAGAAGAGTAAGAAGATAAATCTTAGCTACAATTGTAAAGAACGGTTTCTTCTCTGATTTGGTGTCATGCAATCACACTTAACACATATACATCATTCAGCAGGTTCTCCTCTCTCAACCCTTTTTCTGTTACCTGATTTTGGACATATCTGTCAGATTACAAAATCGGAATAAATTAGAGTTTGCGAGAGAAAGGGATAGAGATGAAGCCTACAGGTCGGTGGACCCAATCCCTTCCGGACAAACTTGCTTCCATCATCATCCTCCATTGGGTACTTACTCTCATATATATATATATATATATATATATATATATACACACACACATGAGACAACATCTGTTCATATCCTATAATTTTCTTAGTTTTATATTTTTTAGAATTGTTAGATAATTAAAAATAGACGATTAGAATCAATAATAAGAAATATAAAAATGAAATTTTTAAGAAAAAAAATAAATAGATAACTTTAATAGTCTATTTTCACTTTGTCTTATAAAGGTATAAATCTTTATGATGTAAATCGATCTTATCTTATATATTTAATCAAATCCAAGTGAAATCAAAGTATGTTGGTGAAACTATGTACTTGTTTTACGTAGAGGTGGTTTTTTTTCAGTTTCTCCACACATGCAAAGGGCATACGTAATCCGGCCCTTTGGTATGATAAATAAACGAACGAAAATGCAGAGGGTATAGTAGTTCTTGTTGACATCACTGTAGTTACGACTAATTTCAGGCCATAGTTGTTTTAATCGTATCAATTTCAACTATCCATAATCCATTAGTGACGGTGGCAGATCCATCACGTGTTATTTGTTTATTTTATTAATTGTATTCGTCTGAAATTTTATTTATATTTATTTTATACGAAAATTTTATATTATTAATATATTTATATTTATTTTTAAAAATATTTCTGAATACGTGACCGACTCTCCAATCCAAAACAGATCTCAAAGAAATCTTGGCAGAATCCAACAGATGGTTCTTGTAAACTCTCTCCCAATAATAAACTATAACAACGATCACTTCGGTAGATAAGCTTTAGGCTTTATCATCGTAAAGTGATTTACCATTTGGTTTAGATTTTGTTTTGTAGTAAATATTAGGGTACACTATCCCATTAGTCATCAAACTTCAGTTTGTATTAATTTGATCATTAAATTTTAAAACGTTTCAATTTGAGCATTAAACTTTTGACATTATTTTTTATCATTAAGTTGTTAAATTGTTAATATTGTGATTATGTGACCAAATATTCTTGTTCATGTGTAGAAAATATTAATTTATTTCATTGTCAGTGTTTGTCGATAGTAGTTTATTATTGATTGTTTCGCAACAAGATTGATATTAAAATGTTTGTATTTCACTCATTTTTTTCGAATTGATTTCTTATGGAACTTCATAAAAAATTAACGAAAATTCATCTAAATGTTCGACATTCTAAAGTTTCGGTATCCTCCAATGGCCATTCGATCACGCTAGTTACAAGGCAAGTTGTTCTTTTTTTTTGTTGAAAAAAATGCTTCTCAGTATCCATACTTTTGACACACCATAAATCTCTCCAATCTAACAAAGATAGAATATCCCTAAAAACGATGGATTTTTGTGTATAATTTCGTGGATTTTAAAGAGGTTTCGAAAAAAATTAGACCAATAAAGTGATAGAGAACAAAAGGATAAATTCATCATTGTCTAGGATGATTATAAAAGAAGTTGTTAAATAATAGTTTTTAATGACTACTGAAAATGAAGAATCCTAATTTTCAGGAAGAAGATGATGAAGTGGAATAAAAAAATATTTTTGGCTTCAAAATCAAAGCACATAAGCACTAAACTTATACATCACCCAGCTGTTAACGATTTAATGATTGAATAAAAAAAATCAATTTTAAAAATTTAGTGTTACAATTGAAGTATTTTAAAGTTTAATGATCAAATCAATATAAAGACTAAATTTCAGTGGTGAAAGTGACAGAAAAATAGTTTTAGGTTGGTGACGTGTAGAATAGTTTACCCAGAATAATGCTTTAAAACTATCTGCTGGTGGAAGCAAAACTAGCTGACTGACAATATTTTGCAGCCAGAAGAGAAGAGAAATGCCCACTTCTTCAATGTCGTTCCCAATTTTCTCAGGTTCTCGTGTAATTTCTCACATTTCCTTATCGACCCATTTATCTTCAAACCCTGTTTTCTTCAATTCATTCTTTGGTGCCAAAAGTTTGTGTTGTAAAAGATTGAGTTACAACCCGAAGTCTCTCCTTAAAATTTCGATGAGTATGGAGAAGCAACCGAGATCGTTAGATGGGTACGAGCAAAACATGGAGGGGAATAGTGGGGTGCTCGAAGTGATTGCCATTGGTAGTAGGAAAGATTCTCTGCTCGAATTTTGCTTGGACTCGCCTTTTCAGTCGTCTTCTTTGAGATTTTGGTATATTTCCTTTTAATTGTTTTTCATTTTTGTTTTGGTTTAAAGGTTTTAGTTTGCAGAAGGCATGCTTTCTGTAAATGGGTGTGTTTTAATTTGCTTATTTATCTAGACTAGAACTGATTGCTAGAATTGCTTCAGAATTCCCAAATCTTATTGTTCCTTTATAAATTCTGACAGATTGTTGTTATGAATAGATACGTTTCTCTTCAAGTTCGCTAATTTTGAGCAATCGTGTCATACTGTTATGCCTAAATATTTGGTTTAAGATCTACTAGTGATTTCTAGCTTCTGAAATCACCTCATTTTTAATGCTTAAATATTTTGGATTCTCTCTTATATCTTTCTTTTTTTCTTTCCAGGACTGTTCTCATGAAAGATGCATCAAATGTGCAGTTACAACAAAGGGTTTTAGGAAAAGGTTTTATCCTATCTTTAACTATTTTGTTAGTATATCATGCTATATCAACCAAATATCAAATTGAAATTTGAAATTTTACCTAGACTGAGAGATTTCATTTTAGTTATTTTAACTCGAAATTTAAAATTTTGTTGCTCATTGCTCAGAATAAAATGTTAGAACCCTTCTTTTTCTTTAGTGATATATATATATATTGTTTTGTAATTGACTGAAGTTGAGTATTTAGCGTGATAATTTTTGTGTCTGATTTCTTTCCCTGTAACTGATTCTATGAATGTGAAATAGGCATGAAAGGAACAGCCATGTGAATTTTTATTAAAAAGTTTTAATTCACTTTCTCAATCACTATAAATCAGGAGAATGTAAATTCTAATTCCAAACAATAAACAAAAGCAATAATTTTGACATTAGCACGCTTGTGAGTGTGTAAAAATGACATACAGTTTTTTAACTTTTAAAATTATTGAAAATATTTAACCAACGGTCTTTGCATGATATTTTGGCTGGCCCTTTTATGAATTCCAGGATTGATAGTATACCATAATATTTGAAACTTGTTTTGTTTTGGGTTTTGGTGTTAGCAAATTTGTCTTTTGCTTTAATGCTTAAATAGTTTAGGTAGAAACTACGAGCAAATGTTTGTCTTTTTATATTCCCCCATGGATAAAAGAGAAATTGACTGGTTATTTAAGGTGGTTGTGGAGGATGATTTTTAGAAGATTGGATTGAGATTTTAAATTTACATTTATGATATAATTAATAGTGACTTGTAGCTGGAAGAAAGAACTCATATAAATTCCAAGATCAAGTACTTTCATCAAGGACTTTTGTTGATTTTTTCATGTCCATGAAAATACTTAAGCTGATTTTTTTTTGGTTCATTTTGTTCTCCTTTCCAGATCTTACACCAAGGATTGTGGAAGCTGATATTTTCATGCAGTCTTGTGCAAAAACTATTATCCTTGTTTGTACATTCCTCGCCTTGGGCTCTTGCTTCTATTTTTTTGTTTAAAAAAAAGAAAGAAAATGAAAGCATTCAATGTTGATTACTATTCATCGTCAAATGATACAGCTGGGCAAGATGATACAATAACCCTGCTACTATAAATGACATAAAAGGAAAATTTACATGAATAGTATGCTAGTTGCAATCAGAATGGTTTTTATAGCAGTATTTATTCATTGATAAGTAGCATATATACTTGTAAAAGGTTTTCTCATTTGTGTATTAGACTCCATAAACTCTTGAGCATCCATAATTTATATGCTATAGTTCTTTGTGTCCCTTGTAAATTTGATGCTTATTATAAGCTTTCAAATATTGGAATTTGCAAATGCTAATGTATATAAAAGCAAGAGATTTTTCTGTTTCATAGCCAACTTCCCTGTTGATCCGGCTGTTTCTTGGTTGTAATGTAATGCACTTGTAGGTTGTTATAGTGAGCTTGATCCATCCCTTCTGCTCCTCATTTTTTTCCTGACAACCAGGTGGCTGGTGCTGGGTATGGCTCAGATCACATTGCAGCAGTGGACATTCTTAAAGCAATAAGATCTTCAAATGGATTTTCTGTTGTTATTATTTTAAAACCTTTCACCTTTGAGGGGCAAAGACGACTTGATGAGGTCAGTGATGCCTCTAAGTTGTGACATGATTTCTTTCTTTGACATAAAGAACATATGATATAATTGTATAAAAGTATATTGTATATAATTCCTTGGCATACTTGTCCATTGTTTCAAGAATGAAAATTTCTACTAGAAGTTTGAATTTAGAACAAGATTTATTGTTTTTTACATGCCTGCCTATCTCCATGGCATTTTGGTGCATATGTTTTGGGGTCCAAACCTCACATTGTTGCAAAATCAATTTTTTCCCAATACCTTGGATGCAACAATATGCAAAGTGATATTATTTGCTTGGTGAGTTTCGCACACATACATATATATTGGGGAGGGATTAGACACGTGAATCATAGCATATATGCAGCTGGGGACTTCATATAGTCTATAGTAGTTGATAATGATGGCAAAGACAAATCGGAGATGACCTCCTTAGTTGGAAATCTTTTTGTGCTAAAGCTTAAAATTTTCAGCTTTGGTAAGTATGTAGAATAACGAATGAGAATTTGAAAATCAACTAGAGTTGGATATGCTAAGATTTAAAAGGAATTTTGTAGCCAGAGTCTCTGGGTTTTGTGCTGGAATCTTGCAGGAGTTTACATTTGATTTGGATATGCTAAGATTCGAAAGGAAATTTGTAGATTGTCTATGGGTTTTGTACTGGTAGGGGGAAGTTTGAAATTTGAGGTTATTGGCTTATAACTATGACAACAATTCAAACTGATTGTTAACTCAATTTGCAGGTCAATGATTTGGTGGGAAAACTTCAAGAGCTGATAAGCTTTTGTATAGGTAAACATGACATAAAGATTTTGTTAGTTGAGTGTTTACCGTTTCTTTTAAAAACTACTTGATAATATATTTATATCATTTATGAACTCCTAAGGCTTCCCATTATAATGTCAGGAGTTCTCACAGTTCTTATTTGCAGAAATTGACACCGACTCCTTGCTCAAAAATGAATTGGTAACTCTAGATGAGGCTTTGAGAACTGCCAATAATGCTGTTATACTTGCCATAAATGCCATATCAATTGTCATAAGTGTAAGCATTTCTTTTGCTTTATTGGGTTGGCTTTGAAATTTATGCCATGCTTAAACTCTGGGAATTCTCCAGGAGATGCAAAGAAAGTTTATTGATGCAGTTCATGATAATATGAAAGAACTTGGAGTTTCAGAAGTTATAAATGTAAGTTGAACTGACATTGCATTTTGTACTAGTTATTACCTGTTGGTTTATTATTACTCAAACTTTTATATTTTGTTCTTGAACTTCATGTTTCATTGTCCTTTGAATCTGCTACTGACCCTTTTTTTCTTGACTTTGGTTGATATTTGAGGGACTTAGACATGCATACTTTCTTGATCCAAAATTATAAGATTTCATTGTTTATCCCTCTTTTGTTTTTCCTGGAACTTTTCTACAAATGCTAACTTGCTCAGATTCTTGGGAAGTACAAAAATGCAAAACTTGGATTTGGAGCTGGTTACAACATCAGAACTTCAATTTCGCAAGCTATGCATGACTGCCCTTTTATTGGTGCAGGGGTAAAGGTATCATTAAGGAAATTTTAATGCAGATGTGACATAAGTTTCATTTGAACTGTTTCAATATATTTGCATGTATGACTTTTTACTTTATGTTATTTAAGTTCTCCTTCACCTATTTTTTTGTCGGTTCAAATATAATTGTTTTTCCTGTTTTCTTTGTATGGGGCAGCCTGCTCTTTTTCTTTGTTGAATGTGTTACATTAAAGCTTTAACCATTTCATTTTTGGACATAGGACCTCGATGGCATAGTTATATGTGTTGTTGCAAGTTCTAATGTTATCAGCAATGATGATTTGCAAGCCTTTTTGCGTACATTCCGTCAAACTACAGAGTACACAAAGGACATTATTATATCTGTAGTTCATGATCCTAAGCTGGAGCCCAACCTTCTAGTCACAACAGTTGTTATCTTGGGGTAAGAATTCTAATTTCTAAAAGTAAGATGCCAACCAGTATATTATTAAATTTTATCTTTATGGTGAATTTTTGTACACTTTTAGGTAGAATATATTTTAGTTTTCATGGTTCCTGTTTTTGCTGTTTGTTGCAACATCATTTTCCAGTTTTCAATTGCTCACATGTAGGTTTATAGGTAATGAATCCAGGTTCTGCTGGTTGTTTCCTTCTCTTCTTAGTCTCATCTAAATTATTGTTACTGCAGTCATCTTGAAGAACAAACTTTAAAGAAAAGCGGCTTCTTCAATAGACTGGCACAACGTTTCCCATTTGTTTTTAATCTATTGAGGAGAGATCCTTCACAGTCAAATGATACTTTCAAAAAAGATGTCAAGGCGATAAATAGGACAAATTCCAATGAAATGGGAAACAAAGTAGCTTTACAAGGCATATTTGGAGGTTTCGGTGATGATGCTAGTGAAATTGAGGATGTACCGAACAGAAAATCCAGTGATATCTACTCTTTTAGGTTCAGTTGTAACTCATTTATACTTTAATGCCTTTTAAGATTCTCTCCATAAAAAGCTTATAAAATTATAAAATGTTTTTCTGTTGTAGAAATTATGACAGTGGATCTGATCAAAACGAGGTTGCGTTATTAGATGGAAAAACTGACTTTTCCAGCTATTACGAGGAAAATTCGGAAGGTAGCAATGGCAATTTTTTTGTTAGATTGGATTAACTATTAACAATTTGATGAGTCATGTTCATCTATGTAACCTCTAAAGAACTTGCAGATCTTTCATATTAGAAAACTGAATCAGCTCATTTCTTTTCCAAACTATGGTCAAAAATGTTGTCCAGGTATTCCTACTTTCCGTCGGGAATCACTGAATCACTGGAACTTGGGTCCCGGGAATGAGCTTGCGAAGGAGTGGGCCAAAGAAAGAGCAGCTGACTCAGAAGCTACACCAGTGCTTGATAATCTCAGCATCTTCTGCCTTCCAGTTGGAGTAAGGTCTTCAGAAGAACTGAAAGAGGGTGTTAATACATTGAATGCCAAGGAATTTTCAGAATCTAAATCTGAAAATGGTGTCAAAGTCCCAGCACTTCCCAGTTCCAGTAGGCCTTGGGGTACATTGACCGATGCAAGTTTTGAAGTGATGAAGGAAATTTATAACAACGGATCTACAGTATTAAAGGGAAAGACTGGTGTTCCTAAGAAGCAAGGAGTACTTTCTGCTCGTGCGGCTTCTATGCTGGTAATCTGCATTTTGTTAAAGTGATTTCTAATGTTCAATCTTTTTCATTTCGTTCAGCTTTAAGGTATTTTAAGTGATGAGTGCATTAAGATTTTGGTTGTAATTATTAATACAGGAAGCCGAACGAGACTCGCCGAAAAAGTGGAGTCCTATTGTGGAGATGCATTATAGAGGCGGAGTCTACAGGGGACGATGCCAAGGGGGTCTTCCTGAAGGAAAGGTACTTTGATATAACCCTGGTTTATTCAACAAAACTCAATTTGTGAAGGATGTATATTTTTTTTGGGATATAAACTCAGATGAAAGTTGTGTAAATTTTATATAGGGTCGTCTTGTTCTTGGCGATGGAAACATTTATGATGGTATGTGGCGCTATGGTAAGAGGTCAGGTGTGGGAACATACTATTCCAGTAACGGAGATGTTTTCCAGGGATCTTGGAGGGATGATTTGATGCATGGCAAGGTTAGGCCATCGTCACTTTTCTTTTCAAACACGGAGCTAATATTCAGATGTGAATTTTCCATGCACCCCATACTTTATATGCATCTGTTAGCATCTGATAAACAATATATGCACCAATCTTTACGACTTTCTCTTACATTTGGTCTTGCAGGGCTGGTTTTATTTTCACACTGGAGATCGATGGTTTGCAAACTTTTGGAAGGGAAAGGCCAATGGCGAAGGTCGCTTCTATTCAAAATCTGGTGATGTCTTCTTTGGCCATTTTGAAGACGGTTGGCGACATGGCCACTTTCTCTGTATAACCGTTGATGGAGCAAGGTGTGTATCCATGTCACAATGTAACCTAGACGGCATTTCTCACAAACTGCACATAAATTCTGGTATAAAATAATAAGTTGAGTTCTGCACATTACGTGTCAAAATGCGCTTGCATCTGCATTGCACAATTGTTTGAAATATTTGGAGACTATATTGACTGTGATATAGGAATTGTAATCTTCATGTTTCTACCGTGGTTTCGAGTAGCCGTGCTGGAATACTCCTCTACTATGAGAATAAATGCTTATCCTGTACGGATTGTGTGTCACAAACTGCGATAATTCCCTGGTTGCTCTTGAGTTGAATTTTATGTCTGGAATTCTTAACTCACATTTTTGTACTATATTTACAGGTGCATCGAGATCTGGAATGAAGGTGTTCTCATCGACCGGCAGCAACTGGATGTCGATGCTGTTCTCTGATAAAATCTCGTCATATGGTTCTTGTGATATATATAGCCCGTGTTTTTCACTCGTTCAGAAGGTATTTTTGTATAGCCTATTCAGCCTATGTACAATATTTCTTCATAGCACACATTGGGAATCCTTATAATAAAGTGTTTCTTGTGTTGTTCAGTTATCCATTTGTAAGATTACATTTCCTCTGATGGAAGCTGATTAGAGTTAGAACAGATATGTGAACAATTTTCTGGGGCTTCGGAAATGATCTTTTAGCAGCCGGAGACCCACCGGTCTACTATTGACTACTTCGACGTATATAGTATATAAAAAATTGAAATTGTTGATGCACTATAAATGATCTTTTAAGTTAATAAGTTAGACGGATTGAAATGCCCCAAATTAGCACAAATGTCAAGAGGAACCAAGAAAGCTTAATTTAAACATCAATACAACTTCCAACCTTGTTGAACATCGGTATATCTCCAGCGTCGGAGGTGTTGGCATTATAACCTGTAGGAAAAACAGGAATCCCTTTTTCAGTTCAAAGTTGTATGAACAAAACCTTAAGGGTGAGTTTGGTTTACGGAATGTAAGATTATCGGTGAGAATAAAAGATTACCAAGGAATAGGATTACTGAGAATGTTGTATTTTGTGTTTGGTTGGTTTAGCAAGAATGTAAGATTACCGTGTTTGGTTAAAGGAATAAAAGATTATTGGAATGTATATTTAACCAAATTGTCCTTATTATATATTTGTATAATATTACAAATTGTAAAATATTTATATATTTTCTTTAAAAAATTAAATTCATAATATTTATATAATTTTTTTTACAAAATTAAAAATATAAAAAATGTTTAATAAAAGGATAAATAAATTTTAAACTCCTAAACTTCATATAAAATTTTAATTATAGATTTTTTTTGTAAATCTAAAATAATTTAAGGATAAATTTGTAATTTAACCTTCGTAGAATTTTTATTATTCAATGACAGAAGAATAATATTTTTGGAAAAAAATAAAAATTTAAAGACATTTTAGTCTAAAATGCCGGTAATGTTACAATACCTAATGGAATGGAGGTAATGACATTCCCGGTAATATATCTAAAAAAATCTACTATTAGTAATAAAACATTATCGGAAATGAGATTCCCGGCCAACCAAACATGGGAATGTGAGATTCTCATCCCATGAGAATTACACAATCCTTGTTTGGGTTCGATGTCGCTCTTCCTGCGACAACACTTAAAAAGAAAACAATTCCGAGTTTACCTGCAGTATAGAAGAAAACAATTCCGGGTTTACCTGCAGAACCGAGGGACTCGCCACGTGAAAATCGACACGTTCCGATGTTTAAGCGGCAACGAGTTGAAAGTCCTCCAATCTTGAAGCATGATCTTCATATCATTGAGCTTGTTAAGCATCCCATAACAGCAATTCGCATGCATGGTGCAGACTTGGTTTAAATCCTTGCTGAGTTCACAGAGACCGCCGAAGTACGCAGTGTCCAAGAACTTGATCCGCAACCGGATTTTCTCCGAGATGTAAGGATGGGATTTTATCTTGTCGAGAACAGCTTGGTCGTGATGTTTGGGATAAGTTTCACGTGAAGAAAACCAGAATCTGTAGAACTCTATGGTCCGATTGTTGGACTTTACGTAATAGAATCCACCATTAGGGTTGTTTTCCATATCATCGGAGGAGCCTTTGTAATAGTCGCAAGCTATTTGGAAATCGGCATCGGGGATGAACCGTGTAAATGGATCCCTGAACCACAGGATATCCGCATCCTTCTTAAGAAATCAATCCTTCGCCACATCATGTTCAAGTAATTGGGGGTCATGAAGTAAGCTTCTTCGCGAAAATCGACGCCATGTGTGCGGAGAGCAAAGCAATGGCGATGTACGATTCGGCAACGATTGTATGCCTTCTCGTCCAAGGCGATGATCACCAGATGCCTCAAGAACCTCCGTGTGCCGTTTCCCAGCTTAAAGCTCGTCAGAAAAAGGTCCAGCACCGAATTGGGTGTAACCCATGCACTGTTTAATGTCGTTAGAACAACTGTGTTGTTCTTCATCGAAGCTCTCTTCAGAACTTGATTCAGCCTTACCAGTGCTCTCTGCACAAGAAAACAATTTTATTTGTAAACATATTCCAGGTTTCTAACTTGAGTCGTAACTAGAGTTTGCAAATGGTCGAATTAGGTCGGGTTTGTGACCAACTCGATTTGAAAAGTATACGCCTTTTATTTAAATTTGATTCGGTTTGAGAAATATAGACCCACCACCTAAACCTAATTCGAGAAGTATTTCTTTCCGCCTACAGTTATCTAATCTGAATTTTTAAAGTAAAACCTACACATAACCTAGAGATAACTATGGGTCGGTTCAGATTTTCGGCTCACTTGCCCCAAATTCTAACCCGATTTGTTTAGGTCAAAAATTACACTCTATTAAAAGAATTATTTTTTATTATATAAAAAACCTAATTGAAAAAATAAAATAGAAAGAAATATTATTATAATTATTTCTATATATATATAAGATCATTATAATAGTATGTCATGTCGGATCGGATCGGATAAGATGTTTTCACTCTAAAACTGGACCTGACTCGACTACATCCTCAAAAATCTTACTCGATACAATCTGAATTCGAATTTTTAAAATAAATAAATTGACTTGACCAGATTGTGTAAGTTCGAAGCCCATCGGATGCAAATGAAATACTCATCTCTAATTCAACATGATTCGATAAAAATATATAAAAATATTTTTATTTGATAAAATAATGATTTAACTAGAAAACCTATAAAAAACGGAGAATTTTAGCAATTTTCCCAAAAGTTTTAGATGAAAATTATACTAATACTCCAAATTGAGTAGGATTGAAAATTTTTCATTGGAAACATGAACTCGACTCGATATTATCATCTATAAAATTCTATCCGATCTGATCTAAATTTTATTAAAAATTCAATTCTATCGAATCAAATCATATCAGAATAGGTTATTCGAGGTTAAATTACAATCTTTATTGGTGAGAGAGGGATAGGAACGAACCGGAGGAAGCGGTTGGGAAGGCAAAGGACGAGAGCAAGAGGACGACAAACGAAGCAAACGGAGGGGGACCGGAAGGATTATAAAGAAGAAAAGCGGAGAGGGAGATGGTCATGAAAACCATTCCAGCACGGCGGATGATCATCCACATCTCGGCGGACATAACGGAGGAACCGCTGGAGGTGGACAGCGAGTGTGTCACCTGCTAAAGCCAAACTGTTTTAAGATTCTTTGAGAAAAACAAAACAGACGAACACTTCAACCAGTTAACCAACGTAAACAAGGTGACAAACTCTTATTATTATTAGTGTTAATCGTTAATCTCAGATCTTACATTAATTTAATTGCTCATTACCAAACTTCCTTAATTTCCGATTTTACCAAAAACGGAAAGGAGGAGACGGCTTCTATTACAAAGAAACACTTATATTTAATCTTTTTCTATAAATATATTTTTTATCAGTCAAAACCATGAAAGAATTTTTAAATTATACATTTGAAGTTGAAATGTTACATATTCAAGTTTAATAGAGGAATGGACTTTATTTTTAATTCAAATATAGAGAGATTAAATTATTAAAATTGAAAGTAAATAAATTAAATTTTAAAAGTTCGAAGAGTACAAGGATTGAGGGAATGATTACGTATACTATAAATTAGACTCGTACCAGCGAACTTTTTATTTCGAAACCTTGGCTTAATGGTAAGAAATAAGTTTTAGAAACTGAGTTCTCGAGTTTAAATCTCATTTTAATTTATTATTAGTATTTCTAATAGTTTGTATTAAAGTCAAAAAATTATTTTATACTCTACTTATTTTATGTTTGGATTAAAAAATATAATAGATTATATCAACGGATCTATTAAGATAAGACATTAAATTTTTTAATTGAGATTAGTTATTTGAATTCTAAAGTTTATAAATAAAATAAACTTGGTGGAAAAAATTATCCTCACCTTTACGGTATACAATCTAAATTAATTTATCAATAGAACGAATTTTAATAGTTATACTAAAAAAATATAATAAATTATATTATTAGTTATTAAGCTTTAAATGATATAATACATATCACATCAATTATTAAATATATGTAAAAATATTTGTATAATTATTAAACTAAAAAATTAAATGAAGTTAATACTAAATATTACTGAATTAAATATTTGTATAATTATCTCGAGATAATAAATTCGAACTCGACTCAACCAAAGTTTTATAAAAAAAAAACTATGAGCTGTTTGTTTATTTCAGAATGATTAATCGTTAAATGATTCAAATACTGAATGATTCAATTACTGAATGATTCAAATACGGAATGATACAGATACTGAATAATTCAGAAACTCTGAATGATTTACCTCTGAATATGACATGTTTGATATATGTCTTTAAATGATTCAGAATATACTTTTGTACTGAATCATTCAATACTATTTTACTGAATCAATTGACACTGAATAATTTAAAGGTACTAAACAAACACTTTAAATGTTGAACGATTCAGTATTCAACGTTGAATTTCAGTGTTAAATAATTCCATTAAGAGGCAAACAAACAGCCCCTAAATTTAAACCGATTCAAAACTTGAATTTATCATCATATCAAACTATTATAACGACAAATTAATTCTAAATATTATAGTCATATATCCTAATTTAAAACCAATTTAACCAGAGGGAAAACTAACAGCGAACTACAATAAAATATTACAAGACTGAAGATAGGAACGAAGTAGACATCAGGTTCCACAAAGAGCAATAGACAGATCCAAGTTCATACTACTTAGGTTGTATGAACATGAGCCCGAGCAGTCTTTGTAATTAGAGCCCGAGACCAACGACAACGCCTCGCTGCCGCTGCTGATCTCGCTCTGAAAAAGACGGACGTTGCAACGAGAGTGACAATGATAATTCACAGCCACCGACTTTGTCGTCTTCTTCGCCACCTACGTATTTGTGATCCTTTACATCAACCTTGGAAACCTGAGAAATGGAAATCATCAAACTTGATTACTAGTACATGAAATTTTTTATTTACTCATTTCCGGCCATTACCAATACACCGGCCGGTGAATGGGGAAACATTTACTACGCAAGACAAGGGAATTAAAAGCTATGAAAGCCATGAAATTCAATAGAGGGTTGCTTGTTCCACCACTTTTCTAACCTGAAAAAACCGTTGGTTTAAAAGAAGCAATGCTCGGTCAAAATGCGTTTAAGGGTTCATTTTGAACCAAACCGGTTCATTAGAAAAAAAACTTAAGAATCACACTGGACCACAACAGTATGTAAAGAACAATCACAGAGATTATTGACAAAAAGCTAACAAGAAAAGAAAAAGAAAACCCAGAATTTCAATCTAAAAGGGAAAAAAATTCTCCCCTTTTAACTTCAAGATAAGAGAATATGATATTTCCAGACTACATATATATTTATACATCACTGACACAAAAGGAAAGCACACAATTAACAGACAAATTATAATCCTTTTATGGTTCATGAACCTAATGAACGATGAAACTAGGTAATAGGGTTAACTGACAAGGTATGTATGCATCTGTGTGTACGATATGTATGTATGTTTACCTTAAGGAAATCAGATTCTTCCAATGAATATTTGGAGCTGATATTGTAAAGATCAAGTGGAGGAGAAAAGGGCGTGGCAATGGATTGTGCTCGAGTATGTTTCCATAAGAAAGCCCCATTACCATGCTGCTTTATTCCTTTATGAACAGAAATGGTCTGCTGCAGATAATCATCAACAAAGTACGGAATCTGATCAGAGACTGAAGAACTCTTGGTCTCGATCCTAGCCCTGAAGAAAAAAAGGGATTTCAAAAAAGAAAAGATCATGCAATGTACAATATTTTTTTGTTTGTTTCTAAGCACTACATGATTAACTTTATGTATGAATATTTTATGAAAGAGAGTCTGAATCCCCATGGGGGGAAGGAATAAAGTAAAGCAGTGACCTTTTTGAAGGAAGAGGACAGTATATCAGTTGAGAATCCGATTCTTCAATCGGCTTTGAAGCATCTACAGTACATCCAACATGTTTCTCAAACGATTGTGTTCTTTGATAGGTTGAACAACTCCTATCTGTGTAAAAAATGATTTTGAGTTATGGTATTTTATTGGGTTTTCATCAGACATGCCAATAGTGGAAGATTTTGGAAGTGAACAAGTTAATGAGCTGTTCATGTCAATTTTGGCATCAAATGAGAGAGAATAAATGAAGTGATACATCTGTTGGGTTTTTCTTTACCAAAAACCATGTGGAAATGGAGTTCATGATCTTTGAGTCTTGACACCAGAAAATGACCATTAGAAGAAAGTACATCAATATCATGGAAATATATGCAAACTGAGTTACCTTGTCTGCTAGGATCACTCCTCATGCTCCTATACATCTGGTTAGAAATGAAGGGGGGGAAAGACCCATGTGAACAAAAGGATCAAAGATAGACGAAAAACATAAGTGAAAACAGCATGGAGAACCTGAAGATGGCTTTTCACATGGGAAATGGTGAGTCCTTTCACATCCATGAGTTGAAGAACGAGTTTCGGTGTAGCTTCTGTCAAAAAAAATATGAGGGAAAAACCCCATTATTTCAACACTGGAGAACAACATGAAGAAGAATAAGAAGAAGAAACTTACTGTCTTGACCACCAAGTCTGCCGATGGCTTGAACAAAACAGTGATGAAGCTCGGGTGTCCATCTCAAACGAGGCACCTTTGATCTTATATATTGCCTCACTATACCACTCCTCCCACAGCTACCCATTTTCCTTCCTTTAGTTCTTCAATCTCTTCAAAAACACTCAGAAAAAAAATCTTCAAATGGGGTATGGAAAAAAGTTACTCCTTTATGGCCAAAGGTATATGCTTTCAAACCCTTTCACAAAGATTCTCACCCCATAACACCTTCTTAAATACAATCACTTGGAAATAAACAAAAAGAAAAACCCATTTTTTTTACAAAAAAAAGGTCTATCTTTCACCTGGAACTGGAACCCTGGGTTGTTTCAATCTTGTTGGAATTGTCTAGGTACAAAGCAGCAAGAAAGAAAAGTGCAGGAAGTTTAAAAAAAAGAGCAAAATAAATATAAACAAAAGAAAAGGAAAGAGAACAAGAAAATATCACGAGGGAAAGGAATAAGACGAAGGAAAGCACTGTAAAATTCCTTAAGAAGCACTGATAATACCTGCAAAAAACACCGCTGCCTCCCTCTTGCTTCTGTTTCTAATACTACTCTATGAAATCTCTGCACACTTTTCCAGAGAATACAAAATCAAAAAAGAAAAAGAAAATCTAAAATTATATTTAAAAAAAAGCTTAAATCCCCAGAAACTAAATTAACAACTTTCTCTCTGTCCCCAGTTTCTCTCATCGGTCTTCCCTGAAATTACACCCAACTGCCTTGCATTGACCTTTGGCTGTTTCTCTCTTCTTTCTCTTTGTAAATATAGAGACCTATCAGCTATATTATTTTCATACAAAACAAAATATATTTTTATATATATATATACTGCTAACGTTGATATGATCACAAAACACCCCATGGGAAAGTGATTAATGAAATTAAAAATTTGTAGGTCTTTTTTGGATTATTTAGATATTTAAATAATACTGGAAAAAAGTTTATTTTAGTATAATATTGCAAAAAGGTCAAGGCAGAATATAGCATGTAAAAATAGTCATTATTCTAAATTGTCCGATTCCGAAAAGACGACACGTGCTGTTTTAGTATGTGTTTTTTTTTTCAACTCAGGCGAGTGGTGTGTACAAACTGATAAATCTGACAATAATTTAGGTGACTCGTTTTAAGATATATTCAACCCAACAACTTTATCCTAAATAATCTTAATCAATTCATATTATACATCTAATTTTAATAATTAAGTCTATCATCAAAAAATTTCTACATATACAAATATTAATTTTTTAACTTGTTTAAACGACAACAAAATATTTACCACTTGAACTAATATCGATGATTTTTTTAATATAATTAAGTTTTGAATTTTAAATTAATCACTTTTTTTTGCCCTCCCATTTTTAAAATATCGTCTTGATTAATCTGATTTTCGTTGTATATTTAACTTTGATGAGTGAGTATCATAAGAGAAAATTTCTATATACACGGCTTACCAATTATTTAACTCAACTTTTAAATTAACCAAACTCGTTGCAGTTGTGTGACATTAAAAAATCTAGGGACAAAATATAATGTGTTTAAGAGTAAGTAATACTTAATTTGATTTAAAAAAATTAATTTAAATTTATTTAAATCGAGATATTTTAGTTAATTTAATTTTTTATTTCGATTTTAAATTTTAATAAAATTTTAATAATTAAAAATTAAATATTAAAATAATATTATTTTCATATTTAACTTAATAATTTAACTGTTTATGATTCAGTCTTTATTTTTCTTGTTTCTCTATTGTTTCTCTAATTCATTCACTATTTTAAGTCAACTTTTAGATAAATTCGAAGAACATGCTTTCAACCAAATTACCTTTTTTAACAACAAAATTTCATTTTTCTACAATTTTTTTTTATTTCATTAATTAATTTTGTGTTTTATTAAATCTAATCATCTGAAATTAAGTTTTACAAATTTATTATTCTTATAAATTATCAATTCTTTTATATTCTCATCGATACTTTGTTCTCCAAATCTCTTATTAAAAAAATTATAAATATATTATATAATTTTAGAGGACATCTAATTTAGTAAGTAATATTACAAATCTTACTTACACATGTAAAAAAAATATGAATATATATCATATATGGTTATAGAGAGTAGTTTTAACTTATAACAAATTAATATCATAATATTATGTATAATTCTATTTAAAATTTAATAAAATTTTAAACAAATATATTATGTTCAACTGGACTATAATTTTGTAAATTTAATTAAATACACTAAATTTAAATATAAAACATTAAAGTATATTCATAAACTTGATTATTTTATTTTTTATCATTTAACTCAATTCAATTAATTATTAATCTCTAGTACATTTTGTAGTTTCTTTTCAACAATGACAACTGAATTTTATTACAATTCACCATGCACAGAGAGAAAATAAAACAAAATATTTCATTAAGAATGACAACAGATGTCAAAAGTATTAATAACATTTGTTAAAAATCATTCTCGTCAAACAAAACATTTTATAATATAATAAAAGAATGGTGAAATCAAACATATTGTGTAGTTTCATATGTATTAAATTTATGAACTTTGATATTGTTATTCTTAATCTTACATTTTTTTTCATGAAGTTATGTTGTCAATATATTTATATATATAATACTCATTTATTTATTTTATATTCATGTATTTATCTATTTCTGACATAAAAAGTAGCTTGGAACATTGAAAGTCAACTTTAGAGGGAACTAGGCAAATTTGACGGTGAAAGCTCAAGGAAGACAGATGGAATTGATGTTAGGAAGATCAAGAGCGTCCATGATATTGATTTGGAGATAGAAAATGATGGTGTGGTGATGTGAAAGAGAGGAACACGTGATAGTGAGCACAGGCGATAAAATGAAATAGGGGATGGTTTAGGTTTCCGTGTACAGAGAACGGGGAATAAGGAATTTGAATTGTCAATTCAATTTTAGACAAAAACGCCATCCCCTCATTCATCAAATCAATCACATTATTTCCACCGGTTTTGCTTTCAAGAGCCGGTGCCAACTCTCGTCACAAATATCTCCTATTTCATTTTTTTAATTAGGGTCCTACATCACAAATTTTCTTTCCCGCAATCCTATACGGACGAGCAAGCCTTTAATAGGCAAAATGACAGAGATATTATAAATAATTTTTTTAATTCTTAATATAATTTATTTTGGGATTATTATTTTTATTTAGGATACATTAAATAGTATTAACTTAAAGATGTCATATGTTTCGTACGTCTTCAAGTTAAATATAAAGATTTTACAGTTGTATGATATTTTCAAACAAATGAAGAAAACTCTATGACAGAATGACGTTTTCAGACAAATATATAAGATCCCAAGAGTGCACAACGTCTTCATATCAATAAGAAACCTTAATTCAGGAAATAATATGGTTAATGCATTATATGGACAATTTTTTTCCCCCACAACCTTATACGAGAGAGGAAGCCATTTTTAATATTAATATTAAATTTGATTTGATTTGTTGCAAAAAAATAAAAATGTATTTAACTTATGTTGGAAACTCACATATTTAAAATCATTAAGTTTAATTCATATTTGCTACAATTTTAGATATTTTCATATTTTTCGGGTTGAAACATGAACTTAAATTTTAACATTAAGAATATAATTTTTTTAAAATATATAAATATTAATATTATTACTAATTTAAATTAAAAAATTAATTTTTTCAATTTATTCATGAGCTTTTAAAGTCAGGTATTAATTAACTTGTTTTAACTCGTGAAGAACTCGAGTTGAGTTTATTTGAATGGAATGTTGACCAAACTTTGATTGAGTATAACTCGAATAGTTTGTGATATTTCTTATATGGTCTTATTTTATTTATTTATTGTTATTTAATAAAAAAATCATAAATAACATTTAACAGATATTTTTCAAAATTAAGACACACAATAATAATAAAACCTTTACCTAAATGTAACATTTGTTATCTTTGGTGGGTTGGAATTTAATAATGATAGTTTCATTCGACTAAATAAACTCCCTACCAACATAACGTGCAACGATGATATTTTAAACAACAAAGTTATTTAAATTGATTGGGACAACAATTGTTTTCAAAAAAAAATCCCACGAAATTGCTCCATATGAACAATTATTAATATATAAAAAATGGGTTTAAATATGCCAAATATTTCTGTATATGTTTGTTCTTTTTGTTACGATTTCTGTTTAAGTTTATCATTAATTGTTTACAAAACTTTTTATATATCTTTAATGTATTCGTATAAGAGGTTCAAATTTAAAAGTTTGTTCTAAGATTATAATGTGTATATTTTTCATCATAAAATCGAATCTAATTTGACATTATCTTTCAAAAAACTGACTTGATGTAAACTCGTTTTTTACATAAAAATCATAGAATTCAAGTAAAATATCAATCCTTTATTTGAACAAAGATTAAAAAACCCTAAAACTGAGTGGAATTAAATAACAGGGGGAAAGAGAAAAAGTTAGATTGTGGAATTCTAAACATGGGGGGACTGTGTGGTTCATGGGAGGACAAAACGCATTTACTAAAAGGAGCAGAGCTAAAACTGGCACCTGTTGGCCATGAAAGCCGAACCAGAAGGGCACGTACAAATAACAGTGATGATAATGATGACCATGCACCATTAAACTGTGAGAAAAAAAGAATATCCATAAATCTTTTTGCCTGCAAAAACAAAGAACTATCATCTCCTATCTTCAATAACAGTTGGTTTTTTGCATCTCCTCGGGACATGCACCTGCATTCATTGGGCTGCTGCCAATAAATTCAAAAGATTTTTCCGAGTTTTCTCTTTCTCTTTTTTGCTTATAGGGATTAGTAAATTTGGTTTGCCAATGCCGTTCAGGTGTAGGGTGGCTCTAGCTTTTTCCAACCACCGAGGATCGGCTATTTGCCATGAGTAAACTTAGCTTTAGCTTTCGGGTTTAGCATCACCGGTGTGTGTGTTCCAGTACCGTATCTTGTTGATGGTGGACAAGACAATGCTTGTAAATCATTTCATTTTTAATACAAATTTGGTTTTGTCATCAAGTTTTTATTTATTTTTATTAAACTATATTCACTAAATAATGTTTAAATCTTAATATTTATAAATAAAAGCATAGTTCGATATAGCTCCACCTAAATAGTTGACTATTTAATATTGTTGTTTGCATGCATAATGCATGAAATAGTTTAATAGTGAGCACGGTTTTTTCCATGGGAAACGCTTGGCAGTCCATGCGGCATGGATTTGGAACGCATTGCTTACAATGCGATACAACCTTCTCCGGTAGCAATAACCCTATTCAAATAAATAATTGGATCTGAGCATTATTTGAGGAATTTGTTTTCCTCACATCATTGTCTAAAAAGTTTTACCCTTCGTATTTATTTATTTATTTTAGAGTTGTTTTATTATTTAGTTGAGGGAGATGCCACGACATTGAGAGATAGTGACGTGGAAAATAATCATGATGCTACTTTAAAAGAACATAAAGGAAATCCAGAAAAAGCTGAGAAATACGTGAGGTTACATCCAAAGTTTACTCAAAAACATAAACATATTTTCTTGTTTGACTCTTGGTAGCTCTGAAGCAAAGTAGTCATCATTACTATACGGTACATATGTGTCGATTTTGTTTTCATATGCTGATAATACTATTATATTTTCGTTCAAAATAGTAATAATGTATAGTTTTGGAATAAATTGTCATTTCAAAGTATTTTATATTTTTATAAGATGTAAAGTATACAATTATAAATTAAATTTTAGATGTTAAATCGAGTTTAGTCCTAAACTTTAAAATACTTTAATATTAAATTTTAGTTTAGATTTGGATTAGATCATTCAATTATTTAACTATTAATAATAAAATGACGTGACGGTTTAATATTAATATGTACTGACATTAAAGTCAAAAAATTATTATTATCACGCCTCATCATTTTCTTCGTTAAAATTAAAATCATTTCACTCATTTTCGATTGTTAAAAATTATCATTCTTCAACGATTTTTACTCTTATCATAAATATCAATGAACTCGACTCATCGTCTTATGTTAATTTATCGGTTTAGATGTTCTAAAACCTTTTTAAAACCTATAGAAAACACAAAAGATCCATTATTTTTTAGGGTTGTGAGCTTTCTCATATTTGAGAGATTTGTTCAAAAATCTAAACAACAATATGAACAACATACCTAGAAACTAGCATAATCAAATGATTGTTAGAGAAGATCGGAGCATTATAACATCAAATATTTTAATATTTTTTCATTAATTTTGAGTGAATTTTAAATAAAAATAAATAGAAAAAAATGGTGTGAAATACGAAAGTTTTGATATCAACCTAATAACGAATGAAAATAAGTGAAGATTAATTGGCAATGACAACTAAAACAATTCATCCTTTTTACATTAAAAAATGGAGAATAAATGAATATGTCTCGACGCTGTTAATAATTTAACGTTTTAATGAAAATACGAACTAAAATTTAATTTTAGATTTAAAGTATTTTAAGTTCGATATTAAAATTAATACACCAACTAAAGTCTGATAACTAGTGTAGTTTACTCATTTTATAAAAATTAAATTTCGAATAATATGGCATATAATTTAATGAATACATTTGAAGCGTTTTAAGTTCATATAAACCCCCTCCACCTAAAAAAATATTACGTGAATCAAAATCATGTATAAATATTACGTGAATACAATACATATTATTAAAATACTCAACTACTAAATATACGACACTTCATAAATATTTTAAATAATTATATATTATATTATAATTAAAAATATTTTAACAAAATATAAATTTGTGAGAAAATATAAAATTATGGAAAAAGGGGAGAATAAAAATTGGATGTGATGAATGATGAAGTTTTAACTTTATGTAGGAGGCCATCAGAGAGAGAGAGAGAGAGAGAGAGAGAGAATTATATATTGAATTTAATAAAATTAATAAAATAAAAGTTTTCAGGTAATTGGTTTGCAGAAGGAATGATTGTTCTGATCGGAAAATATTGATATTTTGGCAGAGTCGTATGATCGTATCTGCATAAAGAATTATGAGAATTACGACAACAAATTAAAAATTAAAATAATGTTAAATTTTAATATTAAAGTATTAATAGACTGTTTATAATATTTTTAACTTTACAGTGAAATGAACAAATTATTATGTTATCTATTTATATTAGTTTTAAATGCATATCATATTATATGTGTATGTATATGTTTATTTTTGTTATATTTTTTCTGCATGTTACGTTAAGTTATATATGTTGTGTTTTGAAATTTTTAGAGTTACATATTTTTCGGTTATTTATAATCTTACGATATGATTATATGTATTTTCTATTCAAACTATTAGTATATAAATATATATCTTGATTTTAAATTTGACATCATCATTAAAGGTCGGATATAAATTTTAAATCTTTACACTAAATTATCGATCAACTATTAAGTGACCTCAATCATAAAAAAAAAAATATTATTTTATATAAAGATATACTGTCAAGTACTGATAAAACTATTTTGTTCTCATCAATAATTTTCTACTTTTAACAGAAAAATTATTTAGTGTAAAGATGATCTATATAAAAAATATGAAGTATTTCAAAAGTTTAGAAAATTTAAATCATAATTGAGGTATTATTGTAAAAATATTTGGTTGATCTATATTGTATAATGAATAAACTTAATTTGAGATGATCTTTTTTATCCAATTCCCTTTATTTTTAAATTAAACTTTAAATATGAGATCTCATTAAATTCATTAAGTGACTTCAATCGTGAAAAGAAATATTATTATTCCTAAAAAAATTGAATTTGAGTAGCTGAGACTGTGAAATGTATATTATTAATTGGTTAAAAAAATTCATAATATATACTATCATATCATCACCCTATATTATCTGAAAAATAATGACTTTACTTAAAAAATTTAACACCCGATCTCGCATATTCAATTGATAATTTACGGAACCAACGTTTATTTAAATAAAATTAGAAAAATCATGAAATATTCAATCACAATTCCATGACCAAAACGAAAGTAACACAATTATTCAAACTTGTACCTAATCAGGGTATAAAAAGTCAATATTGGTGGGAACCCATTCTTCAATCATTGTTCATTCCCTAGGGTTGGGTTAAACATAAATATAATCGATAATTTTGTTTATTATTTTAATATATTAAGAGAATACAATATTGTTTTTCCAACGTTGCAACGTTTTTTATTCATGCCTCCATGCACCATGCACATAATATATAAAAAGGAATAGTAAACAAACAATAAGCAGTGAAAGCTGCATTCTAAAGTTTTGATTAATTAATAGATTAACTTATGTCATATTAAAGCATATGAATAAAGTCTTAAATTTGAAGATAATAAAAGGACCAAAAAGTTTGGTCTCCACGAGTTTAGATTTTCTTAAACAGACTCCAATAAATTTAAAATGCTAAAATGATCCCACATAAATGAGGATGAGATATGCCATTGTAAATGACATGATTAGAAAGAATCCTAAAATAGATACGAGAGATACCTAACAAAAAGAGTAAGAATGATACGAAAGGAAGTGGGATAATTCCATTGTCGCAATCAAAGGGTTATTAAAATGTTTTAGGTAAACCTTGAGTCGAGGTAGAAATGGGGAAAATATGATTATATACAGCGGAGGGGTTGCTTTTCTTTCTCTCTTTTGCATCGTAGATGACCCATCCTTTTGACAAAAATGGTTTTCATAGCAACCGAATGTCAAACCTACTAGTGTAACAGGTCATATTATTTATAAAAACTCACGTGGGTTGGATACCCAAAGGCATTCAAAGAGAAGAAATAAATGTAAAGACTAGATAATAAGAGGGGATAAATCTTTGAACTTCATAACTAATATAGTTGCTTAACATTTTAGGATTTGCCTTTCGGAATAATTTGGGGGCACGAGCCCCTCCGTGGTCGGATGGAGTTGCTTAACATACTAATTAAGGTTTAGCTTTCGGAATAAAATGATAATTTTTGTAATCAACGAAAAGAAATTTTGTTTAAAACGTGACATCGTCGTAGGCTCACCCTACTCATCGAGGCTCTAAAAACTCCAGCAACATAAAGGCTAAAATGTACGTTGTGCTATAATACAAGGGCTTATGCAGTGTTTTCACCGTTTATTTCACTGTTTGTGCTTGATTGTTAGGTGTTCTTTGGAGCTGTCGGACAACTGTGAAGTAGAAGGGTTATCTGCTGGATTGCATGATATATTAAATTAACATTGACGGAAATGTTAAAAGGGGTTTTGGTTTTGGTATACAGCTGGTCAAATTTCAAATCTGGTCCTTCCCTTTTTGAAGGTTATCACGTTGTTATAATAAATGCAATTAAAGGAAAGAAAGTGTTAGGCAAAGCACTTATTGGAGAATTTTACTATAGAGGCGTTGGATAGGGCACAAGTTTGTTAAGTGATCCATGGCGGAAAATATGGAATAAAGATAATTATATGTTGTACCTAAACTATATATATATATACAAAATAATATTATTTTGTTTAATTATCGACATCTAATCTATTGATCGATTAATTCAGATAGAATATTATATAGGTTTATTTACGGGGCAGTTCTCCTAACCCAATTTCCTCCACCCACACTATCAAGATTCGAATCGATAACATTGCTTACAAGATTTAGCGTTTCATCCCATTAGATCAACTGATTGTTGGTAAAATATTATCTAATGCATAAACATGACTATTTTAATGTTATCAGCCATATTCAAAATTAAGGGTTATAATTTTTAGGATTTAACATCGAATAAGTAAGGTTTTGTAATTTAAATTTTAAGCATCCTATAAATCAAATAATTTTTCTCACGTATTTATAAAACCTAAACTCTAACATTTGAACCCTAAATAGGACAAATATATTAAATAATGAAGATCATATAAATTAAACTTTACACCATATTATATAATTTATAATATATATCTTACATAAAAACTGTATTTGAAGTTCGATATTTTTAGATATGATCTCGAGTTCAAACCTTGATGATAAATTATAAAATCGAGAGAGTTTTGTGCTACTATTTCATCTACCGTAATAAATGTGTGAAGAAATTAAGTGATTTGAGCTAGCTGTTGAACACATTTCTTGGTGCTTTCATGAAAGATGTTTTGCAATTTTAACATTAGTCATCAAACATTAATTACTTGTCACATTTTTTCTCTTATTACTTTTTTTAAATAAGTACAGAATAGTATCATTAATCATCATTTTCTACTGAGATGAAGACATTCTTTCATGCGTAGGCATCAAAGTAGAAGACGACCCAAAGCCAGTAATAGTATATGATCAGCACATAAAAAGACAGAAATCGCTTTTGAAATTCGTGGGTTTTGATTACAATTTAAGACGCTTTTTTTTTTTAATTTAATAAGAAAAAGAGAGAAGAAAAGCTCACCCACCATACCTAGAGAACTGTGGAGAATAAATCTGAATTATTTATACTTCCAGGAAGATATTCTTCAACGTTAATACAAATCATCCAAACTTATGAATAAATCTGTTGGAACGTGTGTGTGTGTGTGTGTGTAGTTGTGTAATATAAATTCAGTACTAATATCTTTTTAAGTTTCGTAAACATGTGCTGTTGATACCATTGGCATGTAAAATGGTTTTTATATGTAAATTATCAAAGCAACACTATACATATTTAAATTTAAGAACCCTCAAACTCATACCCTCCTCTATGTTACAATAATAATATTAATATCAATAAAATTACGGTTCCGTCTATGCCAAAATACCAACTTAACAGCAACAATTATGATATGGACTATGTCGAAACGATTTTTAAACGAGGTGAGATTTGGAAAAACCACATCATTTTTAATTATTCTCTTTATGTTTGATTTTTAATTAAAAACAATGTGATTTTAGAAAATCTCACGTTTCGAAAAATTTGGAAATTCCTTTACAATAAAAACATATGGTTCGAGGAGTCGCCACCAATCTTTGATTAGGGTGTGATTGGGCACCCAAAAACATTGTCATTTTATAAAAAAATAATTTTAATTAAAACGACAAATTTGCGGTCTACATTACCAAAATCTTGATTCGGGAGTCGGTTACGTGTGGGAAGGATTAGCACCCCCACATCGCCCTAATCGGTACCTCATCAATTAATTAATGTCTTTTGCAATGAAATTTACAAATTCGAGTTTAATTTAATTTATGATCCCCAACAAAATAACAACACATGTATTTTACAATATTTAAAATCACCAAAATAGATTAAATTAAAATTACCTAACCTTTAGAAAGATAAAGAATATTCGATTATTTAAAAATATCGAGACCAGATCTTAATAGTTATAACAACCTTTTCTCGATAAATTTAAATAGCCGAACATTTCTTTATCTTCCGTTCCCAAATTTTAAAGTGATAATCAATTTTTAGGTGTCACTAATGGGATACACTTCTAATTTAAAGTCGTGAAAGCGGACCTCTAATAGTTAAGACAACCCGCTTGAAACGATTTAAATTAAAAGGGTATTACCCTTAAGCCAATTATGTCGTATGGTCGAGTTATGCACGTGAGACTATCATACAAAAAAAAATGATACATATTCAATAAGTATTAAAGTCTAAATACATATAACTATATACTAAAAAACCATTATGATGCTAATATGCCACTAATATCTTTTATACTAAAAAATAATAACTACAATATAATATAAATCTCATTTACTTAAGGCTAAAAATAAAATATAATAATATAAAGCATAAAAATGCACATACCACATACAAAACAATAATATAAATGTCACAACTTAAAAATAAATTAAATGTACTGCCAAAAGTCTAATCTTAAATTTAATATTACCAAAAAGGATGAAAATAACAAATAATGAAATTAAACTACCAAAATGTAAATTGAATAGTACCTTAATTAAACATATTATATAATTAAATAATAAAGTAACAAAATTACAGACCAAATATAAGAACAATCATAAAATAAACAAAACCATAAACTTAAGACTAGAAAGAAAACACTTAAAATATGAATACCAAAATAAAAACATGAAAGATTCAATTGAAGGACTAAAACATAACATGTCTAAAACTAAAAGATTTTACACGCTATTATCCCATTTATAAAACACTTGTAAATTAACCCACTAAAAGGCATGTGTTTGGATGTCAAAACGTGTTTTGCTTTTATAATATATAATATATAAAACTAAACCTAATTTATTCAATATGTTTTTACTTTCCTTTAAAACAAAACCAAAACCATGTGTTGTTTCCCTTCCCCCACTCTCTCGTTGCTTCCCTCTTCATCTGTACACATCTGAGACCAAGATTTTTCATGGTCAACACGCCGTCAACCGAAACCTTTACAAAATTCCATTACCATCAGCTAGCCACCAAACGCTACTGGCCTTATTTGCTCCGACGCCTCAAAAATCAACCGGGTAAGTCACTAATTCTAACCCTTTTTTATTTATTTTGATCTAAACTTATGAAAGCCAACGCTGCTAGCCTAAGACTCTTGAGGCTTGGACGATGTCAACCCTTGTTCTCGGTTCCTAATTTGGTGAAAAGAAAACTTGGATGATGAACCCAGGTAACAACATCGAATCTCTTCACTTTTTCTATATTTATTTTTTATTTGTTTCAAAACCCGACTAAAAAAATTACCTTCTAATCTATTAGTTTAGTTAATGCTTAATACTTTCGAAATGAAAAAAAAAATGCTTGATTTCTGGAAAAAAATAGAAAACGCTTCGTATAGCTCTCTGTCAAAAATAACGAAGGGAAGGCTCTCTTTTTCAGTTTTATTAATTTAGAAATAAACACACACTACACTATAACGCCTTATCAACATTAAAGAAATTTAAGGAATACCTAAAACTGAAATTTATTGACTTCAAAAACGATGGGGAAACCCCCCAATTTCACTGCTTGATCCTTGAATACAAGAGAAAGAATAATCCCCTTCCCCCTCTTTTTTCCTTCTTCTTTTTTTTTCCGTCCCTTTTTCCCCTCCTTTTTTCGTTTCAGAGCCTCCTCTTATTTGGTGATTTTTTCTTGTTCTTCTCCACCCCTCCTTTGTCATTGCATGCCAATTTCTTTCTGTTTCGTGAGACTTTGGTTGGAGCAGGTAAAGTATAGGTGAATTCATCCCGAAATTTTAGGGATTATGTTGGATTTGTTTGATTTTGATTCCTTGATGATTTTGTTGATTTGTGCAGATTCCACGTGATGGCATTATTGGCTAAAGCATGGGTCTTGTTCGGTGAGTGACAGCAGCACGTGAGAAGCATGGGCTTGTTTTACAACCTGCAAGAACATACCTGATATTAATAATACTAATAATTGTTATAATATAATTGTTATAATAATAATAATATAATAATAATATAATAGTAATAATTATAATATAATATTTATAACCAGGACAAAAATTGGTGTCTACAGCTGCCCCTCTTTGCTCATCATTGTGTTAACAAGAATAGGGCAAAGATAAAAAGACAACGCGTTTTTGTCCAAATTCATCTTCACTTTGAAACTTGATAAGGGATCTGCTCCACTCTTTCTTCAAGGTAAGTGAGACTTGAAAAATATTCTGGCAACAGGTTCGCTCTCTTTTTCTTCAGGGAGTAGAACTCGAACGATAATCTTCCTACGAGACTGCCCAATTTTCTTCAGGGACTAGAACTCGAACAATAATCTTCCTACGAGACTGCCCAATTTTCTTCAGGGACTAGAACTCGAACAATAATCTTCCTACGAGACTGTCCAATTTTCTTCAGGGACTAGAACTCGAACAATAATCTTCCTACGAGTCTGCCCAATTTTCTTCAAGGACTAGAACTCGAACAATAATCTTCATACGGGTCTGCCCAATTTTCTTCAGGGACTAGAACTCGAACAATAATCTTCCTACGAGACTGCCCAATTTTCTTCAGGGACTAGAACTCGAACAATAATCTTCCTACGGGTCTGCCCAATTTTCTTCAGGGACTAGAACTCGAACAATAATCTTCCTACGGGTCTGCCCAATTTTCTTCAGGGACTAGAACTCGAACAATAATCTTCCTACGGGTCTGCCCAATTTTCTTCAGGGACTAGAACTCGAACAATAATCTTCCTACGAGACTGCCCAATTTTCTTCAGGGACTAGAACTCGAACATAATCTTCCTACGGGTCTGCCCAATTTTCTTCAGGGACTAGAACTCGAACAATAATCTCCAACGATCGCGTCTGCCCCCTATTTCTTCAGAGAGTATAAGACTCGAACAATCTTCAACAATCGCGTCTGCCCCTTATTTATTCAGAGAGTATAAGACTCGAACAATCTTCAACGATCGCGTCTGCCCCCTATTTCTTCAGAGAGTATAAGATCCACAATCTTCATCAATCGCGTCTGCCCCCTATTTCTTCAGAGAGTATAAGACTCGAATAATCTTCAACGATCGCGTCTGCCCCCAATTTATTCAGAGAGTATAAGACTCGAACAATCTTCTTTTGCTTCACTACTTTTTGTGAAGGCTTTAGTTTGGTTTGTTTCAAAGGTCGAACATGGATCTATTCTGGCTCAAATGTTGTCATCATTCTTTTAGGAGTTCAAAACTAGTCATCATCATCTTGATGCTTCAATATATTCAATCTTCCACTATCATTGGGAAACCTGTAAACATTTAAGTCACCATGCAATGTCATGATCCTATTCATGCCTAAAATGTATGCGATTACGCAATTCAACACATTTTCCTTCGAAGGAACATCATCTTCTTTGATTCTGATGAACCTCGATTTCGTCTTGGGCACCGACATTTGACCAGTTCACCCCAGTTAACAATCTCAATGTCATATCTCTCGGCTTGACGGGACTTTGACTTCTTTCTTTCTTGAAACCCGCCAGTACCCATGACCATCCTGATGAATGACAATCTCTTTGGGTCATATATTAATGGTTGGAATTTTCTATGAATCCCATGATTTCTGCTTCCCGCAGCCATACAAACATACATGCTAAAACCAACGTTAGCTTCAGAATACCTTCCTTTTCAACATCTTTTGCATAACAATACAAAATGATCTAATGTACCACAAGCTAAGCTATATGTTTTAACTTTTTCAAAATCAAATGCTTGTAAAAGGGGAATTGGAAAGGAAAAATATCTCTTTATTTATAAATGCAAAGAATTTTAGCAACTATATGACAAACTTTTAACTGGAAAAAGAACAAAATGTTAGGCATATTCAAATATCAATAACACAAATGCTTTTGAACTGGCACGCCGTTAGAATGACCCGAGCATAGCTTCTGTCAAAAGGAATTCCAAAATTGTGATGACACCTAAGAGTGCAAAGCTATTTCTGAACCCTAAAATCTCCCATTATTGGATGCCGTAAACCAGTGTTGAATCTCATGTTCATTCAATTTCTCCTCTGGTTGCTTTCATAGAGACTCGTTAATCTTTAGTCTCAATCCTGATCACCAACTATCATTGTCACTACACATGTCATGAGCTCTTTCCACTTCCAAAAATAATTCAGAACCTCCACCATGCACGAATTCTGAATTTAACTCAAGCCGCCCTCTGCGGGTTTTCAACTTGATCTCATTTGGTTTCAAAATGCCCTTTTCGAGTTTGCATCTTGAACCCCCCTTTTATTTTTTATTTTTTTTTTCTTCTTTTTTTTTTTATTTTTTTTATTTTTTTCATTTTTTATTTTTTTTATCTTTAAGCAAAACCCCTCTTAGTTGCGTCAGAGTTCACTGGATAAGGTAATTCGGACTCATCCAACTCAATCAAGACTCGAGCTCCCCAAAAAAGGCTTTCTTGACAACATAGGATATTTCCCACTTGGGCATTCAATTCCCTCGGAAATCTTTTGGAACGAGCAATATCTTCCTGAGCATCAGATCCCCTTCATGGACTTATCGAGGGAGAACTTTCTTACCATGTGCTCGTATCATCCGCTTCTGGTATATCTGACCATGACAAATAGCTTTCAATCTCTTTTCTTCAATCAAATTCAATTGGTCATATCTGGCCTGCACCCATTCTGCCTCACTTAGCTTCAACTCTGATAAAACCCGGAGCGAGGGAATCTCTACTTCAATAGGGAGGATAGCTTCCATCCCATAAACTAGAGAAAACGGAGTTGCCCCAGTTGACGTCCGTACAGATGTCCGATAGGCAAACAGAGCAAATGGCAACTTCTCATGCCAATCTTTATAAGTTTCAGTCATCTTCTCTATAAGCCTCTTAATGTTCTTATTAGCCGCCTCCACTGCCCCATTCATCTTTGGGCGATAAACCGTGGAATTATTATGCTTTATTTTGAATTGCTCACATACAGATTTCATCATCTTGTTGTTTAAGTTCAATGCATTGTCGGAGATAATCCTTTCCGGTGAGCCATATCTACAGATGATTTCCTTCTTCAAGAACTTACATATCGTTGACTGGGTAACACTGGCATAGGAAGCTGCTTCTACCCATTTGGTGAAGTAATCTATCGCTACCAGAATGAAGCGATGGCCATTTGATGCTTTCGGAAAAATTTGCCCAATAACATCCATGCCCCACATAGAAAATGGCCACGGAGCTGTCATCACATGCAACGGATGAGGAGGGGTGTGCATTCTATCTCCGTAATTCCATTAGCATGGGTGCCATATACTCCTTCATGTACTTCAAGAACGGTCTTGGCATCTTCAATGTCCACACACTTTAATAGGACTTGATTTAAGTTTTTCTCGTATAGGGTCTCCTCATTGGGCACATATCCCGCTGTCATTCTTGGTCGCCTACTTGGGATAACTTTGATACCTTATATATTGCAAGATACCCTAGTACCAAGGCCTTCTATCTTCTTCTTCTTCTTCTTCTTCTTCAATACTAAAGCAGTGGGGTGAACACTCATAAGCTTTTATCTCAATAGGCATCATATTTGCATGCTCGTTCATCTTAAAGGCTGCTGCCAGAGGAGCCAATGCATCTGCCACTTGATTTTCTTCTCTGGGGAGGTAATTGAAAGTCACTTCTTCAAATTCTTCAATAAGTTCCAAGACTAATTTACGATATTCCACAGTTTGGGATCTTTGTTTCCCATTCTCTTCTGAGTTGGTAGATTACGAGAGCTGAATCGCCATATACCTTGGGCATTTTCACCTTGAGTTCAATAGCAGCTCTAAGACCCATGACACAAGCTTCCTACTCGGCCATATTGTTTGTACAATCAAAATTGAGCCGACTGGTAAAATGATAATGCTCTTCATCTGGTGAGACCAAGATTGCCCCAATTTCATGCCCCAAGGCATTTGAAGCGCCATCAAAGTTCATCTTCCAGTATTTCCTAGTGGATGCAATTGTTTCTTCCATCGAGATATCCATTAAATCATCATCTGGGAAATCAAAATTCAACGGTTCATATTGTTCGGAAGCCCTACTTACAATGAATTCTGCTATGGCACTCCCTTTAACCGTTTTCTGGTTTACAAACTGGATATCAAATTCAGGCAACAGGATTTGCCATCGGGCTAATCTTCCATACAATGCAGGTGCCCCATTAGTGACAAACGTCGTTTTCTTTATATCTTCAAAGTGCATTTTAATTTGATTGTAGCTAGGGAGACCACCCACAAATGAGAATAAAGAATTTCCAGCGATATCATCCATTAAAGTGTCTTTATGTGGCAAAGGAAAATTATCCTTTGGACTCGCTCTGCTGAGATCTCTGTCGTTGATACACATTCGAACTTTCTCATCCCTCCTTGGCACTGGGACAATATTCGCCACCCACTCAGGATATTTGGCCACTGCGAGAAAACTGACATCAAATTGTTTCTTCACTTCTTTAATTTTGAGCAGCATCTCAGGTCTCATTCTTCTCAATTTCTGTTGTATGGGCTTACCATTAGGCATTATCGGCAGTTTATAGACAACTAGTCTTGTATCCAGACCTGGCATATCTTCGTATGACCAAGCAAATACATCTTTAAATTCTTGAAGCAACTCCATCAAGCTATGTCTTCCTTCTAGCAGACAGGGTGGTACCAATCTTTACTTCTTTCTTTCCTCATTTGTACCCAGATTCAAGATCTCTGTAAGCTCTTCGTGAGGCAGAATTGTTTATCTTCCTGTTCCACCATCTTTAGTAATTCCAAAGGTAGTTCACATCCCTCATTGTCATCACAACCTTTGACTTCCCCTTAACATATGGGCATCTCGAAATCAATCTCCGGGTCAGAATCATTAGCATTTGTATCATTGATATCTGAGTTCCTGAAAGAATACCGGAAGAGAATATACATACATATATATATGGGAGAATCTTTCCCATATAAGTAAGTAGAAAGAAATAATATATACATTATACAACCAAAAATGAAATGCATGGGAGAATGTTTGCCATTTTGGACCAATGGAATGCATCCTTTATTAAAAGCAAGTAAAAACACACAGCTTAACCCTTTACATCAGATCACTATTGCCCCAGGATATGGACAATAGAAAAAAGTTATAGCGCGCTCCTCTGCAAAAGATTTATAAACTACAGGCAGCTTCTCCACAGTCCGATTGTTCAATACAAAACTCATCCTTTTCCTTCAGCGATTGCGTTAATTCCAGTTCCTGCATGGTTTGGCAATGGATTTTGGGATATACTTGGTTGTCCACTGTCACCAAAATTGATAACATTCCTCCTTCTCAAAGCTTGGACGACCCTTTTGAATGCAGTGCAATTTTCAATAGAATGTCCGGGATTCCCACCATGGTAATCACACTTAACATTAGCATCGTACCATTTTGGATAAGGAGGTTGTATGGGTACCACATGATAAGGAGAGACTAGATGTCGATCGTATAAATCACGAAATAACTCCTTATAAGTCATAGGAATTGGATCAAATTGAGGCCTCCCTCTCCTCGGGTCCCTTGCCCCTTGTCTATTGTCATTTTGAGGTAGTGCTACCGTTCCCTGAGATTGGGACATTGTGATGTTATTGGAATCGTACTGGCTCACGTTGGTGACTTCATTTTCCTTTTCCCTCTTTAGCGGCTTGTTGCTGGACTCTCCTCCCTCGAGCTTCCCGCTTTTAATTGCCATTTCGATCATTTCTCCTATCGTAACTACATCAGAAAAACTTCGGGAAGGATTACCGATAAGGTGAGAGAGAAAAGGAGCCTTCAAAGTACTAATGAAAAGCATATTCATTTCCTCCTCTTCTAATGGTGGGTGCACTTGCACTGCTACCTCCCTCCATCTCTGAGCATATTGTCTGAAACTTTCACTGTGCTTCTTCTTCATTCCTTGCAACACCAATCTGTTAGGCCTGACATCTTTCACATGTTCATACTGGTCGAGAAAGGATTTAGCAAGGTTTTTCCATGACCTAATATCAGCTCTTTTTAGTTGGTTATACCATCGTAAAGCTGGGCCTGTCAAGCTTTCTTGGAAACAGTGGATCAAAAGCTGATCGTCCCCTATGTACCCAGTCATTTTTCTGCAGAACATTGTAATATGGACAGAAGGGCATCTAGTACCGTCGAATTTCTCGAAGTCGGGAGTTTTGAATTTTGGAGGCAGGACCAAATCAGGAACTAAACTAAACTCTTTAGCGTCCAGTCGATACATACTTCCTTCATAATCTGGACTTCACTTGCTAATTGTTCGAATTGTTCCCGAAATTGTTTGTTTTCATTCTTTTTGGCCTCTTCATCAAGGTCTGAGACTTGGTGACATGGACTTTCTTCGGGGTGCGAACTAGGTTCCGGTTGAAGATTCACAGCAACGCCAACGGGATTGATGTGCACTTTGGTAGGGACAGACATTCCTTGGACATTTTGAGACTGTACTGGGGTAAACCCTGGAGGATAAAGTGGTTCTCCAGTTATTTGCTCAGGGGCCTTTCCATGTTCTGGGTTTCTCCCTTCCGACAAACTTGCCAACTTAGACAGCATATCTTCTTGAGCCTTAAGCATGTCATCTTGCATTTTCCTTAGATCATCTTGCAACTGCAGTTGAATTTTTTCAATTTGAGCAATCCTATCTTCCATGGCTCTCTCCCTTGTATTATAGTGATGCTTGGACTTTCCCAATATTTCTCTGCCACAGTTCCTTCACGAGTTACTCTCATGTTTTCATGATTGATGCATGTAAAAATGCTTAAATTAAAGCAATGCGAATGCAAATGTGGATGCCAAATGCAAATGCAAAAGGTGTTAATCCCAACAGTGACCGCTATAGAACAACCTTCATTTAGACAACAAGATTTATTTACACCATGTAATCAAAATACAATTGTGATTCTTCATTTACTTGAACCGTACTCTTCATAGAATCTAGCATTGCATCTCCAAAATGGTCGGCGTATTTTATCACATTTGATGAATCGGTTGTCCTTGGATTGAATCTTGGGATCTACATCTCCACTTTCAATGGAAAGTGCTCTTTACGTCTTTGTGAAGGGTCTTCTCGTCTTTGGCATTACTGCATCTATCTCCTGAGGGAACATCTTCAGGATGTCTTTCTTTGTGGATCGGTCTTCAATCAGGTTCAAATTTCTTCATTCATCAGATATCCTTCTTCATAAATCATCTGAACGCCTCCGGATCTTCGATTTTGATTACATGGTTAAGAATTTCTTGCCTCATTATGACCAGCCTTCTTATTAGTCAATCACTTGCGAATTAACACCTTTGGATGACATGAATATGCAAATGCAATAAATTAAAAATAAAATAGACATAAAACCAAAATGGGTTAGTACACATAATATAAACAACAAAATAATGAGTATCGTAACAAATAAAACCTACCCTCACATGCTGACTACCCAATCATGCTTAGTAAATCCTACCCGACATGATATTTACCTCCATGCTTTTGTTATTTGCAAATAATCCTAACCGCATGATATCTAATTCGCATGCTTGTTCGAGAAAATAAACCTAACCGCATGATTTCTAGTTCGCATGCATTTATTCACAAAAACGAAAATAAATGACCCAAAAAGCTTTTCCTTGTGTACACTCCTCACGGGATTCTTAAGGTTCAGGTTAGGCTCGACCTAAGTTCAGGCTCTATGTTTACTACATGCTGGGTTCAGTTCTAAAGTAATAGGTTCTCGAATTGTCCTTGCCAGTGCCCCTTTGGGCTGTCGAACCCTCAATCATGGCCCATCACAGGCTTTAGTAGATCGAGTTCAATTTCGAGGGAACACACCTCCTTATGTCCATGCGGAGGTGAATACCATCACGAGGACCATAAGGTGTGAGCTCCAGGAGCGATCCACTATCCCATGCGGAGGTGAAAACCACACGAGGGAGTAGTCTTTCACTCTTACTTAAATAGGACGGAGCGGGGTTTTAGCTCATGTTATGCAAATGCAACTGTGTAGTGTGTGTGAGGAAAAGCGAAAATAAAACAACCCATATTCTCAAAATACTTAAAAGATCAATCCTCTTTCAACACAATTAATCTAAAACCATTAACAAACAAATCAGTACAACTATTTATTTGTAAATCAAATTACAAAAAACCAAACTGGAGATTAAAAACCAAATTAAATCGAATTTATAACTTTCAATTGCAAAGACAATCAATTAATCGACTATAGGCCTGACTCTCTAAAAAAAAATTCCCCAGCGGAGTTGCCAAGCTGTCGAAACGATTTTTAAACGAGGTGAGATTTGGAAAAACCACATCATTTTTAATTATTCTCTTTATGTTTGATTTTTAATTAAAAACAATGTGATTTTAGAAAATCTCTCGTTTCGAAAAATTTGGAAATTCCTTTACAATAAAAACATATGGTTCGAGGAGTCGCCACCAATCTTTGATTAGGGTGTGATTGGGCACCCAAAAACATTGTCATTTTATAAAAAAATAATTTTAATTAAAACGACAAATTTGCGGTCTACATTACCAAAATCTTGATTCGGGAGTCGGTTACGTGTGGGGAAGGATTAGCACCCCCACATCGCCCTAAATCGGTACCTCATCAATTAATTAATGTCTTTGCAATGAAATTTACAAATTCGAGTTTAATTTAATTTATGATCCCCAACAAAATTAACAACACATGTATTTTACAATATTTAAAATCACCAAAATAGATTAAATTAAAATTACCTAACCTTTAGAAAGATAAAGAATATTCGATTATTTAAAAATATCGAGACCAGATCTTAAATAGTTATAACAACCTTTTCTCGATAAATTTAAATAGCCGAACATTTCTTTATCTTCCGTTCCCAAATTTTAAAGTGATAAATCAATTTTTAGGTGTCACTAATGGGATACACTTCTAATTTAAGTCGTTGAAAGCGGACCTCTAATAGTTAAGACAACCCGCTTGAAACGATTTAAATTAAAAGGGTATTACCCTTAAGCCAATTATGTCGTATGGTCGAGTTATGCACGTGAGACTATCATACAAAAAAAATGATACATTTCAATAAGTATTAAAGTCTAAAATACATATATAACTATATACTAAAAAAACCATTATGATGCTAATATGCCACTAATATCTTTTATACTAAAAAATAATAACTACAAATATAATATAAATCTCATTTACTTAAGGCTAAAAATAAAATATAATAATATAAAGCATAAAAATGCACATACCACATACAAAACAATAATATAAATGTCACAACTTAAAAATAAAATTAAATGTACTGCCAAAAGTCTAATCTTAAATTTAATATTACCAAAAAGGATGAAAATAACAAATAATGAAATTAAACTACCAAAATGTAAATTGAATAGTACCTTAATTAAACATATTATATAATTAAATAATAAAGTAACAAAATTACAGACCAAATATAAGAACAATCATAAAATAAACAAAACCATAAACTTAAGACTAGAAAGAAAAACACTTAAAATATGAATACCAAAATAAAAACATGAAAGATTCAATTGAAGGACTAAAACATAACATGTCTAAAACTAAAAGATTTTACACGCTATTATCCCAATTATAAAACACTTGTAAATTAACCCACTAAAAGGCATGTGTTTGGATGTCAAACGTGTTTTGCTTTTATAATATATATAATATATAAAAACTAAACCTAATTTATTCAATATGTTTTTTACTTTCCTTTAAAACAAAACCAAAACCATGTGTTGTTTTCCCTTCCCCCACTCTCTCGTTGCTTCCCTCTTCATTCTGTACACATCTGAGACCAAGATTTTTCATGGTCAACACGCCGTCAACCGAAACCTTTACAAAAATTCCATTACCATCAGCTAGCCACCAAACGCTACTGGCCTTATTTGCTCCGACGCCTCAAAAATCAACCGGGTAAGTCACTAATTCTAACCCTTTTTTATTTATTTTGATCTAAACTTATGAAAGCCAACGCTGCTAGCCTAAGACTCTTGAGGCTTGGACGATGTCAACCCTTGTTCTCGGTTCCTAATTTGGTGAAAAGAAAACTTGGATGATGAACCCAGGTAACAACATCGAATCTCTTCACTTTTTCTATATTTATTTTTTATTTGTTTCAAAACCCGACTAAAAAAATTACCTTCTAATCTATTAGTTTAGTTAATGCTTAATACTTTCGAAATGAAAAAAAAAATGCTTGATTTCTGGAAAAAAATAGAAAACGCTTCGTATAGCTCTCTGTCAAAAATAACGAAAGGGAAGGCTCTCTTTTTCAGTTTTATTAATTTAGAAATAAACACACACTACACTATAACGCCTTATCAACATTAAAAGAAATTTAAGGAATACCTTAAAACTGAAATTTATTGACTTCAAAAACGATGGGGAAACCCCCCCAATTTCACTGCTTGATCCTTGAATACAAGAGAAAGAATAATCCCCTTCCCCCCTCTTTTTTCCTTCTTCTTTTTTTTTCCGTCCCTTTTTTCCCCTCCTTTTTTTCGTTTCAGAGCCTCCTCTTATTTGGTGATTTTTTCTTGTTCTTCTCCACCCCTCCTTTGTCATTGCATGCCAATTTCTTTCTGTTTCGTGAGACTTTGGTTGGAGCAGGTAAAGTATAGGTGAATTCATCCCGAAATTTTAGGGATTATGTTGGATTTGTTTGATTTTGATTCCTTGATGATTTTGTTGATTTGTGCAGATTCCACGTGATGGCATTATTGGCTAAAGCATGGGTCTTGTTCGGTGAGTGACAGCAGCACGTGAGAAGCATGGGCTTGTTTTACAACCTGCAAGAACATACCTGATATTAATAATACTAATAATTGTTATAATATAATTGTTATAATAATAATAATATAATAATAATATAATAGTAATAATTATAATATAATATTTATAACCAGGACAAAAATTGGTGTCTACAGACTATCTTATTCATCTTCCCTTTTCTTTTTGAATTAATAAAATAATTTATTTTATCAAACAAATACAGATAAAATATAACAAAATCAGGATCTTAAAAAAGTTTATAAAAATAAAACTATTAACTAATATAAAAATAGATATAATAATATGATACGTTGACAAATGATTTTATAAATATAACTTAAAACTTAAATTAAAATAAAATAATTAAATTTAATCCTAAAAAAATTTATATAAAATATATGACGATCGAAGAAAATATACAACAGCCATATGGGGCCATATCCTTTGACTTTCCACGAGTAAAAACTGGGATTGTTTAATAAAAAAAATAATTAAATTCATGCACGTAAGCAGCCGTAAAAGACAAAAGTGATGAACTTTGTTGCATGTTAGGTTTCTAGAAATTCCACTAAAATCAAAGTATTAGGTTTTCTTTTATTTAAGTTTTGAAGCTTCCACATTATTCCTCCAAACCTAAAACTTCCAAATTATTCATTCTATTATTTTTAGTATGAAAAGAAATTCTCTATTATTGGTGACTGTCCCATACTTCCAAAAATATCATAAAAAATATATAAATTTTATATTAATGGAATTTGACTCCTCCATACAATCCAACCTTGATGTTTATATTCTTACGTTCCATCAAACAATGTTGTCATTTGTCACTTTTTAGCTAGCTGTTATCTTTAATTCCCCACCTTTTTAGCATTACTTTGTATATAATTAATTTATTGTTCAAAGATGTCATGCATTTCTCACATTTAGGGTTTAGGATGTGAACAATTATATGGACCGTCATCCAATGTTTTATGAATACAAGATAATAAATGTTTAAAGATTCACAACCCTTTGAAAACGAAGAAGGAAAAATACAAATAATTTTGTGAGAGCTTATATTCCGAAATAGATTCCAATCCGATTCAACTTTGAGCTAAATCAAATCTTTATAATTATCAAACATCAGAAATATTTTAGACATTAAAAATGTATATTCATTTCAGCCCAAAGAAAGTCCAAATGTCACTTTCTTATTCACCATCTTCTTTTATACAAATATAAACATAAAAATGAGTATTACAGCTTTGATAAAAATAAATAAATATCATTCAACTAAATATGTGGTGTGTTGACAATGAATCTTGAATTTAACCTCAAATAATATTTCTCCTTTCTTATATAAATTATATATATGGTGCAACCTCTAGGAAAAAACGATATCTTTCTAGTCAAAAAGGTCGTGATTAATTGAGAAGTGAGTTTACCAAATCTGAATCATATTATAGAGCAATAATAATAATTTCAGACCAAAAAGTTATGAAGGCAGAAACAGATACGTGTGGTGTTGTGGATCCATGAAAGATTGAATGTGGAATTATTTGCAATTCGTCAAACATCGCTCGAATTTCAAGAAACGATCAGATTGAATATCAAAGAATACCATAAAGTTTCATATTTAGTGTTTTAGTTTTAATTAATTAATATATAATCATAAAACATATGTAATAATGGATGACAGACAAATTTAGTTCCAAAATTCAACAACGGTCTAGCTTGTAGGTATTTTTTCCATGTGGTTTCTCCTACAACTTGCCTTCTTGTATCATGCATGTGCACTGAAGACGACAATAAAAAAAAGTAGTTGAACCATCAAAATTGTTCCATTGCATTATTTGATTTAATGAAAGTCTTTGACCTTAATGTTTAATTCAACTAATTCATTCATTTGGAATAAGAAAATGCTAACGGTATGAGTAGAAGACGTTGGTTCGTAATAGTTCACCTTTCTAAGTATAAATGAAAGACTGATGAATATGATAATCGATAAAGGGTATAACAAAAAGAAAAAAAATATTGTTGATCGGAAACAATTCGCAACATACAACTCTCCATTGCACTGTGCTCTTGCACTGATTGGGCCGTTCGTAGTAATTGAGGGGTGCGAGAACCGAGAAGTGAATTATTTATCAGCCAAGCATTCTTCTTACGATAAAAAAAACAAACAAAGTTGCTTTAGTCGAGTAGTTTTAAAGAAAAACTCATACACCCATGACTCAACAAGAAATAGCATGGTCATCGGCAGGTCCGTGAATTTAGTAATAAAAAACAAAACGAATCCCCATTACATTATTTGAAACATTAATGCAATTAACTTCACCAATCTAAGGCATACTCTTGAAACCACTTAAAAGATGTCACAAAAACCATGTGTTTGGTGAGCAAATTTATTCCATAAACAAGGAAACAGTATCCTTTACATGAGTTCAGGACAACACAATTCCCACTCTCTCGGATAACAATGCCAACATCCACCAAAGCTGTTAAAAACCTTCCTGCCATGTTTAAACCGGTACGATAAGCATAACTTATGGAGAACAAAATGAAAGTAGAGAGCAATATTGATTATAAATTAACAAGAAGCACAATACTACAATGTCCGCCGTTCCACTAAATATAGCATGCACATTGTGGTTTTTATGAAAATGCAAAGCCAATATTAGTTGGTGCAGCTTTACCAGAGCATGAAGCTAAAATCAAAACAGGCACATAGCAGCCTAGGCCTGGTATGTGCCAAGGAAACAGTACTTGGATGATTAGCCATGGACTACAAATTACGAATTTGGATGAGAAAAAAGTTTAATTGATCACCGAGGTGCACTTATGTATCCCTTGTAGCACATAAGTAGGATCAAATTCCATAGTTCTCTAGCTGCCAAACAATGATAGAACTGATGGTGTGCCTAGCACCATTCTCTTTTATATACAATGAAATTGATTAAAACTAATATTCAACAATAAGTATTTTAGTACTGCGCTTTTGATAATGATAATTAAAAGAGGAAGCCTTAAATTTGAAAAGTGTTTAGAACTCCTTAATCCCATAAATCAATCATTAATTTACCCACCGCCAGAATCAGAGTAATCTCAGCAGTAGCAGCTCGGTCTCAAAATAGTATTCTAACTCCCTGACCTCTTCATCCTACAATAACCCCCTACCAAACCTTTTTGCCAAACCTTTTTATTCCAATAGTTCCCAATGTGTTGCATCCTCAAAAGCCTTAAGCAACTACACTAAAGTGATTATCAGTTTCCTCATAACATCCTTCCAAACCTCATATTTTAGTGATACTTTCAGCAAAGCATTTTGTTTAGGATTTAAGACAACTCAAAATGGTAGATGTAACACATTTGACACCGTTCAATGCTTGTGCAGTAAATTTTTGCAAAACTTGTACTTAAAAGCACTATAGTGAGGGGAAAGCAAAATAAAACGCATAAGTTTTACAAATGTCCAGTAATTGAGCTCCTAATCTAACAAGTTTTATGAGTATGATGTTTTTGTGCTTTCAGAATTTGAAAAGAGCATAGTTGTTCCTCTAAACTTCTAAAATAAAATTACTTCTGAGATGCTGACAAAATACTTTCATCAGCTTAGAGATTCAACACAAGTCAATGCACTAGAAAATGGTATCTACGCCTGAGCACCTTACCATGTTTACCGAACAGAGGGCAGCAATGTCATCCGGAATTTTGATTTAAACAAGAAATATCATTCAATACACTAGCTCAGGCCTCCCATGATGTCTTACTAAAATTTTAGATTACACCAATACCACTTGAAGGAAACAACCGAGAACAATAAAATTATCAAACTAAATGACTAATCAGAATTCATCTCAAGTATATAACTAGGATATTACACTTTCCAAAGCCTCAGCACTCTCCAGTTAAACTTCTATTTGTTTGTGAGTCCGTGACCACAATATCTTATACTGATCATAATTAACATAGTTCCATCAGCTAAGATACTAATTCATTGAAATAAAACAAAAGAACTTTAATATGAAAATCACCTATTTGTGCGAGCAAAACTACCTTCACAGGTCAACATACCCCAAAAAACCCATTATGGTAGCCGGAAAAAGCACCGCGTATATGATTCGATTGCTCACAAAACATAACATGAAATCTTGTTAATCAAGATCCAAAGAACACTTGCAAACATTAGCCATCACATGACTGTTCAAGGTCTTAATTAATCCCATTTTCAGAGGCTCTACATCAACATGAAATCCAGAATCTGTGCTGTTCTGACTCCTTATACTATAGTAATCCCTATATGCAATATTCTATACCACTACGCAAGAAAAAACTAATTCGATTTCCAAAATCTTCAAAATGAGCACATTCCAGATCCCCTGCTCTTTTGAATCAAATACCAGATGAAACAAAGACTGAACGAAAAATGAGTCCTTTATTAGAACAAAAAGGAAACCAAGTTCCTTAAAGTATTTGATAATCGAGTGCCTGAAATTCATTGATTTGATCATCGACAGGGATAAAAAAGAACACTTTAACGCTTCAATTCAACACTAAGATCAAACAGGAAATTTCTATTGAACTTTTAACAGAAAACCCTTGAATGAAACAAAGCCCTGATGAGAAAAACAATCCCCGGTCATGCAATAAGCTATCTGGTCAATTCAAAAATACCCATTAAAACAAAACCTAGCCTGCTGAAAACCCAAAAAAGTTTTTAACTTTAGAACCAGTAATTTAAATTCAGAGAACCCATCAACAAATAATGCAAAAAAGAAGAAGAAAGAAACGAAATTTGACTTACCGTGGAGGTAGATTAAGTATTAGCAGTTTTGGGGATGAGAGGGATGGATCCGCCTTGTTTCCCCGCCTGTTTCAATTTGGCCTCTTCCTCGCGGATCTTCTGCATCTGCAGCATCCTCTCCATGACGAGCTCGTACTCACACTTCTCGTAGGAATGGCGTTCGTTCTCGCATTTCCAAGGCAGGTAGAACTCGTCTTGCCGACACTTGTTGAGTGGGATCAAAAGGTGGGCGCATTGGTCTCTGTATGGGATGGGCACCTTGTTTGCCACCATCTCATCTTGCGTTGCTATCATCTTCTTCGACGAACCCTTCACTTCCATAGTTTTTTTTTTGGGGGGTTCCTCTCTCCTTTGATCCATACAAAATATTTGGGTCACGAAAAAAAATCCCTACTTGGTGAGATTTACCTCTGCAAATGCTTTTGTTTTGTTACGGAGTTCATTTACCTCAGTTAGTTCAGATTAGATATTTGGTCTAATTTTGAGTTTAGTCCCTCTACTATACTGATATCGACGAGCAAATTCATTATTTTAATTGGAGGATCGATAAAACTAATGCTCCAACCACACTTGCAATTAACGATGCGAACCGATCAACAATAGTATCCCCTTCTCGATAAACATATCGGATACGTACATTCCACAACTCTTACAACATCTTTAAATATCTTATACTTTCAAATGATTTTGTATCAATTAAACTTACTAATCTGATTTAATCGATTTAAATATAATTACTGAAATGATCGTCGTACCATAAAATAAGAAGGTAGCTGGTTGTTGTAAATTAGAAACCAACCACATGATTTTAGAAGGAGAATCCATCAACAGAACATTACCAAGCTTCTAGTTCGGAAGTAGTTGTTGAGAATGTAAAGAGTGCCTAACTCTACTATATATAAAACAATACCAAAAACACTTAAAAAGAGCCTCTTTCAGTTATTCCTATATATACACACACACATACACCATGTTTGCTTATGGTGTGTATGCGATGGAGGAAAGTGTTGATAAGAATGTTGATTGGCAGAGTTCATCTGCAAAAAGGTTAGTTCCAATGGCTACTTCAATACCCTTGTTAGATGTCGACTCTTAAATGGTTTCGATTTTTGCAGGATGATTGGAAAAGTTGCAGTCATAACTGGTGGTGCAAGAGGGATCGGAGCTGCTACAGCTAAATTGTTCGCTGAAAATGGGGCTTCTGTTGTCATTGCAGATGTTTTGGATGAATCGGGGACCATTCTTGCCGAATCCATCGGTGCTCGTTACGTTCATTGTGATGTATCGAAGGAAAGCGATGTCGAATCGGCTATCCAGCTTGCCATCACATGGAAAGGCAAACTAGATGTACTGTTCAGCAATACCGGAATTGGAGGCACTGCGAGCAGCATAACCGACCTTGACATGGAACAAGCGAAACATCTGATCTCGATCAATCTGCTCGGCAATGTACACGCGATCAAGCATGCTGCACGAGCCATGCTGAGATGCGTTTCGAAAGGTTCCATCATATGCACATCGAGTTCTGCAGGCATCATGGGAGGGCTAGCGTCTCACCCTTACTCTCTGTCAAAAGCCGGTATCCTTGGACTGATGAGAACCACCGCGTGCGAGTTAGGCGTGCACGGCGTGTGAACTGCATTTCTCCACACGGTGTCCCTACGGATATGCTCGTCAGCGGTTATAGAATTTTCCGAGGGAACGAGATGACGCCCGAACAAGTGGTTAAACTTGTTGGTGAACAAGGGAGTTTACTACGTGGGAAAGCTGCAACCGTCGAAGATGTGGCCCGAGCTGTGGTGTTCCTGGCCACCGATGATGCCGGATTCATAACAGGACATAATCTTGTTATCGACGGCGGATATACTTCTGCTATTGGTAGCCTGAGTTTCATCTACAAATAGCAAATTAAGAATCGGGAGAAGGAAAAATAAAACAAAGGCCAACTTACCTGATATGTAAACATGAATGAATGCAAACACATTCAATCAAACCAACATAGTTGTACTACACCTTGGATTGAAATACATGCAGTTTTTATCTTAAAACATTACAGCTGAATTTCTCTCCATATCAGAAGGAACTTTAAAGAACCCTTCTTCTTCTTGTACTTCAAGATGAAGACGATGTACACCGACATGTTCAATAAGCCGAGACTAGCCAAGAGCCAGAAGAAATAGTCGCGATGGCCCTCCATAAGTTACAGGATCCAACCGACTTTCTTGTCATGTAAGTTACAGCAGTCAGAATAAACGAGCTCAGGTAATTACCCAAAGCTGTAGTTAGAAGTAAAAGCATACTACATAAACTCCTCACGGCATCAAGGGAGAAGAACTCAAGCTGTCCAGATCTAGCTCTTTTACGAGCTGCAATCTCTCAATCTCCACCACACATTCATGAAAACACTGATGATACCAAAACTACTAGCAATAGAAACGGAAAACCATGCATGAACTTAAATAGCATGTGCAGGACCATGAAAATTGCAGAAGTAAATTCTATTACAATGAAGTAAATGGTGGAGAACACTGCAATTGTCCTACATCTTCCCCGATATGCATCTGCTAAAGCAGCTCCAATGAGAGGTGTAAGGTTGCAGTTTCCTTGCCAAGTAGTCACATTTCCTTCATGCACCTTCTTAGTCAGGTAGCTCACAACATTATATGATATCCCATGATAATCCAATTTCATCTCCAAATTATGACGTTGATTCTAAATTAGTCTTATAAACTTTTAAACATTCCAATTTCATCCTCAAAGTATGACCCTCATTTCAAATTAATATTCCAACTTTTGAATCTTCCAATTTCATTCCTACTAGATTCATCAAAACATGTAATTAGTTCCAATCATAGTTTGACATATATTCTATTATTTTCAAACATATATTAATAAAGTTTGGCCTAACAGTTTTATTGACAATAGATATGATTAACATATATTGATAGTTTAGGATGAAATAGAAATGTTAAAAGTTGAATACAAGTTTAAAATGAGGTCTAGACCACTCCTTAAATTCTGGTTAAAATAATTAAATCATTGGTTATGGGTTATTAAATTTTATAACTGTACTTAACCACTTAATTGACTTAATATGCATTATTTTAATTATGTTTTATAATATAAAATAAATTCAATTTTTTATTGTTTATTTATTTTGTTGAGTATGTAAAATTTTATATGTGGTTAACTCGTATACAATTTTATTGTTGTTAATATATACGTGTCAATACTTAAAAATATTTTTGAATTTATCATTAAATAAATATATAATATATAAAATTTAAAGCAACCCCAATTCAAGTATATTACTTTGTAACATATAAATATATATATTTTTATTAATCTTGAATAAATACAAGATAATATCTATTTAAAGATAACCCTCAATTATTCGTCTATTTGGCATCGAATGCTCATGCTCCTAACATTTACGGTGCTCGAACCCGAAATTTTAAAGAATAACAACAATTTCTTTACCAACAATATTACTTTGCTCGTGATATAAATATATTTATAAATACATAATAAAAGTCAATGAACTAATTGACAATAATTATTATGACCGACTAACAACAAAATATAAGTATTATAAAATAAATAATTAATGTTAAACAACCTAAGGTTTGACATTAATATTAGGCCTGTAAACGAATCGAACGCACACGAACGGAGGTATGTTCATGTTCGTTCATTTAATAAATAAACGAACATAAACGAACACGAACATAAACGAACAAAATTTTTTTTGTTCATGTTCGTTCATTAAAGAATATAGCTTGTTCATGTTCGTTCATTTAAATGATAAACGAACATAAACGAACGTAAACGAACACAAACGAACGAACATAATAAATGAACATAAATGAACACAATAAACGAACAACACAAACACAAAAAACAAACTTATTCGAACACAACAAATGAATGTAAAAAAAGGTAAACAACAAGAATAACAACTTAAAATTCATTAATATAACCTGCAACTTTAGAGTTAATTTGTTCGAATACGACAAAAACATACATAAATCATAAATAAGCTATATGAACATAATAAAGTCTTAAAGTTAATTTGTTCAACAAAACAATCTTCTTGAAATCCAAACAACTTCAATAATCTTCGTAACATATTCAACTTGTCCTCTGTTCGAACATAAATGAACGAACATAAATGAACATAAATGAACGAACATAAATGAACGCACATAAACGAACATATAATCGAACGTTCACGAATGTAAATGAACGAACGAGCTCTTTGTTCGTGTTCGTTCATTTAATTAAACGAACGCAAAATCTTGTTCATGTTCGTTCATTTAATAAATAAACGAACATAAACGAACTTCCCGCCGCACGATTCATGAACGGTTCGCTGAACGTTCAGTTCATTTACAGGCCTAATTAATATGATTAGACGGTCGGTTTTATTAGTTAAGTCGAGATTTTTTTAACCAATATAATACGATTTATTTTTCCTTTTTATATAGATTGTTGAAGTATTTCTCGGTCAAACAACCATTGAATTTGACATTTTTATATGTGTGTTGAATTTTATTTTATTTTTCTCACTATTTTATTAAAAATAGGAAAAAAGATGCAATTATACAACATTGCCGGTTGTGGTGGTCCAAATATAAGATAAGATAGCTGAGCGGACCAGAATCGCCGATCGCAACTCGCAATTTCAACACAAGACTCGGTCCATTTGACGGACAGTTGCCGGTTTCCATCTTTCACTCTTCTAATGTTTATGTAAATTTTATTAGATCATACAATTCATATGCATATATGTGGTTGTTTGTGTTTAAATATTTTGTATTAATATGTTATAATTTAAATATAAATATGGTACTTTACATTGGTAAAAAATATATTATTTATTAATTTAATTATCATTTTATAACTTAAAAAAAATACCAAAATGGTTTTTTGAATACAATTAAGTTAATTTAGTGTACTTTGACTAATTATAAATTAAGAAAAGAAGAAAACTATTTCTTAATTTTCATTCCCAATTAGGAAGTATTAGGTTGATTATTGACTTATAAATAGGGACGAACGTAATATTTTGTATTGAGAATTGTACTTTTAAAATTTAAAAAATATAAATTTATAAAATTATATGAGACAATAATATATTTTCAAAAGCGGCCCTATCTATATCCTACTTATAAACATAAATGTTCATAATTGACTTCATATTCAAGACCTTCGGAGGCTATTCTTTTGACTTTCTCCACATCCACACATTGATTAAATTTCACACTTTATTATAAAACAAGCCACGACATAAACACTATGCCTTGTTTGGTTGTGTACATATTTTTTCTTAAATTTTGTAGGATTATTATTTATATTGTATTTATAGTGAAAAAAAAATCTACAAATAATATATTTAAATGTTATTTTATATATTTAAGAGACTCTAAATCCGAAATAGTAACTCATAAATATTTAAAAAAAATTGATAGAAGTGGCTAATTTTATTAAAAATATAAAATATTTAAATTAAGATAAAGATTTACAACCACAACTGTAAACTAAACATATAATAAGAATATTTTTCTAAACACAAGAAAACTAACCATTTAATATCATACAATGACCCTATAAGGAAAAAGGTTAGCCCTAATCAAATAAACTCGAACAAGAGATAAATATGAATAGATTTGATTGAATCGGCAAACGAATCACAAAAGGGAATAAAACTATTGAAAGACCACCGACATACCGCAAATCAGAATCAAACGATGTGAAAATACTATCTACGAACGCAAATCGCATATCCAAATTCAATCTGATGGTCGAAATTAGTAGGGTGATTAAGCCATGTTGTAAGAATAGATTCCTAGAAACAAAGCAAATTAGGCTTAATAAATTCATCATGAGGGGAATTTGGTTTTGCTTTTATAGTCAATCTTGAATAAAAATAATTAAAAATAAAATTGAATAAAGTCAATATCCTTAGAACTAAATTTGATGACCTAATATATTTAATAACAACTTGATAATTAGGAGGGAGTGGAGAGAAATAAGAATTGAGGCTCCTATGCCTCAAATTTTTTTTTTGATTAATCCTATGCCTCAATTTGAATAACATTATTGGAGGTATTTGCTATACCCTACTAAATAAATAATAATTAGTATTTATAAAATCTATGTATTCCTCTATTAATTATTATTAGTTCTATGGATTTAGAGGTAGGAGGATAACTTTTCCCTTTATTCTTCTAACAAAAAGATATTTTATTTATTTTTTCAAAGGAGATTTTTGAAAATTATTCTCCTTCGAACTATATTCAAAATGCTCATTATGCACGCGTCTTAGATCATTATGATCAACAACTCTCTATCTAAATAAAAAAAATATAAAATTTGATCGATCACTTAACTAATCATGATAGTATCTCTTTCCTTGTACATCAATAGTATTAAGTTGTTTATCTTGCCATTTTTAATGATACTTCTTAGTTTAATTGCTCGATTAAGTAGACATTCCTTTTACTTTTAAGGGAAAATAAAATAAAATAAAATGATAAACAATCAATGAATCAACCAAACGATGCTTTGAAGGTGCCTTTGTTTCATCATGGTAACGCAAGTTCCCCCCATCCGCTGAATAGGACCCCACCATCGTCTAAACACGGCGGCGATGGCGTTCTTTGACCCCTTTTTTTTCCTTCTTCCCGGGAAAGAGTCAAATGGAGCAAATTCCCTTTCGATCCATCCATATAAATACCCATTTGCCTCTCATTGCTTCCTTCATCAAGTAAAAACAACAGTTCCAGCTTTACAAAAAGACCCCTTCTTTGATTTCTTCTCAGTTCATTCAGTTTTTGCTTTTAGTTTCTTTAGACATCAACAATGGTGCTTTCTAAGACAGCTTCTCAAACCGATGTTTCTGTTCACTCAACTTTTGCCTCTCGTTATGTCCGAAACTCACTTCCAAGGTAAACCCGTGAATCTCCGGTTCGCAAATCATGTAAAAGTGTATGCATTAATGGTGAAAAACAAGGTGGCTAATTTGTTTAACTATTTGCAGGTTCAAGATGCCGAAAGAGTCGATACCGAAAGAAGCTGCATATCAGATCATCAACGACCAAGGTTGAACCTTGCCTCTTTTGTCACAACCTGGATGGAGCCTGAATGCGATAAGCTATCATGGATGCAGTTAACAAAAACTACGTCGACATGGATGAATACCCTGTCACCACCGAGCTTCAGGTACCCGTCGAATCGAATAGTTGTGTTAATATCAAATGGTTCACGAATAATTAGTTGAATGTTCTGCTTGTTTAATTCCTGATAAAAAAATTACCCTTTTTTAATTCAGAATCGTTGTGTGAACATGATAGCACATTTGTTCAATGCACCACTCGGGGACTCGGAGACCGCGGTCGGAGTGGGAACGGTCGGATCATCTGGAGATGGGAGACCCAATTCATGTTGATGCAGCTAGTGGTGGGTTCATTGCACCATTTTTGTACCCAGAGCTTGAATGGGACTTTAGGCTTCCACTTGTGAAAAGCATCAACGTCAGTGGCCATAAATATGGTCTTGTTTATGCTGGTATTGGTTGGGTTATCTGGAGAAACAAGGAGGATTTACCTGAAGAACTTATTTTCCATATTAATTACCTTGGAGCTGATCAACCCACTTTCACTCTCAATTTCTCCAAAGGTTCAAGCCAAGTCATTGCTCAGTATTATCAGTTGATTAGATTGGGTTACGAGGTAAGAACAAGATAAAAATAATCGTATGAACCCGTTAACTGTCACGTTAGCATATGATATTTGATTCATGATTCGAATTCGGTGGTATTTTGTTACAGGGATACAGGAATGTGATGGAGGACTGTCATGAAAACGCCACGGTCCTAAAACGAGGACTGGAGAAAACAGGGCGGTTCAACATCGTGTCCAAGGACGAAGGGGTCCCGTTGGTGGCGTTCTCTCTCAAGGAAAACAAGCGTCACGACGAGTTCGAGATAGCCGAGTTGCTGCGTCGGTTCGGATGGATCGTGCCGGCATACAACATGCCGGCCGACGCGCAACACATAACTGTGTTGCGTGTAGTCATCAGGGAAGACTTCTCCCGTACCTTGGCCGAGCGTCCGTGATGGACATCAAAAAGGTGCTACACGAACTCGATACACTCCCAGCGAAGGTGAACGCCAAACTGGCCATGGCTGAGGAAGGGCATGGAAAGAACGGCACTGTGAAGAAGACCGCCATTGAAACCCAGAGGGAAATCACTGCTTACTGGAAGAAATATGTGAGTGAGAGGAAGACGAACAATAACAAAATATGTTAAGAGATTTATTATAATCTTTAATCTTTAATTTATCAGTATGTTTCCACCTATTGTTTTATTTTTCAAGCTTAAGAATCATATAGGGAAAATGAGTTGTTGTCCTACCGAGTTGAACCATTAATGTAATGGATTATTTAGCAATATATTAAAGTTTCAAACCAGAGTTTGATTTAGCATAATGTTGTTTCTGCATAACCGCGTTGTCCAGGCTACAGATTGTAATGGTTCGGATTGGTCCTAACTCGAACATTATATTTTTTTACCTGCACTTACATTTGATATGAGTTTAGGGAGATTTTGCTCGACCTAAAACTTGATCTCACTATAAGGTTGAAACTCGAATCCTACCCAATACAAATATATATATATAACATTTTTTAGGTAAAATAAATTAAGTTCTAATTGAAAAAAATAATCACAAGGTTATTTTACGATTATCTCTTAATATATAATAAATAATTATATTTTTATTTCGAATCAAATTTTTTCAACTTAAATACGAATTAGATACGTTATCATCCTTAAAGAATTTGATTTAAAATCTTAAATTGATAATTTTATTAAACTAAATTGAATTAAATCGAAATTTACTATCTTCAAACTAAATTATGAAAAGGATCATCTTCCATATATTCTACAAATATTTTGATTCATGGTTAATAAATTTGCCACGTATACGTTCCCCCCTTGTTATAAAATATTTGAAAGATACTTCTATCATAGTGGAGCACATCATTTATCGTCTCAAAGCATGCCAAAAAATTAACTGAGATTTTACACATACATGTTCACATTGCCACCTACCCTAATGTTAGGAGGTATTTATATTCTTTAAAAATTAAACTTTGGATTCAAAGTTAGGATGAATTTTTTTATCTGATCTGATATAAAATAATAGTATAATAAACTCTTTCATATTTAGGGATAATTAAAATAATATTTATTTATTTATATTTTTCTTTAGTTAGATCTCTATTTTATCGAATAAAAATAAGATTTTATTTGTATTGGATTGAGTCAGATGTATGCTTTTATCTAAAAAATTTGATTAAATTTTGAGTATAGTGAAACTTCCTATACTCATATCGAATTAAGTAATGTATGAATTAAGATAATACTCTAATCAAGTTCATCCCTAGTTTTATATATATATATATATATATGAAAGATTAAAAAAAGGAAATAGCATTTTATTTATTAACCAATATCTACGGGAGTAACATCCTTTCAATGGGAACATAGGATTAATGGTCCAAATATCATCACATCTTGAATAATCAAAGGGGAAGAACAATCCACCAAATTTTTCCACGTAAGTTCCCCACAACCACCGCACTAAGCACAAATTTCACCACCTCACAGGCCAAAACACCCTAAATATGTTTATAAATATGCATTATTTTGGGTCAGTCAAATGCAAGTGTCAAAACAAGAGTGAATCCAGCAGAGTGTAAACAAAAGACCAGTGATGGCTTTCAGCTCAAAACCTTATTGCTTCGTTGTATTGTTCGTGTTTCTGGTAAGTTTCCATACATTGGTTCGAAACGTCGGTGCGGCCGGTGGTGCTTGTGGGAGGACCCCGATTAGGTCCGCTGCAGCAAGTTTAAGCCCGTGCTTGGGTGCGTCCCGGAATGCGAGGGCTAAAGTCCCGCCTGCTTGCTGCGCCAAGGTGGGTGCCTTGATCCGGACTTCCCCAAGGTGCCTTTGTGCCTTATTGTTATCGCCATTGGCAAAGCAGGCCGGGATCATGCCCGGGATCGCTATTGCCATTCCCAAACGATGCAACATTAGGAACAGGCAAGCCGACAAAAAATGTGGAAGTAAGTACCCATTGTGTTCTTTACACATTTGCATCATATCGATATCGGTATCCGTTAATCAAACTCTTACCCCAAGGGCAAGGCTAACTATTAAAATTTTGACAATTTACAGGGTATACGGTTCCATAAGAGAGCAGGTGCATGCATGGAGGAGGAAAATGGGTTATTTATGTACTGTTTAGGATAGAGAGAGAGGAATAGAGACAACAAATAAAGTATTGCTGCTGCATTACTGGGTGATTCACCCATTAATTAAGGCAGTTCTTTCATACTATATACGTGATCTTGAGTGTTAGATCTCTAGAGGTAATAGCTTCACCATGTTTGTTTTTGCACGTTCACCTTTATATTATAGTAATGAATAATAATTTCTAAATATAAACTTCTCTCTCCATGCATGCAAAACAATATATATTCGTGAAACATCAAGTGATCTCAGTGATTAAAGAGTCATTTTCTCCCTTAAGGTCATAGGTTCGAGCAGCTGTATCTGTAGATTATGCGTACGTTGTGAATACTTAATTTTTTTTAAAACAAATACTACCCTTATAATCACCTCAAATTATTAAAAAACGCATATTCGTAAGAGATGATTTTGGATTTAATCATAATAGGCTAAATGTGTTTATGTAAACCTTCAGATTAATCGTTATAAAAGATGGATATCAATGTTACTTGTTTAAGACACATTGAATAATTTTTAAATTTTTTAAATTTAAACAAACTAAATTTAATCTCATTTTGTTTAGTTTAAACATTTTTTATGTTTCTATCAAAACTAAAGTTTGATAATTTAATCTTACCAAGTTCTTAAGTCTTAACGCTTATGTATTACAAATATGGCTGTTCATTCGGTTAATTCGGTGACCGAACCGATCGAATTACCATTAACTGAATTAATCGAACTTTTTTTTCTTTAACCGTTAACCGAACCGAATTTTTTTCGAAAATATTAACCGAACCGAATAAAGTTCGGTTAATTCGGTTAATTTTTGAATTAACCGAATTGTTTTAGAATTTTGAATTTATATAAAAATTAAATATTTTTTAATAAAAAAAAAACAGTTTATAATTAATTTAAATAATATATAATTATAAAATAAAAATTTTATATAAATTTTTTAATTAATTAATATTGATTTAAGTTTAAAAGTTAATGAATCTTAAATTATTAATTATGTTTTAAATGGTTTTGGCTTAGCCCATATGTTATATATAATATATTTAATATTTTTTTAATTCAAAAAAACAGTTTACAATTAATTTAAATAATATATAATTATAAAATAAATTTTTTATATAATTAATTAATATTGATTTAGGTTTAAAAGTTATTAAATATTAAATTATTAATTGAGTTTTAAATGGTTTTGGCTAAGCCAATATGTTATATATAATATATTTAATATTTAAATTTTAATTTCGGTTAATTCGGTTAATTAATCGATTTCGAACCGAATTAACCGTTAACCGAATTCTATAAATTTTTTTAACCGTTAACCGACCGAATTAATTTGGTGACCGACTGAATTAACCGAATTAATTCGATTCGATCGATTAACCGAATTAGTTCAAAAATTTGAACACCCTAATTACAAAGAGAAATAACACATAAAACATACATTTCAAATATTAAACTAGAAATGGTCACGAGTAAGATTAAATTGGGGTTTTTGCCTCCTCAAATTTGACCGAGTATAGTATCTTCTGTCTATAACTCGTTTCGATCAGAGTTTAAGGAAGTTTCACCCACCGCTTTTAAGGTAAAATTCGCACCCAACTCGATTAGATAAAATAGAGACTCAATTGAAAAATATAAATATAAGGGTATTATAATAATTATCCTTAAATATATAAAATTCAATTATGTTATTATATTTGAATCGAATCAAATATTTTTCACTTTAAATCTAAACTTAAATTTAACTCGACTTAAATTCAATTAAAAAAACCTTATAAAATCCGATCAAATTAAATTCTCATCAAATTCGAGATAAATATTTATCCTACACAAAATGCAATGTGGGCAACACTTATCCAGACAGTTTTTGGAGCATGGAACTGCATAGAGTGAAAAAGGTTTTGTTCCACGTCACTCTCATCAAGAGTTCATCTTGTTCTTATCCACCTTGTATGTTTCTGAAATGCTGCACATTCTCAATGGACCGCACAAGCATGCCAATATGCGTACCCTATGGCCACCTATCATAAAAAAAAAGGAAAAGTCCACCTACAAGGATTTTAATAAGAGGGTCAACAACTGAATTTTTTTTGGGGTAAATTATGTATTTAGCTATCCATCTATTTTCATGGTTTCATTTTGGTCACACATTATTTCCCCCCTCAAAATCATATCTAACGTTACATTTTAATTATATTTTGATTAACCATCGTTAAAAAGAAATTGAATAATCAAAATAAAACTGTAAGAATAAATGACTAAATACGTAATTTACCCAATACATTTTTACAAGATAATATGAGTTTAGGACAGACCATATTTAATGAAAATATGATTTGAATGTACTATTTATAATCATATTTATTCAAAAACGAACCCCACAATGGGGAGGATGTGCAATGGCAAAATTCAATGTAAAATTTGCCAATAGGAGAAACGCTTGGTAAGGAATTGAGAAAAATAAAAGAAAGAAAAAGCTGAATTTTGAATTACCCTTGTTTTCTTTTGTCCTTATTTCAATTTTGTGTAAAATACATTGAAGGTTATTGAATTATATTTAAATAATATTTTGATCACTACTTTTAAAAGTTATAAAATAATTACTATACATGTCAAACTATTGTAAATAATAGCACATAATGTTATAAAAATTGTAAAAGTTTATTAAATTTAATTATTATTTATAATAATTTGATAAAATTTAAAAGTTTTAAATATATTAGAAATTTAATGATCAAAACGATCATTTAAGCATAGTTTAGTGACCTATAATATTTTACCCTTATTTTTTAATCTTCAAACAATCACTTTGCTTATACATGAAAACAACAGCATATGATATCATAACTTTTGCAATTATTTAGTCCCCCATGTACCAAACCCCACATTTTATGATTAAAATTCCATCCCCAACCAATTTGCAGAAAGAACAGAAACCGATTAGTTTCATATCCCAAGAAAAAACACACTTTTGTTTCCTCTCTCATTGCTGTTGACTGATCATGTAATCTACAGTAACATGGAACCTTTGCTGTGTTTTTTAAATGTTCTCTTAGCTATTTAAGACAGGGTGAGTTTAAGTTTAACTCCATGATCCATGGCTATTACACTACTAGCAGCATCAGCGACACCAGCATCAATGGCACTTCCCTAGGTTGGGATCTTCAAAACCGCGGAGTTCTCAACGCAGACATGTCTTTAGGTATACAAAACTACACGCTTTTGCTTTTGTTTTTTGAAGTCATGTTCTTCGGGGGAACTGGATTTCTGCAGATTTCTCTTCTGGGTATCTTGAAGATGCTTTGCTTGAATTCACTGAACGATCCAAACGAAGAAGACTGTTGTTGTACAACGATGATCATGATGAAATCAGTGGTTTCAATGATCTTGCAATGGTAAATTTTTGTTTTGAAACTTTCTTCTTTTCGTTCTATATTACCATTCTTAGTTTTCACTGTCGTCATGCAGCAAGGAAACTGGAATTATAGCTGCAACTGGGGCCTCTCTGAAGATTTCACCTGCATAAATGGTGTTTCAGGTAATGATTCATAAGAATTTTCACCATGCACGCCAATCAAGCCATGTTTACAATTTTCTAATATGTACAGAGATGAAAACACCAGTAGAGACAATATCAGACAACCCAGAAGAAGCTTTTGATTCGTCGTCTTCTTCATGCAAACTCTCAGCAGCGAAAACCAAGTCGTTTTCTTCCGGAAAGGAAGATAAGACAAAGAAGAAGAGGGTGATAACGAGGGTTGTTTATCCATTCGCATTGGTTAAGCCCGGCGGCATAGAAGGCGATACGACGCTGAATGACATTAATGAAAGGATTCTAATGCCGCCGACGAGGCCGGTAAGGCATCCGGTCGGTGACTTCGCTTGTCGGCCATGCGTATCTGCTGATGGTCCCGGCCTCTCCGGAAAAGCTGTTGTGGCCCTCACCAAAATACACACTCAAGGGAGAGGCACCATCACTATTATTCGAACCAAAGGTTAAGGAAAATTGTATAGGAGAGGAAACAATAGAGGGGTGTACGAATGATGAATCATGCATGAATATAAAATTATCATAATATCATCCACATTTAATTGTCTGGTTTTAATACTTAAACTTGGTTTGCCGCAACAGCAACGATGTTAATCGAATTAAGACTCGATCTTTTTCGTGTTTCATGCTGAAGCTTAAACGAATTCATTGTTGTCTTTGAATGTATTATTATCCAGTCTGACAGTCGTGAGGCTCTTAATTTACTCTCCCCGCCGTCGATGGACAGCCCCTTCGTCCTCGTGAGAGCCGTTGCTAATCTGTACAAAAAAGCTTTGTTTATTGATTTTAAAGTCTCTATCGAGAAGCAAATGCAGCAGCTGATTTCATCGCTAAGATGGGTCCTCCACCAGATGGTTCTCTTATTATCTTTGACTCTTTTTCGTCCTCTTTATTGGATATCCTTTATCGGGACGTTTATGACCCTCGTTATGGTCGTCTAAGAAATTAATGTAATAGCATTAGCCTCGTTTCTATTAAAAGAAAAAGAAAAAGTATTACTAGATTCTCATGGATAAAAAGGAAAATGGATATCTTACATAAATTTATGGAAAGGGTAAATAACACAAATGGTCATTAAATTATGTTGAAATAATCTTTTTAGTTATTGAAGTTTCAGAAGTTATAAAAAATCATTAAACTCTATCAAATTATTACAAAATGATCATTAAACTTATAAAACTGTTGTAAAATAGTCCTTAAACTTATCAAATTTATGATTTTTATAATATATAATATAATTTAATGATCATTTGTATACTTTTAATAAATATAAAATTCATGAATATGCTTCAATCGTTAGTCCAATATATACCGCTTTTAATATATTTATTATTTTGTGTTAGCTTTTAGCTCAAAATTTTCAACATCTACAAATTGCTTGGGATTTGTCGATACTCAATAGTCAATACCCACCCATTTGCTGCCACACTTACCTGCAGACACAATAATACTAAAACTTTGGACCCCAAAACTAAACCTAATATGTCACTCACCATATCTTTGTTCCCACCTGCACCTGAAATCAGCACCATTCATTTCCTTTGACTTCTCAAATAAGGGAATTACCATGCAAATCCAACGGCTCTGATGAGAGCCAGAGCATAAGGATATGAGAGTGAGGGAAAGTACTTGATTTCTAACAGCTGTAAGGCATAAGAAAGTTGCAGCAGCACCCACTTGGTTGAAAAAAGAAGATCAAGAGGAATGATGGAGATTTAGGGTTTGATCCTCTTTACAATATCATATTAGATAGGCCCCATTCAGATTTTTCGTAATTAGTCTATTAATTTGAATTCTAAACTTCATTTGTAACGACCATTAATTGGAAATGAAATATATATATATATATATATATATATATGAAATTCACTTTCCGAAAAAAAAAACAATGACCATGTATAAATATAGTTAAGCTGTGCAAATTTATGATGATCTAATTGTATCATAAATTTTCAAACTCTCAATTTATGTTATAAGATAATATATAGTTAAAAGAGTCTCAATTATTTAATAACGAACACTCATACATCTTTATATACGTCCACTGACGAAGCCAATATATAAGGAGGGATGTCATATGACATGTCAATTTTTTATTTTATAAATTTAATATAAAATAATTTTTAAAAATAAATTAATATATTTTTAATATATTATTTTAAAGGAAAGTCAATGTAATTTTTTTATTGTTAGTATTATTAAAAAGTTAAAATATTTAAAATTATTATAAAAGTTTTTACAATTATTATTGTAAACTAAATATATAATTTGGATATTTTCCTTTAACATTAACACAAAAAATTAGTTACTTTAGATCATACAATGACCATATATGAAAAATGTTAAAAACTTAACCAATAGACTTGAATGAAAAATAAATACAAATAAATTTGTCTGCATCAATAAACAATAAAAAATCATTATTAAAAACCATTAAAATTTATAAATCAAAGTTGAGTATCGTAAGAAACTATCCACCTATAATAGTACAAAATACAATAAAATTTGTAATTATAATTCACCTATAATAGTACAAAATACAATAAAATTTGTAATTATAATTCATCTATAATAGTTACATATAATAAAATTTAGACATATGTCATCAAGCATGAACGAAATCATTATTAACATACTAATAAAAAAAGTACGTCACGTCACATTTAACACAAATAAGTTGTCTTTACAGAGTTTGTAAATAGTGGCGGACATAAATGAACTCTAGGCTAGAAACATATTTATTTTAAAATTTGAATTTTTTTATTAATTATTTATTCTATTGGTGATGTATATTTCGAAATTGTATTTATACCTAACATATATAAAAGAATTTATGTTATTAATATATATATGTCAACCCTTAAAAATATTTTTTAGATCCACCACAATTTATAAATGCCGAGGCTATGTGATTTTATTTTAATCTTATGTAATTTTAGCTTAGTTTAAATTGTATCATGTATAAATTATCTTTAGATATATTTTGATTATCATTTCTAATTAACATTTATTAAGTGGTCTCAATGATTAAAGGAAGCGTTGTTTTCTTTAGAGATCTTGAGTTCAAGTATATATGTTTGCATGTGTATGTGCATCGTAAATGACTAAGGAAGACGATGAACATATATTATCTTATAATTACTTTAAATTATTTTAAAAGTATCGATTTTAATTAATTTGAAATTTATAATTATATATTAGTAAATTAAAATTGCAAATAGCAACCAATAAAAAGCTAATAATAGCTGATAATGGGTATAGGACATGGGTAGGTGTTTGAGTAAAACTTAATGGGCTTGGATTAATAATTGGGAAAGGCCTAATGACTTTGGGCTCTAGGCATAATATACTTTCTTTCACCTTGTTTTATAAACAGTAAAGTGTATTATTCATCACTAAATTGTCTTCTCTCCTCTATTCGATAATTAAACTTTAATTTTTTCGATTCAATCGTTAAACTTTCATATTATTCTTATTTTAATCACTATAATTTATTTTTTATTATTTTATAAATAAAGTGATATTATTTTTTTATTAATATATAATTAAACTAATAATAATAATAAAATTTCAAAATTATACTTAAAACTCAAAAAAATTCGATTAGTCCATTCATTTTCGACCACTTCCGTCTACCTACATTACTCCTCCTTTGATGCTGGAGAAAATACTCTACATAAGCACATCGGAATCAATCACGATTTCCTTATGAACATATTCCCCAAGATCGATTAGAAAGATTTCTTCGATGCTTCCAGAATCATGGGCTACCACAAGCGTCCAGAGATAGTGTTGTAAATGAGACCAGACAGATCGTGAGTTGTTCAAGATTGATTCGGTTAAAGTTCAATAAATACTCGATTCGAATGGAACTTACTCGAGCTTGAGCGCAACTCGAGTTTTTAACGAGCAAAAACGAGCTACTTGATACTTAACTCGAAAAACTCGTAAAACACTCAAAAAAATGATATATTAAATTTTTATTTTTTTAAAATTAAATAATAAATAATATTAACATTTGTGTGTTGATTTTGTTAAAAAAATACAATATAAAATTTTCATGTACTTAAGATTTAGATCCGAATTTGAGTTTAACCGAGTTAATATTCCTAGTACTTGGAGATTGAATATTTGTGATTTTAGAGATATAAGTTTAAAGATTTAGAAAATACGAGTTTTGAGATGATAGCAAGGATGACCAATTAGTGGGTTACCGACAACGAATGAATGACCATTTGACAATGGATGGGTGGTTAGAGATACCGATGGTTAGAGTAAAGGGAATTAAAATAAGAGATTTTAAGAATTTTAATTTTTTTTTAAATTTTAAAATTTTAAATATTTTTTTATAAGAAATAATAATTATGCGTGTGTATATATATATATATATATAAATATTAAAAAAATATAAACATGACATGTATCATCTAACGCAATTTTTTAAGGATAACTATAATTGAGGCTCTTAAAATGATAACGTTAAACATCTGAATTGATCGGAAAAAACTTTAAGCACCTAAATAGAAAAAATGGTATAATTTAGATATTATTTTTATATTAAGTATAAAATAAATGTTTAAATTATATATTTTTATTATTTCAATAAAAAAACAAAACGTTTCATTTTTGTAATCTTTTTAGATTATTGTTTAAAATTTAATCTTTTATTGATAAATTATTCAAGTTCTAATTTTTTTTCTTTATTTATCAGTATCAACAATACAAGTAAAGTGTTTTAAGATTAATTTTAGAGAATTGGGGTTTTTATCTCATTTTTTTTTTGTATAAATGATTTTTGTAAAATCTAAGTGTTTTGAAATAAATTTTTAGGATTTAGATTTTTTTTATTTCATAAGAAATAAAATGAAAACTCAGGCTGAAATTAATATACTGAGAATAGATGAAATCTGACAATAAAATTTTTGAGATATAATATTATTTGATTTCTAAAATAATATATCAGTTTTTGAATTTACCCTTTTGTTTTCTATGTTTGTTTCTTTACAAAATTGAAGAGGAAAAAGAAAGAAAAAAGATGACTAAAGATCACTTATCATATATTTATCGAATTTAATTTTTTAATGAACAATCTACAAATAATTAAGAAATAAAATGTTTGTATTAATAAAATAAATAAATAAATAAAAACTTAAAAACTAATTTAAATATTTGGTTTTATAACTAAAAAAACTGTAAAATCATTACTCATTTAACTCAATATATATATACACTCTGCATTGCCAATTCTCACACTTCCTTCACGCCTATACCATTTCCTTATTCCGACCCAAAATGAAAACCATCGGCGCCAATTGTCCGGCGGTTTTAATCCTCGGAGTTTTGGTCCTCTCTTGTCTTTCCCAAGTTAGATCCGACGCTTCCGACCACCGTTACAAAGAAGGTGACCCCGTCCCTCTCTACGCCAACAAGGTTGGCCCTTTCCACAACCCAGGTAATTAATTAACCCTTTCTTCTTCACTGGATCTGAAAGTTACTTGCTTTCCGATTCAATTCCTTCATTCCCATTTCATAACACCCACGTTTCGAACATTTAGAGCTCGAATCTCATTACATTTAGCATTTTGTTTTCTTTTTATGCTTTGGGTTATTCTTAAATTTGTCATGATTTGGTTTTGTTTGTTTGATTGCAGTGAAACCTATCGCTACTTTGATCTGCCCTTTTGTTCTCCAGGTTCGTTTTTTTGAATTAAATCTTAAGAAATTTAATTTAGATTCTTAATAAAATGGTGGTTGATTTTTAATGTATAATTTAGATCATGTAAAGGAGAAGAAAGAAGCATTAGGTGAGGTATTGAATGGAGATCGACTCGTGAGTGCGCCTTATAAGCTGAATTTTAGAGAGGAAAAAGATCATCTGTTGTTTGTAAGAAGAAGCTTTCTAAGGATGAGGTTGCATTTTTCCGAAAGGCGGTCGGCAAAGATTATTATTTCCAAATGTACTATGATGATTTGCCGATATGGGGTTTTATTGGCAAAGTTGATAAGGAAGGGAAAGCCGATCCCAGTGAGTACAAGTATTACCTTTACAAGCACATCCAGTTTGATGTGCTTTATAACAAGGATCGTGTTATCGAGATCAGTGCGAGGATGGATCCACATTCTCTCGTGGACTTGACCGAGGATAAGGAAGTTGATGCTGAGTTTATGTACACTGTGAAATGGAAGGAAACGGATACACCCTTTGAGAAGAGGATGGAGAAGTATTCCATGTCTTCTTCTCTGCCACATCATTTGGAGATCCATTGGTTCTCGATTATTAACTCTTGTGTGACAGTCCTTCTTTTGACAGGATTCCTTGCAACGATTCTTATGCGGGTCTTGAAGAATGATTTCATCAAGTGAGATCCATTATATCTTATATATATTTCATTTTGGTTGTTGGTTTTTATAAACATTTGATTTGTTATGAAAGGTATGATCAAGATGAAGAAGCGGCCGATGACCAAGAAGAGACAGGATGGAAGTATATTCATGGTGACGTATTCCGTTTCCCAAAGTACAAATCTCTCTTCGCTGCTGCTCTCGGATCTGGAGCACAGCTTTTCACTTTGTAAGAATCCCACTTGTGCTGTATTTATGTTACTTTCAGATATGTGAACCAACTTTTAATACGTTATGATCTGTATGTTAATTATCGATGTCCCTGCCCCTAATTTATTCGAACTTGCATGTTCATAGAATGGTATTCATTTTTATGCTTGCATTGGTTGGTGTCTTTTCCATACAACCGAGGAGCTCTGTTTACTGCCCTGGTGGTCGTATACGCTCTCACGTCAGGGATTGCGGGATACGTAGCGACTTCTTTCTACTGTCAGCTTGAAGGGACAAATTGGGTTAGGAATGTGTTATTGACTGGTTGCCTTTTCTGTGGACCCTTGTTTCTAACATTCTGCTTCCTTAACACGGTTGCTATTGCATACAACGCAACCGCCGCACTACCTTTTGGAACTATCGTTGTAATAGTCCTCATGGACACTTGTGACGTCTCCATTGCTTGTTGGGTGGAATTGCTGGTAAAAATAGCAAGGCTGAGTTCCAAGCTCCTTGCCGCACCACTAAGTATCCCCGAGAGATTCCACCGCTGCCTTGGTACAGGAGTGCCATTCCTCAGATGGCAATGGCTGGGTTCCTTCCATTCAGTGCTATCTACATCGAGCTTTACTACATATTGCCAGTGTCTGGGGCCACAGGATCTATACCATATACAGCATCTTGTTATTGTCTTCATAATCCTTCTGATTGTCACTCTTTTATAACTGTTGCCTTGACATATTTCCAACTTGCTGCTGAAGATCATGAGTGGTGGTGGAGTACATAACTCGACATATCTGCTTTCATCTCCCTATCGTTCTTCGATTTGTGAGTTCGACATAGTTTATATCGTGTTCTTAATTTGTAACAGGTCTTTCCTCTGTGGTGGATCGACGGGTATCTTTATCTACGCCTACTGCTTGTATTACTACTATGCACGATCCGATATGTCCGGTTTTATGCAAACCTCGTTCTTCTTTGGCTACATGGCCTGCATCTACGGATTCTTCCTCATGCTCGGACAGTGGGTTTCCGTGCCTCGCTCCTCTTCGTTCGTCACATATACAGGTCCATCAAGTGCGAGTAGCGGGTTTCGTTATCGCTTGCCATTTTCCAACCAATTGTCGTAGAAGAAATTCTATGATTTTGTTAGAAAGTTTACTGGAAGAGTGCCTTAATTGTTGTTAGGAAGCAATGAGGCATGCTTGATCATGGCTAAAAATCACGTGCTTATTAATATATTGGATTGTATGTAACTGACGTCCATGTGGCGGATTTGTCTTAGGTCGCTGTTATTTTTTTATCATCTTCGGTTCTTTTCATAAAAGGTAAACATGACCATGGTCACCCAACTATTATCAAATTTCTCTTTTGGTCTTTTTTTTTGGGTAAATTTGTCATTTATGTTACATTTTATTCTAAAGCCACATGCCATTAAAATATTAGTGTAGATGGTAATGTGACATAATATAATAATTTTTATTTTTAAAATTTATATGTTCTGTTAATTTTAGTCTTAAAAGTAGACATAATTTTAATAACTAACGCAGATGGTGATGTAAATTTAATTTGTTGCTTACTCTTATATCAATTTAAAGTTACTTTGTATTATTAAAAAGATTACATTTAAAAAAACTCCATAATTATATCCACTTTAAAATCATTGTACTAATAATTTAATTATTAACTATAAAATATAAGAATCTTATTTTAGTATTATCATTTTTTATTTTTTATTAAAACATTTGACAATTAATATGTAATTAGTTTCATCCATACTTTAATTTAAATATTAATTTTATAATAATTATTACGGGTTGAATGTTTCAAATAATGTAGTGAGAAAAAATAATTCGTCGGATAATGTTATTCAGAGATTATTTCGTCGAATGGGACAAATGCTACAGTGTTGATCGGAGACTCGCTGTCATTCTGGCGTCCCAGCTCAGTCCCTCGAAGACGCATGATTGTCCATGCGTTTTATGCCATGTGATACTCACCTTGCATGCATGCACTCCCCCCCCCGCGAATGACACTGTGACGCTGCCCCTGCATGATAGTCTGCCGCCTGCATGGGGCAACAATAAAGCTGCAATTTGCAATAATAATGTTGCAATAATAACAACAACAATGACCCAATAAGGGTCTGGGTTGGTTGGGTTGTTATTATATAGGAGTGTATGAGAATGAGGGGGCATCGAGATAAAATAAGAAAAGAAGAGAAGAAGAAGGAAGAAGAAGAAAGAAGAAAGAAAGAAGAAGAAAAGAAGAAGGAAGAAAGTAAGAAGAAGGAGAAGAAAAAGAAGAAGAAATAAGGAAGAGAAGGAAACAATCAAGTATATTATTTTGTGATGTTTAAATCTGTTACTTAGTTTAGATTAAATTATTTTATTTATAATAATGTTATATTAAAATTGTTAATGTTACTAAAATTATTTTTTCTACAGATTCGTTCAAATGTAGAAGAAATCAATTACTTCATCTTGACGCTCAACATATTTCTAGCCATTTGAGAGCGATGACTTATTATTAAATAAAATATTATTTTAGAATAAATATTATTATTAAATGGTAGAAGTTTATTTTATGATTAATTGATTAATTTCATGAATATTATAATTGCAGAAGACGAGCAGCGAGTCATCCGTCATCGGTTCAATATTCCTGCTAAATCATACCCTTTGATTGAAGATAGCCTACAATAGGCTAGATTTTATTATGTCACATTTGTTCGAGAGTATAAGTAGTATCGGGTTTGATTAGTGCATTGATTGAACATTGGATGCCATAAACATACATTTCATTTTCCTTGCGAAGAATGCACATACCATACAACCATGCAACATGTACTTGGACCATACGTTTGAAAAATTGAAATCCTTCTATGCACGACTTGAATGCTCAAAAGAGTCTATGAAATATTTTCTTCCCTGGAACAAGTTGACATTCTTCGTCATATACAGACATGGTTTGAGACTTCACTATGGTTCCCGGGATGAATTGTTTCATTACTTGTAACAAATATGGTAACTCATTGTACGATGTATCCCAATCTCCTTCATTGCCTTCACTTTCGCATTCCAAACATTGTCGTATTTTACTTGGTATCCAAATTGGCTTCGAATAGATGCAGTTAACACTGAACAAGGAATCTTTGGATTCTTTTCAACCAACACCTTCACGTATTCGCATATTACATCGGAGTCCAATAGCAGGTGGTCTTGATTGATTGAGTTTCACAAACATGTGTAAGGACCATTGTACCTTATGATGACCCAAGCATCGTGCCTCTAAATTTTGGACACTCTGATCTTCCACTTGCACTCTGGGTCATATTAACACACTTCACATATATTGTTTTTTGGTTGGACTCTGCAACATGGATATCAACATGACCTTTGATGCAATATCTTTAATCGCCAACATAATTTCATTTTTTCCTCTAAATTGCATCTCAACCGAAAATTCACCAGAATTTTCGAGTGACTCAACCATGTGGTATATGTGGCATGTCTAGGAATTTTGGTGCCCTCATCACATCATTATCTATCTTGTACATGTGAGGGGTAGGTTGATACAGTGTCAGAACTTCATCAGGGCCAAGCTAGGTGCACCACCACCGCAAAAATTATCATCGGCCAAAATGAGTTCCTCAGTTTCTTCATCTTTACTGGAACCATCATGGATTTCCCCATCGATTTTCAGCATCAACATCAATTGTCAATTCCGAATGATATATGTTTGTCTCCTCATACTTTGCTGTTGTGGATGTTACATCGACTTCATTTCCACTTTCCAACTGCGCTATAAAATTGTTTATCGATCTGTATGTTGGGTATTCAAACTCACTTCTGAAAACCATTTGAGATGAATTTACAACTGCATTTCTTGATGACCCAAACATCAGATATATTACGTACATCAACAATTAATTCAATAACTGCAATATTGTTGACTCATGTAATCCAATCATGGTTCCAATATCATCATTTTCTTCAATGGTAATGCAGTATATCTAATTGGATTGACACATACCATAAACTTGTACTTCAAACCATCAACTATAGCTCACATTTTTCTTTATATACTACTTCATTTCTACAAATGTGATATCCCTTTTGAACATCATATTTATATGTCTTTCAGACCGGAAAAACAACTGACCTCATTTTCCATAACATGTTCATTATAATGGATAATCGTGAAAAAATTGTTGCTCATTCTCTACTAATTCAAAATTTGTATTTAAATAAAAATAATGGTATACTATGATCATAAATCGTAAAAATGATATTATACAATATAAAAATATTAAAATAACAACATTAGTAAAATTAACAAATATTTATAAAAATATAATATAATAATCAATAGTAAAACACCTCAAATAAAATTTCTTCAAACTTAATTCACCTTTTTTCTGCAATTTTTTAACAAACTATTGGACTAATTTGAGACAAATAACACAAATTTAAACAAATTTACCATATAATACATACTCAAATTAGAATAATGAAAGAAAAAACTCACACTAAATTTTCTGAAATGCTCCCTCTATTAATCTTCTTTGCAATTTGCTCTCTCTATCAATTGCACTCACCTTCAATTGTTGCTCATATCTTTAGTTTTTAGATGATCACTTCTGATTTCATTCTTTTATATATATATAGCTGAAAGAGTTTTTTTATGTTCAACTTGTTATTACAGGTTATTGGTTAGGATAGGGATATATGTTAACCTTTTATTATTCGAATGCCAGCTACCACCTACAATCGAATGCCAGCTACCAGCCTGAATCTACATGATTGGTGCATGGCCGATGCAGTGTGACAGTGGGAGACGCCATGCACTCCATGATCCATTGGAGTTGAGAAACGCATAACTTCTCATGCGACTTTGTCGGATTTTTGGGACGCCTGGAAGGCACGACGACTCTATCCATAAACGCATGGACAACCATGCGTCTTGGAGGTGCTGGGCTGGGACGTTGGGACGACAGCGCGTCTCCAACCAATACTGTAGTATTCGCCCCATTCGACGAAATGATCTCCCCACAACATTATCCGACAAATTATTTTTTCTCACTACATTATTTGAAACATTCGACACTCGTCTACATATTTGATCCCCTCTAAATTTAATTTATAATTCCTTTAAAAATTTGTGGTGATCTTTGTTTAATTTAAATATTATTTTTAACAATCATGTATTAATTATTTAATTTGATATTGTTTACTTTAATCTCAAGTTTGTTTCCCTATATATAATTTTCATAATAAGATGATATTATATATCATTATTTTATTAATAAATTAAATTATATACCAAATAATAGAGTATTGCAAGTGGACAAATGCACCTCTTCTATCACGGACTAAATTACAAAAAATGATAAAGAACTTGGGGTAGGATAAGATTTTTATGGTGATTTATTGGCTGTACATATTACAAGAATGATATTGGCCTCAATAATTCATTTGTTATTATATTTTTATTTTGTAAAATGGAATTGTTCACGTCAATAATGAACTCACCACTTGCATTTAATAAATTTAAAAAACAAGTAGTATATAAGGGGATGTCATGGTGACAAGATAATGTGAACATAGACGTTGTATGTTCCGGAATGCAGGGAAAGAGTCCACACTCATCTTCTCTTCCACATCAAACCATTCCAACATTCCCTCTTCATCCAAATGACGAGAAAGGGATTCCCCTTATCGGGTTCGGCACGGCGGAATACCCTTTCGGTGCGTCCATCGACACCATGAAAGACACCATCATCGAAGCTATCAAGGTAGGGTACCGTCACTTCGATACGGCCGCTCTCTACCGAACCGAGCAACCTCTAGGCGAAGTGATAGCTGATGCTGTTCGTCTCGGGTTGATAAAATCTCGAGACGAACTGTTCATCACTTCCAAGCTCTGGTGCAGCGATGCGCACCGTGATCGTGTTCGACCGGCTCTCGAGAGAACACTCGGGAACCTGAAGCTGGAGTATATCGACTTGTATCTTGTTCACTGGCCGGTGAGTTTGAAGCCGGGTGAATACGAGTTGCCGGTAAAGAAAGCGGACCTTGTTCCAATTGATCTTAACGCTGTATGGGAATCAATGGAGGAGTGTAAACGTCTTGGATTAACCAAATCAATAGGAGTAAGCAATTTCTCGTGCAAGAAACTCGAAACCATCCTTTTCTCTGCCAAAATTCCACCTGCTGTGAATCAAGTGAGGCTCTCTTTACATGTTTCCCATTTTTTAAAAATAGTTTAGTAATATTTCTATCATTAACAATACATATATACCTTACTCGAACTCGAATCCTCTCTTTTTATCACTTTAAATATTTTCTCAGTTGAGATTTTGTGTCATCTGCTTGATGCTTTTGAAGGTGGAAATGAACCCAATGTGGCAGCAAAAGAAACTGAGGGAATTTTGTAAGGAGAAAGGCATAGTTGTGGAGGTTTATTCTCCTTTGGGTGCCAAAGGAACGCTATGGGGATCAAATAGGTGATGGAATCAGACACACTCAAAGAAATTGCCCAAGCCAAGGGAAAATCAGTTGCTCAGGTATGCTTGAGATGGGCGTACGAGCAGGGAGTAAGTGTGGTTGTGAAGAGTTTCAACAAGAAAGGATGAAAGAAAACCTTGACATCTTTGAGTGGAACTCAGTGCCGATGAGTTGCAGAAAATTAGCCAAATCCCACAGTGCAAAGGCTTTCCCGGTGAGGAATTTGTCACATGATGGTCCTTACAAGTCTCTTCAAGACCTTTGGGATGGCGAGATTTGAATTTCATTCACCCATCTTTTACAAGTCTCTTATTAGCCTCATTTTCAGTCATTAATAGATATATGAAATTACAAGGATGTGTTTGAACGAATCCTGCCAAGCCTTTGATTTGCTTTTATCCAAGAGAATTTGAATCGGTAACGTAAACGAAACTTGCCAAGGTGTGTGCTCTGCTCTTTTTTTTTTTTTTTTAACACAATCCGAATTCCTAACGTAAATATCTACAACTGTTTCCCAAAAGTAGGGCTGTCTATTATTTGATTCAAGTAAACTTTTCTTTTGTTAATTAATTCAATAATTAGATGTTTGGTTGATCAACCGATAACTCTTTTTTTAGGCTCGATTATTAGTTATTTAATTCAAAATCAATTCATTAGTTCGAAATAATAAAAAATATTAAATTCAGATCGGTTAAGAATCAAGATTTAATTGTTTTTAGTTATACTAAACTCATCAAACTTTAAGATGAATAAAAAAAATACATAAATTACACTCATATTATTCTAACTAAAACAATTATAATAAATTTTAATTAGTTCCAAAATCAATCAAAATAACCTAACTTTAATTGATTTGTAACTCTCTAGACCCAACCTATATGTTACGATTAGATATAGAAGATTACAAGAAAATATCTAAAATATTCTTTAATACTTTAAAATCATGTCACGGTAAAAAACAATATTAAAACAATATAAATATCACAAATGAAATAAAATATCAAATAACTAGTATTAAAATAATTCATACGTCAAAAGTAAAAGTAATGTATGACATCAAACGTGTATCTCAAACTACAAGCACATGTCACCAAATAAAGGCAGTCTGAAAGATGGAAACATTACAATAAAAAGTATTGTAGGTGATGTGTTTATCCCCCAAGTATCAAGTCTGGGTGTCTATCCAAAAATATCTGAAAATGGAAAAGTTGGGGGTGTGAGCTAGGGAGCTCAGTGTGTTCCAAAGTGCAGAATAAAACATACAGATAAATTTCAAAATTTATTGAGTATAATAATTTGAAAATGACACTAAGGCTTTTATTTAAAGCCCAAACTACCCTCCAACTGTACATCGTATGTAGTTCCCCAGAATTACATCCATAAGGACTTACAGAACTACATCCATATTGACTTACATAACTACATCTATAAGGACTTACTCTAGACTTAGCGGACGTAGGAGCCAACCTAAGAGAACACCACCATAGGTCCAGAAGGACTTACCCTATGCCTATTGGGCATAGGAACCATCCTAAAAGGGTGTCTTAAGATCCATAAGATCTTACCCTAATCGTAGCATATGAGCCCATTTAAGGGGTGCCTCAGGTCCATAACATCTTACCCTAGGCGCATCATTCTTTTTAAAAAATATGACCAAAACTCCCAAGGGTGAGGTACTATGCCCGTAAAAACCTCGATCAAGTAATTCCTACAATTGGACCTTCAACTCCTTAAGTTCCTTCGAAGCCATACAATATAGTGACATAGAAACAAGTGTATAACCTGGATAGGTCTCAATCTTGAACTCTACTTCTCTGTCCGGAGGTAACCCTGGCAACTCCTCAGGAAAGACATCAAAAAACTCGTTAACTGTATGAATCTCTTCAATCTCGGACAAAGAGCCTCTAGTATTCAAAATACAAACAATGATAGTCTCATATCCTTTTCAGATTATCTAATCAGCAGTCAAAGACTTTTGTACCAGAATTTGACAAAATGGACCGAAAATCAGACTTAGAACATCGAAAAACTTAAAATATGATTTTTTGAAAAAATTCAACTTTTGCTCAAAGTCAAAGTCAAGGCCAAAGTTAGTAGGTCAATGTCAAAGTCAACAGTTCAGTTCGATTTGATTCAATTCGTGTTGACTCGGTTCAAGTTAACTCAGTCCATACCGGTTTGACCCGATTCGATCTGACCGAACCGGTTCTAGATCGTTCAAATTCCAATCAAGAGGCCCACGCGCAAGGGCAGATTGTGGCAGTGTCCAAAACAACGATTGAGGCGCCCCAATCATTCCAGATGCAATTACTCACATGCAACAACTCATATTAAATCTAAAAACAAGCCAAAATTATAACGAAATACGAGGAAAAAGTGGTCGAAAAACTTACGCATGACGGACAGAGAAAAACATGACGGAGAAAAAGTTAGGTTTTGCTCTGAACATGACAAGGAAGACGATGGTATTAGCGGTATGATGAACGGACGTCGGGATCGGTCGAAATCGTCAAAAATTAGCGACGATCGTTTGGGGTTTTCGATGAGACTTTGCAGGGCTCTCTACGGTGAACAACGATGCTTCATGACAAGGTAATGAATGTGTTTATTCACGGGTTGACAGTATCACACTGGTGATGACGGTGCACACCACAAACGATCGCTGAATAAACGGCAACGAGTGAAGATAAGGTTTAAGGTTTTAATGTATTTGGCTTGGGTTCTACAACGAGGAAAATTGATTTGGAAATTTTAAATATGACATAATAGGTTTAAGAGATATTTTAATTATTTTAATCATAAATAGGAGCCTAACTTAGATCGTTGGGGATAGAATTCCTCAATATTATAGGTTGTAGATTAAACCCCACATTTTACATTTCTTTTGATTTTATCATTTGTGGTAAAAAATAAATGGATAATTTCGGCGCTGGACTAGCTAAACGTTTACAGATCGACCCGGGGTTTCTCCAAACTATGCAATTTGATCTCAAAACAAGTTAATTTAAATAATTAATTTAAGCAATGGGTGTGGCATGATTTGATTAATAATTAAAAAACAATTTAATTAATGGGCAAAAACAATTAATTCAATTTTAATTAAATTAATTCGACTAGTAACCGAATTAATCGATCTAATACCACTGCATAAAACTATCGTCTACTAAACTATATTTGTACTAGAACACGAAATGAAATATAATTTATAAAATTATAATGTTATTAATCGATTAAGTCAAACACTTACATGAATTAAAATATTAAAAAGTTGAATCTCAACAACAACAACATATCTCGAAAGAATCTCAAAAGCATTTTAAAATTTTATAAGCCAATCAACGAAATCAAATCGAATCTCAGTTTAACAAGCTTGACATGTTTTATGCGTAAATTATATGTTTAGTCTCTATGCGTATTAGGTCAAATCTTGTAATTAGTCTCTATATTATGTGTAAATTATATGTTTAGTCTTCATATTATAATTTAGTCAATTTAGTCCCTATTTATTTTGAGTTTTAAAATTTCAATTCTAATCCAAACGATACATGCATGAACAATATAACATATTTAAACCATAATAATAATAAAGTACTCATTAAACTTTCGAATTGTTCATGTTTTGATCACTCTAAATTATTTTATTATTATTTTCATATGATGTGGAATTTATTATTATTATTTAATATAAATAATAGAAAATATAAAATAAAAACATAAGGCAGTTGGACTCAACTGTTGACCACCGTCGACTGTCGTAGATGGTGGTCGTTCGGTCTCAAATTTCATGGGTCGCTTCATCTCGATACCCTGAGTCCAAATTTGCCCTCCATTTTGCCGGAACTTGCTTTGAAGTCCACGAATTGGAGATCGAAAGTAGGAAGTCGAAACGTTTCAATCGAGATCCATGGGTTTTGGGATATTTTCTGGTGAAACAACCACCAATTTTAGACTCAGGGTTGAGACTAACCGATCCATGAAATTTGTGAACAACCGCCATCTACGACGGTCGACAACGACCAAAGGTGGCGTTTGACCATCTTCTATTTTTATTCTATATTTTCAGTTATTTTATATTAATAATAATAATATAATAATAATAATAATAATAATAATAATAATAATAATAATAATAAGTCACGTCATACATAAATAATAATAAAATTTAAAGTGATCAAAACAAGAGCAATTCGAAAGTCTGGTGACTAAATTAGAAAAATTGAAAGTATGGTGAGTAAAATATGAGAGACAATATAGTTAAGTGAGGAATGATGTATTTTACCCAATAATAATAATAACTGTAGCATGTAAGACGTGAAACCCACTTGGCAATGATTTATTTTTAAATATATTTTCTAAATGCGAACAAATAAATTAGTAAATAAAATCACAATAACTGTAGATGCTTGGAAAGGTAAAAGATGAAGCAAATGAGGTGAACAGCCATGGATGTTCATTGAAACTTCTAATATATATATATATATATATATATATATATATATATATGTTTATGTGTATTACATACACCATAGTTGTTCATAGACGTGGAAGTTGGAACCAAAATGGAGTTCAAGGAGAAGGAAACAAGGCCAGAGCTAAGCATCCCAAGTTTCCCTCTCGGTTCAACTGGCGATCAACGTATTCCCCTATTAGGCTTCGGCACAGCTGAATTCCCTTTCGGTGCTTCCAACGACACCCTGAAACACACGATCATCGAAGCTATCCGACTCGGTCACCGCCATTTCGACACGGCTGCAATTTACCAAACCGAGCAGCCTCTGGGTGAAGCTGTAGCTGATGCTCTTCGTCCGGGGTTAATCAAATCCCGAGATGAACTCTTCATCACTTCCAAATTCTGGTGCAGCGATGCTCACTGTGACCGTGTCGTCCCTGCTTCCGGCAAACGCTCAAGTATTCATAACCATTTGTTCCATTGATGTTTTCACTATGTTTTGTTATTGGTTTGTTAATTGTTTGTTGATTTTGAATAGGAATCTGAAGCTGGAGTATCTTGATCTGTATATTTTTCACTGGCCACTGAGCTTGAAGCCAGGTAAATATGAATTTCCTTTCAAGGAGGAGGACATTGTTCCTCTGGATCTAAACTCTGTATGGGAAGCAATGGAGGAGTGTCAAAATCTTGGCCTAACCAAATCTATAGGAGCAAGCAATTTATCATGCAAGAAGCTCCAGATCATCCTTTCCACTGCCAAAATCGTACCTTCAGTGAACCAAGTAAGGATCACTTCAATTTCTACTTAATGTTTTTCAATTCATCAATGGTGGATTATGTACGAATTGATGTATGGGGTGAAAGGTGGAGATGAACCCTGTGTGGCAACAAAAGAAACTGAGAGACTTTTGCAAGGAGAAAGGCATACTTGTGCAGGCTTACTCTCCTTTGGGGGAAAAGGGACCGCATGGGGAAGCGATCGTGTGATTGAATCAGAGATACTCAAAGATATTGCACAAGCCAAAAGGAAATCACCTGCTCAGGTATTGTTTTTCTTTTCCATTACATGTAATAGTTTTGGAAGCTTAGTTTGATAGGGGACTGGTTTTGTAATGAAACTGAACAGGTTTGCTTGAGATGGGTATATGAACAAGGAGTATGTGTAATTGTGAAGAGCTTCAACAAGGAAAGGATGAAACAGAACCTTGATATCTTTGATTGGGAGCTCAGTGATGATGATTTGCATAAAATTAGCCAATTTCCACAATGCAAAGGATATGCAGCTGAACATTTTCTGTCAGATTATGGTCCTTACAGGTCTGTTCAAGAGTTCTGGGATGGAGAGATTTGAAGTTCATCATATAATATATGTATACACACATATATATGTCTAATCCGAAACCAAACTGTTGTACGAGTTCTTTGATTTGAAACATTTTCGAAATAATAAGTGAAATGAAACCTGTTGATATGAACAGATGGATGTTCTTCTGCAACATGAATTGACGCTAGAGTTGTTTCCATCTAGGCTATAAGCTCTTATAGTTTGCATAAGCAAAAACAATAAGCTCTTATAAATATTACAAACTTTTTCTTTTTACATTAACCATAATGATCAAATAAAACAATACCTTATTGTTCAAGCACTGTTGCTGCTTCCATTGGCTGATCCAGGCGTCAGCTCTCTTAGCAATGCCACCACCTGTAACATGTTAGGCCTTTTCGAAGGGAAGTCGTCGACGCATTGCAATGTTATCTCCAAGTACCTCATCATCTCTTTAACTTCTTCTGCTTCGGCTTCATCGGTTCCTTTGGTCGCCAACAGTATTTCAGGGTCTATCACTTCCATGTGCTTTTGTTCCCTCACCTTCATTTTTACCCAGCCCACCAAGTTGGTGTCCCCGAAGTCCTCTTTATCGGTCGGGCGCTTTCCGGTCAAGAGTTCCAGTAGGACGACTCCGATCGAATAGACGTCTCCCTTTGCTGTGCATCGGAAACTTTGATAGTATTCTGGTGGGACATAACCGGGTGTGCCTGCAAGTGTGCTCACACTTAAGTGAGTGTCAAGGGCACTTATGAGCCTTGCCATTCCGAAATCTGAGACCCTGGCTTCCATTTCATGGTCTAATAACACATTGCTTGACTTCATATCTCTATGAATAATATGAGGGATGCAATTGTGGTGGAGGAAACAGAGTCCTTTAGCCGCACCCCGAGCAATCTTTTTCCTTTCCTCCCATGTTAGTATTCGTCGATCTCTCGCCTTTGCTCTTCCGTGGAGCATTTCTTCGAGACTACCATACTCCATGAACTCATACACAAGCAGCCTTTCCTCTCCTATCATGCAGTATCCCAACAATGGCACGAGATTCTTATGCTTTATCTTCCCTAATGTTTCCATTTCAGCCATGAATTCTCGATCGCCTTGGCAGCTCAACCTAATGAGTTTCTTGATTGCGACACTCGAACCGTCCTTCAAAGTGGCCTTGAACACTTCTCCGAACCCACCGCTACCGATGAGACTTGCTGCTGAGAAACCATTTGTAGCCTCAATGAGTGTGGAAAATTTTAGCTTCCTTAACTGTCTCTGAAATGTGGCGACATTGATGCTCAGTGGTTCTTTCTCTTTCTCGATCTTCCATGTCGTAGCTGCATGAACTGCTTGCAATCTATTAAGCATCTTGACTTCCTCGACTCCCCTCCGCCTCGCACGCATCGCGATTGCCCATACGATCAAAATGCATATAGATGCAATGGAGATAAGTATCCAAGGACAATGCTATTAGCCCATGAAACAGCAGCAGCCTTCCTACTTCTTTTGCCATCTAAATCTGAGCTTGTAGAAGCTTGATTGTTTCCATTTCGACATTCAGGCAACGGAACTCCACAAAGTCCTGGATTATTAGCATACTGAGTTGCTGGAAGTGTACTCAGCTGACCCCTTTGCGGAATCGGACCGGTTAATTCGTTATACGACAAGTCGATCTGCACCAGAAAAGATAAGTTGGAGAATGACTCTGGGATTTGGCCCTGCAACCTGTTATGTGATGCATCAAACACACCTAAATTCCTCAGCTGGCCAAGCGAAGAGGGAATCTCTCCGGATAGCTGATTATGTGCTAATTCAAGAACCTGCAACGCCACCATTTCACCGATTTCATCGGGGATCTTCCCTCGAAGCTTGTTGTACGAGAGATCCAAATACTCCAACGTCTGGTATTGTGTGAAAAGACTCAAGACTGCCCCGGAATACATCCTTGTAAAATCACAGCTTTTCAAGTTTGGTATCTGCAATAGCCTTTCAGGTCTAATACCAGCAAACTCCAACAGCCCTCCAACACCTTTACACGAATTCCCAACGTTCCTTACGAACACTAGAGTGTTACCTGAAAGAATTCCACTCAAGGATTTAGCACCGAGCTGCCGGCCGAGTCTCGGTGGGATTTCTCCTGTGAGCTGGTTGCTGTTTATATCTAACCAAACCAAGCTAGTGCAGTTTCCTAGCTCTCCTGGTATTTCACCACTCAAGCTGTTGTTTGCCAGCTGAAGAACAGCTAACCTTGACAACATGCCGAATTCTCGAGGGATCGAGCCGGTGAGTTTGTTGCTCGTGAGAGATATCCATTCGAGATTGCTGCAGTTGAATAACTCAACAGGAATCTCACCACTGAGTCGATTGTTGTTAAGGATGAGATCTTTCAATTTACTGCATTTTCCCAATTCTTTCGGGATTTGTCCCTCCAACTCATTAAACCACGCTATCAGCTGTTCAAGATTCTCAAGCACCCCCAGCTCGGCCGGGATCGATCCGTTGAGATAGTTTAAACTGAAATCAACTGTCTTCAAATGGGGACATTGTGACAGTTGACTTGGGATCTGTCCTTTTATAAGATTGTCCGGGATCTTCAGCTCTTCAAGTGCTGCAGCTCCGGGGCATATATCAGGTGGAATGGTCCCAAAGAATTTATTCGAACTCAAATCCACAATCCTCAAGCTCTTGCAATATGAAATCGAAGACGGAAACGGACCGAAGATTATGTTATTACTCAACAACAAGGCCTCTAATGCACTAAGATTCTGGAGGATAGAATCCGGGAAAGGACCCGTTATGTTGTTATTAGACAAATCAAGAAGCAGCAGGTAAGAACATGAAGACAATGAACCAGGAACAGGACCTGACAAGTTGTTGTAAGAAAGCCTGAGTTCCAAAAGTGAGTCACATGCATTCCCCAACTCTGAAGGTATCCAACCGGTGAGATGGTTAGAAGAAAGGTCGAGCCTTTGTAACCTTTTAAGCTCTCCGAAAGAGCTCGGGATCTCCTCGGTGAGGGAATTCGACGAAAGATTCAATGCGGTGAGCTTCGTGCAATTCGAGAGACGATCAGGGATCGAATCGATGATATGGTTACCGGACAAATCAAGGACCAACAATGAATTGCATGAGTTCTCCAATTTCAGCCCTGAAATGGACCCTGTTATGTTGTTGAATGAAAGATCAAGAACCTGCAACTTATCAGGGTTTGGTAACAAAAGATCATCATGCAAAGAGCCTGTTAAATTACTATGGGACAAATCGACATATTCGAGATTCGGTAGCTTGGAGAATAAGGTATCAGGGAACGGACCAACGAGGCCGGTGTCGGACAACTCGAGACGCTTCAGTCCGTATGGGAGGAACATCAAAGTGGTTGAATTTACAGTGAACATATTCCCAGACAAAACCAAAGCAGACAACATGTTTAAAGAAGCCAAAGGATTGAAGAAGATAGTCCCATAGAGGCTGCACTGGTTAAGTTCAAGCTGAACCACTCTTCCTAATGAACATTTAACTCCATACCAGACGCATGGACTCGTTTCGGTCTTCCAACCCGATAAAACTCCGGTCGGGTCGATATCGATCATCTTTTTGAAGGCGAGAAGGGCCGCTGCATCGGTTTTAATCGACGGAACCACCACCGCGGAAACTGAAATGTAGACTGTAAAGATAAGTATCAGTGGGAGATGATAGGAAAGTTTAACCGGTTTGGTCTCCATTGATGAAAAACACAATTGAGAGAAAGATGAAAAGGATAGTGGGAGTGGTGAATATGATGAGCAATTGTTGCGGATGCAAAGTAGAAGAGAAGCTTTAGAGAAAGATGTTGCTTTTCTAATAAATAATTTTCAACTCGAATCAATACATCTATAATACAGATTCTTTTCATTGATCTATACGTTCATACTTCATACTTTGATGGTTTAGGGGAAGTACTAGGACAAACCAAAGCATTGATCTGACAAATGGTCAAAGGAAAAGGACCCCACAGACAAGATCTGTCATAAGATCGGCTTATTTTTATTACAGAGAAAAAAAAATGCTAAATTTGGAGTACGTATATGGTTTGATGATCATTAATGCAAGAGTAGTCGCTGTCTGTTTGTTTGTCAGAGAGGCGTGAGAGAATGTATTTTTGTTTCATATATGATCAAGATGAAGAAGATTCAGTTCCATTGTAAGTGATCGTCTCTGCTCCATTTTTGTTTCTTTCTCATTCCTCATTCCAACGATTTCGATTTCATGTCATTTCCCCCCCCCCAACTTTCTGGGCAACAATTGATTTCTAAATATGATTTCAATTTCATTTTTATGTCATTATATTTATATTTTCCTGACCTTTTTTTATTTATAGAGGATATTAAACGTTTATTTATGTTAATTTAATTATTTATCAAATTAATATATTATATTTATTAAATTTTAAATAAAATATTTAATAAATATTTATTTATTTTAAAATATATAATGCCAAATTTAGCCCCAACGTTTACCAAATTGTTCATTTTGATCCATTTTCTTTTTTCAGTATTTTGATCTTAATATTTTATTATAGGATAAAAATACTCCTAAAGTTTGACTAAATAGTTACATTAACCTTTATTCTTTTTTTTAGAGCAGTTTGACCTCAACGCTTTATTTTAGGTAAAAAGACTCTTATTTTGATGTGTTAATCGTTTGTTAACAAATATTGGGGACTAATTTTGGCATTATACCATTTCAAAATTAGATAATTAAACTCCTCCCTCATTTAATTCGACTCCATCTCTTCCTTTTGTTATACAAAAGATGTGAACATATATACACACACTACTTATTAATGAATGAAAATTAGAACGTAAAGGTGCAAAAGAACATTAAACGTCGAACACATTTAGATATTTTGTTAAAAGTTAATTAAGGAAAAGCATGGTTGATTAGCCCCCCCCCCTAGATAACATAAAATGTGAAGGAATATGAACATATATGATTACGGTCCACTTGGGTGGACCAAACACATTATAAAATGTTTTATTAACCCTTGAATTTTATTTTATTTTTAAAGAAATATATGTAGCGAGAGAGAATAAGAATGAAGGCCCACACTATAAACAAGAATCAATTAGCTCGTGGTTAATGGGTGGAAGAATATTAGGCATGAGAAGTGATGATGCCCCCATTTGCAATTGCTCCTTTCTTTCTTAATGTAGAAAACTATGGTCTCGATAAGTTTAAAAGTACGCTTAAATTAGAGGATTTAGACTTGTACATTTACGTATGTATTTTGTATTTACGCTATTAATATATTAAGAAACGTTTTAACATATATTATCTCACTATAATCTCATACTAATAAAAAGTTAATAATGCTTTGAATCAATGATAAGTTTTGCTAATTAATTGGAGACGCATGGATTAACCTAGGCTGGCATTCAAAATTATATCTTTTTATCCTATTAATATTTTTAAAGAAATCACTAATTTTATTCAAAATAGAAAATATTCTAAATTACAATAAAGATTTACTATTATAATCGTAAATTAAGCACATAATTAGAACAATTTCGTATAACCATTGAAACAAAACTAGCAACTTAAGATCACACAAGGATCATTCAAGGAAATATTGAAATCTAACCAAGAAAACTTGAACAAAGATAGACACAAACAGATTTGATCGCATCGACAAACGAATGCCAAAAGGGGATCAAGCCACTGAAAGACAACCGACAAATCGCAAATCAGACTCGAGCGATGTGAAAAGCTATCCACGTACGCATAACGGGTATCCAAATCTAGTCCGATGGTCCAAAGCATGGAAGATCATCAATATAACATATAAGTGTCATCTTATCAGTCATTGCGATGTCTAATCAACCCTTAGAAAAAAGATAAATAAAAACAATGGTCAAACTGTCGAAAAACGTGTCAAACGGTAGAAGAAAGTATGCCATAAAACAGAAGAAAATGTTTCATACAGGTAGACTTATTGAAAAAAAAATGACAATAAAGAATATTGACGGTCGACAACCAACATTAAAGTTGGTGTCCTCGCTAATTAACCAAAGACAAAGAAAATAGATGAACGATTTACTAATTAGATAAAATTAAAAGAAAAAACTTTTTTTACTTTTTTTATGTTAGATCTAAAATTATGATGAATATCCATACATAAAAATGATTTTTATCCTATTAAATTAATCCCACAATTAACTGCTAACTCTCACGACTACTATTAATTTTATATTGCATACCAACAATTTTGATTACTTCAATAAATTCCTACGCATATATAATCTCTTTGCTTCAAGTTATAAACAATTCCTTTCTTTAAAATTTATTTCAAGTGATAGATTAATTTAATTAATTGAGAGCTCATTTATTAGGTTTAAAATGTAAATAATTTTATAATATTATGAGCTATTAGATTTTTCTTTATATAAACAGTATACTAAAAAAAACCTTTTATAACATAAGAGAGTGATAACCACAGCATCTATTTTTTAGTATAATCCTCGGTATTAAATTCATTAATTAATTAATTTTAATTTAGATAACATAAAAATTTATTATAAAGATGACATTTCTCAAACTAGACTTATTTATTTACAACGTCAATATTCAAAGTTCAAACAATATGTTATGACATAAAGTAATGATAGAAACAAGAAAAAGAAATACGGGAATAATAAGAAAACTATGTATTATTTTACCTGTATGAATTTATATAATGGTTTCTTTAAACTTTGTATTTATAAAAATAAGAAATAGATATTATATAAGATTCTAATCTTAATGGATATTAAAGACCTAATGGTAAAAGTATATCAAATTCATATTTAATACTAGGGATGTGCATGAAACTCGTATTCGATTGGGTTTGACCCGACATGACCCTGTATGGTTAAGTGTTTTTTTTTTGTTGTTGTTGAAAATTATGGTTTAAGTCAGGTAGATTTCAAGTGGAGTAGAATCTTCCTAAACCCAGATCAGGTCAGGCGACGAGTGGAATAATAGAATATTCAAGTCGATTTTAGATCGGTAAAAAACTCAATCCGATCAGACTCATACTTATCCTTACTTAATATATAGAATTTTAATAATTATTCATAACATCGTAAATATTATTTAACGAACTTAATACCTTATTCAATTAAACCAATTATGATGAATAAACTCAAATATGTTATAATCAATATTTTCTTTTTAAAATAGTATGATGCGATTACAATTTAGTATATGTTAAAGATTTTTTTTTGTCATTAACAATGCACACACATCCTACAAATAGTTACTCGAATCTAATACCTGAAGAGAGAACAACACTCCATTAACCACTAAGACACTCAATAGGTTCGGTTATAACTAATACTTATACTTATAAACACTAAATTAAAGAATTGACTTAATAATTATTTCAACTCGAGTTAAATTATTAATTCAAATTAAACTCATATATAATCAGATTTAAACCTATTTTTTTTCAAGTTGAAATTTGGATGTGTGTGTTTATGTATGGGTGTTACTTTTTATGCAAAAGATGGGGGTTAGAAATGGAAAGGAAGTGAAGACCAAATTGTCGTCAAATGCACGCCAGAGGGACCATAAAGTAAAATAAATAAATAAATAAACAGCTTCTCACTCATATGATTTTTATCGAGAATCCAAAATGACCCACCAAATGGAGCTAATGATTACCAATTGTTTAATTGTTATTTTTCAATTAATAAAAAAGTTATTTTTAACTTATAATTATTTAAAAAAAATCATAAATATTTTTACTTTATGCAGTATTATTTGAGTTTTAGTTTTTATGTATATCATTTAACTTATGACGTTTAAATATTAAAATATGACGTGTGTATATATATATATATAATATTAAATTCTAAATATTTATCTTTGTTTTTTCCGTGAATCTTTATCGAAGAAATTCGAGAGAGCATCATGGGTCTTTTCAAATGATGAAGGATGACTCCCTTGGCGTGCTAATTCTTGTTGGACTACTATTCATGACTTTTACTATATCCTTCAAATTATCAAAAATTTTAAATTATAATTTGCTAATATTAAGTTAAATAACGAGGTAAATCGTCAACTATAATAAAATATTTTATGTAATATTTTACGTTAAAATTAAAAATATTTTTTATAATATTTAGATTACAATAAAAATTATAAATTTGTATAATATTTTTTATTGTAAGCTCTTAAATCCCTGGAATATAATTTTTCGATTATAATCATAGATGTTACATATTTATATAACTTTTTATATTGAAAAATTATAACATTTTGAGTTGAAAACCATCTTAATTAGATGTCGTACAACAAAACTACTCTTAAACTATCAATAGAATATTAATTCAATCCATATTATTACTATTAATTTTTAGATAATTAAACATGATACTTATACTATTTAGATCATTTTCATCCATAAATTAAAACATATTGAACACTTAAATATATTTAATTTTATTTTTTCTTGATTATTTATCAACAATAACATCAATTGAATTGCTTGGGATGTGGTTGGTAGTGATTTCCTAACTGCAGTAAGGTATTTCTTCCATTCTTTCTCCCTACTGTCAGCTTTTAATGCCACTACCATTGTCTTCTAAGTCATTGAAAGCTTGTATGAAAAAGGACTTTAGACCAATTTTCTGTTGCTATGTGGTTTACAAAACCATTACTAGGATTATCACTACTAGACTGTCTCATATATTTTCTGGTATGATCTCTACCAGTCAGACTGCTTTTGTAAAGGGCAGGAATATTGTAGACAATGCATTGCTAGCCCAGGAGATAATTAAAGGTTATTCTAGAAAGAGTATTTCACCTAGATGTGCCATTAAGATTGATTTGCAAAAAGCCTTTGATTCTGTAAACTGGGACTTCTTGATGGTTGTGCTTGAAGCTATGAGCCTTCTTGAAAATTTTTGTGGTTGGATAAAGGCTTGTGTAACTACCCCTAAGTACTCAGTCTTTTTGAATAGAAGTTTGATGGGGTACTTTAAGGGTGCTAGAGGGGTTAGGCAGAGGATCCATTATCCCCTTACCTCTTTATTTTGGTTATGGATGTTCTATCTTCTTTATTGGATGTTGCTGCCAAAAGAGGAGTCTTCAAATATCATCCTAAGTGCAAGAGGATTTGCCTTACCCACCTTTGCTTTGATGATGACTTGTTGGTATTCTGCCATGGATCTTTTGATGCTGTGATGGGAGTCTTGAGCACACTAGAGGCTTTCTATGAGCTTTCGAGGCTTAGACTTAATGCCCTGAAAACCGAGTTATATGCTTGTGGCTTGACTGAACCTGTTCTTGAGCACATCCAGACTGGTACAAGATTCATAGTGAGGAAACTCCCTGTCAGGTACTTTGGGTACCTTTGGTAAACAGGAAGCTTACAGGGAAGGGTTGTTCTGCTTTGGTGACAAAAATCAAAGGGAAGCTCAGCCAATAGTCCAACAAGAAGTTAAGTTTTGGAGGCAGACTGCAACTTATAAAATCTGTTATGTTCAGTATATTCAGTTACTGGAGCAGACAGCTCATTCTACCTAAAGGGGTTATTAGGGATATTAAGAGATTATGCATGAGATTTTTTTTGCAAAGAAAGTGACAAACCAGCTAGAGGAGCTCGGGTAAGCTGGAGCCAGATTTGCTCTTTGAAATCTGAGGGAGGCTTGGGGTTAAGGAACTTGATAGACTGGAGTAAAGCTTGTTGCTTACTGCTTATTAAGAAAATTATGGCAGGAGAAGGCTTACTCTGGATTGCTTGGGTAAATGCTTATTGTTTCAGATCAAATGATTTTTGTAACTTTGAGTGTAAGGCCCATTTCAGTTGAATTTTGGCAAAATTGTTTAAACTGAGAAATGAGGCTAGGAGGCTGTTATGCTCTAACAGCAACTAGACTCAAATAAAAGTTAATTGGATATGGGATAATACTCGTAGTAGGATGGAGAAAGTCAGCTGGCATCACCTTGTTTGGTTTCCTGGTCATATTCCAAAATTCTCACTGATCTCATAGATGGCAATTTTGGACAGATTACCTACGAAAGACAGACTTGCAAGATTTGGAATGGCTATAGACAATGTGTGTGGATTGTGTAGTTCTGGTTTAGAGTCTTTAAATCATCTTTTCTCTGATTGTGCTTATGCAAGGGAAGTATGGGGTGCTGTTCTACACTCCTGTGGACTTAACCAGGAACCTCAATGCTGGAGTGATAATCTCCAATGGATGTTGCTGAATCTTAAAGGTAAATCTCTTTTGGTACGTATCCTAAAGTTGGCCTGGATCGTATTTGTTTATTACACTTGGAAGGAACGTAATCACAGGCACTTCAGAGGTTTGGTTCGTTCAACTGATACTATTGTTCTTAGAATTAAAGATGATGTGAGAATTAAATTATATAGAAGTCATATGAATATATTAATGTTGTAAATAGACAATTGTGTATAGTTTGGGGATTGATTTCATTGTCTAGGGGATATATGTTTTGTAGCAGCTAGTCTGCTTTCTTTTGGATGAATAAATCTCTTACTTATCCAAAAAAAACATCAATTGAATTAAACTCGATCAAGTGTTTTAAATTTTTTAAATAAAAAACAAATGGCATTTACATAAAATTTTCAATAATAAGCTTAAAATTGAGATCCCGATGCATGGAACTTTATTTGTGCTCACAAAATTAAGTTGACCCAAGAAAGAAAAGGTGTGGGAGGTAATAATTAAAATACTCGATTCTTCATGAGTGTAAAAGGAAGAGAGCACTGAGTGAGTCACCATTGGAAGTAAAATGGTAGTATTCTGAAAGAGCTTTACAACAAAGGTGGGGGATGAAGTTGATGATGCCATTTCCACATGCCATACCCCCACTCTTCTTTCAAATAAAATATTTCATTTTGCTTTAATTGCAGTCAATTATTTTTTAAGAATACCCAGTCCATCGGATCAGTAAAGGTAAATGACTTTAATATTCTTCTTTAAATAGGTCTTTTTATAATTCATTTTGAATCTAATCGACACAAGAAGGAAGTTGTTAACAAAATTTGTTTTGCATATAGGCCTAGATAACATATAAATAACCTATCGATAGTGGTCTTAGTGGATAGAAGGAGTGTTATTCTCCCTTGAGGTCATGGGGTTCGAGTAGTTATATCTACAGGGTCTGTGTGCGTTCTTATCAATGATTAAGAAAGATTTCAAATAAATAATATCATTATAATCACCTTAGACTATTAAAAATTATTAATTTGCAGAACATAAATTAAATTTATGATTTACGTAAGTTCTAAACATACCCGATTCTAGGATGTTATATATCCAAATTGCAAAATTAAAAGGCTCTTAAGTAGTTGGCCCAAGCCTTGTGCTTTGGACCAAACAAAGCCAACATGTTTGCTATATTTTCGAAAGTATAGGCCCATTTATTAAATAACATTTTACCTTTACAAACCCTTAATACTTTATTAATGAATCTTCAAATGATGTAAGTAGAGAATGATTGAATTGAATTGGATGTTCGGGAGTTGCAGAGATAGAACAAGAGAGATGTCTCAGAATGTGGAAATCCCTCTAAGAGGAGGGTTAAACCTTTTTTATAATCTTTCTTGTCATTAGGTGAATGTTAATAAGTGAATCAAAGGAGTGCTATTGATAGGTCTAATGAGAATGGTTTATGATTATTATAAGTATGTATAGATCTATGTTATAATTAGGGTGGATAAGTGCCCATTCCAAGATCTAAATCTTATTATTTAAAATTTTTTCTATTAATTATTAGTTTTATTGATTGTGTACGTCATTAAATTTTATTTATACTTGACTATATATAATAGTTTTCTCTTATTAATATGTGTTTTTTTTAGAACACAATTAAGTGCATGAGCTGTTGAAAATAATACTCTAAAACAACTGAAAATAAAGAAAGTACCATTCAATAGCTATCCAAATGGACCAAAAAGAGCAAACGAAACTGCATTAAAAGGTGGGGAAAGAGCTGCCCGTGGTCCCAAACTCAACCTCCAAAAGGAAAAAAACACCACAAAGCTTCAAAATAAAAAGAAAATGGTAACCCTTTTGTCTGCACTTGTTAAACAAAAAAAAACCCAAGCTACATATATAGTGATTCACTTCATTTGTTGTTGTTTTGAATTATAGTTGAAGAAGGTTAAGTGTAGTTTTGGGTTCAGAAAACGTAATGAATAAATGGCAGATTGTGTGTGTCCCTCTGCCATAGCTGCTGATGACCACTCAGCTAGCTTTCTGCAACTGATAAAATGTGTGGTAGAGAGAAAGTGTTTGTGTTTTTATGTGAATTGAATGTGTTGTTTATGTTTGAGAAGGACTACTGCCTGTCTATACCATTTCAACTGTGGCACTGAAAAACATGGTGTTTATAAGCATTTAAAAGGGACACAAATGCCATGAAAATGACATTCCTTTCCACCTCCCTCTTTCTCTTCTAACATTCAATTTTGGTGTGTGAAACTTTGGCTCATCATCTTTTGAATGGTTACTTCCTATTTTCTAGCTAAATTGGTCTCTAAACTAATGTAAAAAAAAGTTCGATTCCATTCGAATTTAAATATAATTAGAAAATTCACATGACTATAGAATGGCTTACAAATTTTGGGAATCTGTCTTTCTTTGTATTTTCATTTCAACTAACAGACAATATAAGTCTGTGCTTAATCTAGGTTTATTCAATATATATATAGTTTGGGGTAGTGGCTAGGATCAGTAATCTAAAAACTGAAGAGTACAGTCATGTTTAAAACATTCACATGGCATGCCTGCAGTATTATAGCACTGCAGTAAGAGATTGAGGAAATCTCGAAAGGCATGATTAATTTGTTCATATCAGAGTCTCATGTAGATTGCAATGTCTTTTTTTTTCTTCTTTTGAACAAATGAAGATATATGGAATCAACTCAATAACTGCTTGAAATGAAGTTTATTTAATATTAGACTTGACAAAGTAGAGAAGAACTCAACATGCAGATCAAGAACAATGATATATTTTTTAAGGTCTAATGGAATATTTGATCATATCATTTGTTCATTCTCCTTCACCTTCTGTTGTGGCTGAAGACATGTAACTCATAACAAGTGAGGTCTCATCGTCTGGGACCACAGCAGTTGATGTTTGGAACTGGTGCTTGCAAGTTTGGCAAGTGATCTGCATGATGGTAGCACTTATCTTCTTTGTAGCTTGATCTTTCAAGGCTTGAGCTTTCTCGAGTTCGCTTGCTGCTTGTTGCCTTATCCTCTTTGCACTTGCGAACTCGAGCTCGGCCATGTCGATCTGCCTCTTAGCTTCTTGTCTAGCCTTTTCGGCGTAGGCCTTCTCGGCCATGGCTAACTTCAGCTGTCCACTCGTCAACTCTTTCAACCTAGTAGCTTCCAATGTGGTTTCACTACTACCTGCATTCTTTTCGCTTGATCCTATGGATAGCTTCAAATGAGTAGCGTAGTTCTCATCCGAATCCCTTGTTGGTAGAAGTTGAAGTTCAAGATTGTGTTTTTGTTGGTGCTGCAAGAAAACAGGTTCGGTCCTTGGAGTGATGCTGAAGTTGGCATCGCTCGAAGGACTGGTGCTCGAAGCTGTTCGAGACGAGCAGGCAGGCTGCAAAGCCTGTAACTTGGGTTGAACTCGTCGAACAGTGCAAGCATCTTGGTGCTCAATGAAACTCTCCACCCTGACACACGACAAGAGCGCAGACAACATGAGATTATGTTAGATCATCCAAACTACATATTCATGTAGGGTTAACGAAAATGAACCTGGAAAAGACACGGCCACAGTCACAAGAATGGCCTCGGGTGCCACAGGTCTTGAGATGAGCCTTATAATCGGACTGAACAGCGTATCCTTTCGAACATTTCTCGCAAACCCATTGTTTCTGATTGCTGTGTTTCCTCTGAAATGTTTCTTGATGCCGACCAGATCTCCAAGAGCATGACAAGGGTCATGGTGCAAGCATGTCGGCTCGGGACAAACGAAAACCCTTTTCTTCACCTCTTGTGATTCCCTTTTCAGCAACTTCCATGGCACCTTATGTCTTCTTCTGTGCATTTGAAGGTTCTGGTCCCTTTGAAACCCTTGGTTACAGATCTCACAAATGTACCTGTCGGATTCCAGCAACGTTTTCGGCGACAAGAAACCACCTCCGCATGAGGATCTACAACAATGAACAAACGAAATATAAATCGATTGAATTATGATTAATTTAAAAGATGACAACAATCAACTAGTACAAAACCTGGTGTGCCTGCTGCTTCCTTTTCCGTTTGTGTGCAACCCCATTTTCCAAAGGCTTATCAGAGGAAGAAGACGGAAGAGCTGCTACTGAAATTGAAGCGTTGTTGTCGTCGTCGTCTAACATAAGTATGGGAGCTGTACAGGTGGTGGAGCTGGTGGGGGAGAGAGAGAGGTGGAAAAATTCAGCCTTTACTGGAACATGGAGAAGAAAAGCTATTGCTTTCTGCAAATATATCAACTTTCTTTCCAGCCTTAATGTAAAAATCCAGTCTTTGGGTTATAAAAGCTACTTTGAAAGAGAAGAGAAAGAGAGAGAGAGAAAGAGCCCACACCCCACATAATAACACACAGTCATTTGGACAGAAAAAAAAAAAAAAAAATCCCCACAAGAAAACAAACAGTCATTATTCAATCACACAGTAATTTGCATGAATATATATATTATATGTATAGGATATGCAGGCCATACCTCTCTTCAATATGGATTATGTGTTTGGTTGAGAAGAAAATGTAAACTGAAAACCTAATTAGTACTGTGTTTTCTAAAGATGAAGGAAACAAGATTTGTCACTTTCAAGAAGGTTGCAATCATTTCTACTAGAGAATTTACTTGCTTTCCTTTTTCTCTTTAAATTTCTTTCTACCCCAACCTTCAAAATTGGCCATTTTACTCATTACGAACTCTTTCTTCAATAAAGGGCGGAAAAAGATTGGAACCCTAATAATTCTATTCGGCACAAAGTCATTGCTACATCCAACCTTCCATATATACATATGACCATCCAACCTTTCATATATACATTAACAAATGTAAATAAATTAGTTAATTATCCTTTAAATAAAATAATTCATTGAAGTAACGTTGGACCAATAGAGACTCTTCACTAAGAGTAACATATATTTTTTTTTCTTGTATGTTTTTGCTCTTATAAGTCTAATTTGTAACAAAATTCCTTCAAAACTTATATCGATTCATGACAATATCATAATAACCATAACTCTAATACAATATAAAAAGAATTAATCATACTAAAAAAATAAGACTTAATCCTTTTAACCTTCAACCATGATCTCAAAATAATAAAATATTACTATATTAGATTAGTAACTTTTGCACATACACCAATCATTCTCATAACATGTGATTTTTTGCACATAAAAATTAAATAATAAAATAGTAAAGTAAAAAAAAGTAATTTAGTAAAATAATAAAATAGAAAAGTAATTAGAGGAGTAATAATTGTTGAAGTTGAGTTGGAAAGAATGGGGAGATTGATTCCCAACACATGCTGTAATCTTAAAAGGCATTCGTCTCCCCCAAGTGTCATGGATTCCAAATCTTTTAAGCATCTTTTTATTATTTATTTTTTCTTCTTAAACTAATCCAACTTGCAAAAGCCATGATTTTTTACATTAATGTTTTATTTTGTTTACTTTTTTTTAAAAAAAAAAATCTTAAACAATTCATAGAAAAAGCAAAAAATTCTTTATAAATCTCTAAATTTTCAATATTTATATTTTCCCCTAAAATTACAGTTATACTTAATTTACTTTAAAAATAATTAGAAAAGCTAAATTATACCTAGGATGTAAATGAAGTGAACTTGAACGAACAAGACTGTGTTTGTGTTCATTTGTTTATTTTTAAAGTTGTTCATGTTCGAATCATTTTCGTTTAAATTTTTAATACCGTATTTATGTTTGTTTGTTTGTTTTTGAAAGTGTTATGATTCAATTTATTTAATGTTCGTCAATATGTTCGTTTAACGTTTGCGGACATGTTCGTTTATATGCTCGCCAATATATTGGAGAAATTATGCCACTAAGCCCTTATGCTCTTTAGATTTCACAGTATGAACTCCAAAGTCCATAATGTGTTCAATTTAGCCCATACTTTCACCGGTATTTAAAATGTAAAAAATAAAAGGAAAAGGGGAAATGGGTAAATGAGCTTATAAACGAGTCAATAAATGAGCTTGTTCGTGAACATAAACGAACCAAATACACCTTTATTCGTGTTTATTTGTTCAATAAATGAACATAAAAATTTTACTTATACTTATTTATTTAGCTTAATAAACAAACATAATCGAATGTTATACGAACGACTAACAAATAATTTATCAAACACTATGCTAATTTACACCCCTAATTATACTGATTAACAATACGCATGAAGATGAACATGAATGCGAGGACGAGCATGAGCATGAACATGCTGCATGCAGGCAAGGTATGCTATTGCACTGAAACCTGAGGGGCTTTTGTCCAGTTTAGTTTTGTTGGTTTCCAGAGAATTAGCATCTTATAGTAACCAATTTTAAAAGAAGAATCCATTGCATCTTATCACCTTTTAATCCCGCTTTCAAGGCAGGAATACACACAACATTTTCTTTCTTTCACTTTCATGGAACTTTCCATTGTTGTTTTCTCGCCATTTTTGCTTCATTTTGTGTCCTTCCTTCTTTGATACATTGAGTTATAAACCATAAATAAAGGTGTTTATCAAGTATCTAAATCTGAGGAGATTAAAAAAAGAAGCTGTGATGAAGTTTTCTGTTCATTAGGGAGAGGCTGACAAATTGTTTGGTGGGCACTGTCAGGTTTCTGAAAAAGCAAAACGTGCCCTTTGGTAATTATATCAATCACATAGGGAGAAAGTTACCCAAAGCGATGGAAAGTTTAAAAGTAAAAACAAAACAAAGCAAGACAAGATTGTTAGGGGATACTTAACTCAGTTCCCATAAAGCCAATAAAGAACTCTTTCTCTACAAGTTTGGCCCATCACCAGAGATAAATATACCTATTTCCAGGCCTTAATTTAACAGTTCCATCTACCAAAACACTCACCAAATTTACCCTTTCCCCTATGAAATTCACCACAATATTTAAAACACGTCATTTTCACCTCTTTTATTTTAAAGTTTTCACTTTTTACCCTCGACTTTATGGAGGTTGTTCTTCCAAGCAACCGTCAACTTGTTTGTGATGCCTGTCTATATGCAATTAAGGGAAAGAGATGTTAAAAGTGATCGAACGGGACCATGCTTTTACCTACGTCCGAAATCTTATGATATTTGTTGAGATATAAAATGAGGTTGTGATTAGTTTTTTTGACAATTCATCTCTTTTGATTTGGACGAAAAATTGCAATCGATTGCTCGGTGGAAGAGAAAGAGAGGACAAACAAACTGACAAAAAACCATGATCTTAGAGATCGAGAGAGTTTCTCTTCCAGCTTTGCATGGCAACTTATATACAAGTCCTTAGTAATGGTGTCAATCTATGGTAATTATAATTGTTTGTAGGTTGGTAAGGTGAGCAAATCTAACAATTAGATAATGGATCGGAAGTCACATCAAGAGACTGTAGCTATTCGCCTCCAGATGATATTAACTCCCAAATGTTTCAAGGAGAACTTCGAAATTTGATAGATAGAAAACTAACGCTGGAAGTATATTTGCATAAGAGATACAAAATAAATACAACAATTTTGGATAATCATAAAAGAAATATATGACTTTACAACATCTCCCGTCTCCACTCCCATGGCAGATAATACGTATAAAGAAGAATGGACCGCTCAACAAGTACGGCATTGTTACTCTAAAAAAGAACATAAAGGAAGATAGAGACTGAACTGCATGGACTATATATGTATAATTTTTCGATGAATGAGTGGTCAAAAACCTATACATACATGATATTATTATGTCTGCAGTATGATAAGTAAAATTTTCTTTTTCAAACTTTCCTTGTCGCCATGCACTTGTCTTTACGCTGAGAGATGGATGCCGAGATGAATGCACATAACCAAACAAATTTAAAAATCTCATGACAAAGTCTTACGCAGGGTGGCCACTGGCCAGTAATCACTAAGGTCGTCGTTAGGTCAATTTTCTGTCTCTAGATGTAAACACCAACCTGTATCCGACCCGAATATGAATCCAATGTGTCATATTGACTTTTCAAAACATTTATTCTTAAAAATTTATACACTGTATCATATCAAAACAGTGAAGAAATTCATACTTAAGTTAAACATAAAACTTAATAATTTACATTAATAAAATCAAGTATGTTTACAAAATTCGATCAGAGTATTTTCGATTTAAACTTTCATTTGCATGCCAACAAAATAACATATACACCAGAACATACAACTTAAATCAATTCTGATCTGATCTTCGGTAGAGCTATGCTGTCTTGACTTGCACTAATCTCGATCTTCCGACTCCTTTCAAACTACGTGTGAAAAATCACTCACACGGTAAGTCGTTGACTTAGTGAGACATATAAACTATATAATAAAACATCTCGTCATTAATCATATTCTAAACATTTCATATAATCATATAAAGAAACGATAACACAGACCATGTAACAAAAACATAAGTGCACATATAATATATATATATATATATATATATATATCATCAACATCAATATCATTGTCATTGTCAATATGCAAAACCATTAAACCATTTAAAACATATAATATTGTACTTAACATTCGTAACACATCATAATACATTTCACAAAGCAACACATATAACATCACACATTGTTTATTTATTTTATCTCTTTTAATAGCCTATGGTACACATCTAAAAACTTAAGGTATGTGAGGGCATTGAGGTTGTGCACAAATGTTGTCACCACAGCTCGTATAAATTGCACCGAAGTGCCACATAGAATGTCCCGAAGGACCACATAGATGTCCCGAAGGACCGCGTAGAAATGTCCTAAAGGACTACGTAGAATTGTCCCGAAGGACCACGTAAAACCCTCGACTCTTGGCATGCTAATTATACCCTTAGCTCTCATAACACATACTTATGGACTTTACTTTTTACGTCATTTCACATTTTCAATTATTCACATAGTTCCGTATCACATAGACCATATCACATAGTTTATATCATCTTTTCATATATTAACGTAGGTCAATATAACATATATATTATCACATAGATATGTACTCACATAACTCATAGTCACATAGCTTATATCATTTCTCATATATCCACATAGATCATATAACACATAGAAAAACATGTAACACATAGCTCATGTATAACAGTGCATGTAACATATAGACATATACTTTTACATCATGTACACATAGAGACCATAACCATGATATTCTTGTATTCATGAAATCATACCGTCGAACATTGGAAATAGACTCATCGTAAGTCTTCTTTCCACATGATCATATTTCATACTAGCATGCACTCACCTTAGCCTCACTTAAAGACTTAGTCAAAGCTAAGCATTAACACCTTAGATCGGTCTTACAACTTTGAATCGTCCAGATCTTGCTTTTGATCAATATCTACACCAATATACGATCTAAATAAATATCAGAATTCATAATACTATGAATCAATCACTAATAACTTGAGTAAAACAAAGCACTTAATTCACAATTTCCATATGAATATTATCGATACCCAAGATACAATATCGATACTTCCCTATCATGGTATCGATACTACACTTCAGTATCTATACCTTTATTATATTTTGGAATTCGACCCTTAAAATGGTACCGATACTTAAACATTGGTATCGATACCCGTAGTACCGATACTACTATTCCAGTATCGATACTCTATGAAGGATTTATCCACCTTTTACCTTCTGGTATCGATGTTGTTCATCCAGTATTGATACCTAAACCCAAACATCACCTATATTTGCCTTGGAGTATCGGTATTGTTCATCCAGTACCGATACCCCTTGCCCATAAATCAAATTTTTCCTTTCGAAATTCTACCAAAACCAACCATAACCCTTACTTTTAACTCCTTGCAAACCTTTAAACTATAGCATATTTATTAAAACTAATTTACAACACTTTAACATCCAAAATTCCCATAGAACAATTAGAACCAAAAATCATACCAATTATTCAACATGTTCTAAATCCATTTCTATTACTTATAACTTTTTAATTAGACCATTGACAAGTCAAATATAACCTTAAAAATTCAATTCCTAAACATTTCTCATACACTCACTCAAAAACCCTCTTTACAAAACCCCCATAAAATATCCATCTTTTAGTTTTTAAACCACATTAAGTTTTCTTATGTATCACCAATAGACCAAAACCCAACTTAAAATTCAAGAAATAATCAACTTGAAAAGAACTCACCGTTGGGAATGGACATTCACGGCTAAAGGGAGAAGAAGAAGAAGAAACATAGACCACTTCCCAAATACTTCTTTCCTTCCCACTTATTTGCATAAATATCTTGTAAAAATGAATTTTAAAATCATTTCTTGCCTAAATGCCATTTTCCCTTATCTCATTAATTTTTTTGCTAAACAATCCTTCACAAAATATTCTAATAAATCCCTGAACTTTTACAAAATTTTGAAATTGACCATAAAATTTCAAAAACTTACATTTTAGTCACTAGCCATATTTTGGGGATGTTACAATAGAAGTCCATGGATTCGAGTTCAGGGATAGATTGAGAAATTATAGAGAGAACATCGTATTCCCTAAAAATTTGTAATCTCGTATCTCTTTAAATTTCCCAATAATTCACACCTCTAATATAAAATTTTACGTTCGTCCTTGAATTTGACCCACTGTATATGATTCAGTTTTTATGAATACCAGTCGTATGAGAAAGCTAGCAATTGTGTGTATATCTTTGATATCTTACAAGACGTTGGAGTTTCAATTCATGGTTTGTTAACAAATTGAAAAGCTTGGAAGCAAGACATGATAACATTTAACGTTGTCTTTGGCAAGTGTCAGGAATAGAAGCAATCAGATGCAGAAAAGCTGCCTGGGTTTTTCTTGTTTGGTTTCTCAGAAAAAATTCTTGGGAGGAAAATGAAAATTGGAAGCATTGTTGTAAATGGTGATGTATATGTTTACAGAATGCATTGATGATGAAAAGGACTTTGCCTAGTAATAATTGAGGACAATAGCTCAACAAGTCATATGTGTTAGTATTATGTAAACTCATCATACTTTTAAGAAAAAGATTAATATTAACATCCAAGATTCTTTTAAAAAATTATGTAAACTCATCATACTTTAATAGCGAATTTTTGTTTTTTTTATTCGATAAAAGACATTTTATGTATTTCTTCTATACAAATGATTTTTCAATAAAAAATTATAAGTATAATAAATTATCAAAATAGAATTATATTTGGATAGATAGTGTATATAATGGAATTCGAATAGAAGGTATCGAAATATCTGAATTTCAACCTTACTATCAAGTTAATACTTCTGACTTAAAATCAAAATTATTTTTAAGAGTGGTTATATATGTGTGAGAAAAATATTCAAATTCAAAGTGGTTTTTTTATTATAATATATTATACTATATTTATTTATTTATTTATTTATTTGCTTCTTTGGGTTAGACTAAGGCAGGAAAAGTCCATAAAACTGGGTGGAAGTGAAACCCAATTGATAAAACCATAGATATTGGGCTTAGCTTCATTAGGCCTGAAACCAATATAAAACTTTCGTAAAGTAAATCTAAAAAGAAAATTATTTTCGAGGTGGTTACAAACTCAACACTTCTAAACGTTTTAGATTTTACCTAAAACACTTTAAAATTCAACATCAAACCCAAAACTCGTGAACCTCTAAATTATTCTGATTTATAATATCCACTATCCGATAAACGTAAAATCAAGATATATAACTCTCTCCCTTCTCTACTTCTCACCGTTGGGATTTAGAAGAAGTTCATCATTGAGAAATTAAAATGTAATTTAAAACTATGGTTTTTTTTCATAAAAGATAAAGAAAGTTTTGGAATCATTTCACAATTTTTAAAAGAAAAATATATGGTCATAACGTTGTTAAGTGTTTAATAGCAGGGTAACCAAATCGAAAGTTTAGTGAATAAAATAAAAAAAAAAATTCTAAACTTTAGTGACCATAATAAGAGTAAAAATAAAGTTGAATGCTATAATGTGTAATTTACCCATAGAATAACCAATCCTATCCATGGATATTGTCTACTTTCGTTTTTATTGACGAATCACACATTTATCCTTATATATCTATATAATATATAATGGATAGAAAAGCAAAAGGTAAATAGAAAATAAGCATCAAGTTTTACTTTTTGTTTGTTTGTTGAAAAAGTATTATATTTATTTTTTAATTAAAATGAGAGTTAATGCCATCAAACACTGTCAATTTATGATCTAAAATTTAAATTGAATTATAAACTTTTAAAATATTCTGATTAAACCTTCAAAGTATACTATTATATCATTTATGTTCGTCAATTTAACTGTTAGTTATCACTCCTAAATGGTCAAATCCAAAGTGAAACATATGTGGTTTTTTAAGAGTTTAAACATGTATTTATTGAGTGTTTGAATATAAGGATAGTACACATGCACGGCTGCCATTACGTGGCCTGTACTTGTGCTCATTTTTTCTATCCCCATGAATTATGTTCGGGATAGTTGGATTAGCCGGAGGGAAAAGTTTTTCAACATGATACCGGCTATTTCTCCTAATTTCGGCATTCTTCCAGAAACTCCGGCAGCTCACTCATTGCCAATTTTGCTGCCGCCACTTGATTCTTCAATGAAAGATGAGAGGGTGGTTGGGAGAGTTGAAGAGCCACCAGCTAGTAAGGAAAGTGTTCAATTGAAGAAAAGGCAGAGCTAGGCTGCCCCTAAGACGCCAAGACCAAAAAGCCTAGGAAGCCAAAGGATAACACCAATTCTTCCGTTCAACGTTTGAAGCCAGCAAAGAAGAGTATGGACATTAAAATCAATGGATATGACATGGAATTTCTGGCATTCCGATTCCGGTTTGCTCGTGTACCGGAACCCCTCAGCAATGTTATCGATGGGGTTGTGGTGGTTGGCAATCCGCGTGTTGCACCACAAATGTATCCATGTATCCTCTGCGGATGAGCACCAAGCGACGTACGTGGTGCGAGGATAGCCGGAAGGAAAATGAGTAAAGGGGCATTCAAGAAAGTGCTGGAGAAACTTGCAGCGGAAAACTATAACTTTAGTAACCCGATTGATTTGAGGACCTATTGGGCTAGACATGGTACCATCAAGTTCATCACTATCAGGTAGATTTAAATCGGTGGTAGTAATAGTGCGACATTGCCGGCGCAGCTCCATCGCTTACTGTCCCCGCTTCAAACATGTACATATTTCTCTGGCCTTCTTTGGAGATCTTTGTTTCCTTTGTAGGTCATGAATTTTCCGTCATGATAATGTTTCAATATTCGAGCATTATCGTTTTTTCCCCCCGGAACTATTTAGTACTTCATTTATGCTTTTGCTTCAAGAACTTTTGTTTAATTCAGATCACTCACTTTTTAAGTTGTGAAAGAGTTCTATATTTGTTGGATAAATTTTTGTACATATATATATATATATTGAGTTTTAATTGTTCCAACAAATTCTAGAAGCTGGTAAATTCTGGGGATTCAAAGGGATTCTTTACAACATCACGATCAATGTGTACAAGAGTTTGATCTGAAAGTAATGTAGCACCAGCTTCTTGATCAGCAGCAGTGTTGTTTTCATTGATGTCATCGTTAATATTTCCTCCATTGGTGTTTATATCATCATGGAAAACATCCCATCTCTCTGTTATTGTTGTTGTCTTCAAGGTTTCCGTTGTTTCTCTAGGTTCAACAATGGCATGGTCTTCCTCTCTTACACCTAATGCCATTTGATCCTTGTATGTCATATCTGAAACCCCATTGATTCTTCTTTCGAGTTCTTTGACATATTCCTCCGGAATCTCAAAAACTGTGACAATTTCGTCGGCTTTCGAAACACCGTATTCCTTACAAAATTTGAAATATCGAGAAAGTTTTACACCTTGTCTCTTTGCCTTACGAAGAATCTCAAGGGCCATGGTTGCTTCTGGTTTACCTGCTGAATGTACTTCCAATAAGACCTTTGCAATCTCACTGCGTATTCTACTATAAACATCAAAGATCTCGACGATGATACAATCCATGGCCTCAAAAATTAAAGGGACCTTTCATGTTATCAGCTCGAGGCCTAATTTTAAGCAACATATCAAGCAAAAGTAGCCATTTCTGAGGCTTCAAAATCTGGTGAACCATCAACGGACTATCCTCGGCATTCTTCTTTTCTTCCTCGAGCCAAATGGCACCTCTTTCATCGAGAAATTCAAAGTACTGAAGAATAAAAAGATTGAAACCGCATGTTTTGCTTAACCTCGAATGCCCGTCGTTGAACCTCGACAAATCGAATGGTAAACGGCCCATCTTTTTAACGGCCGAGACCTTACAATGAACAAGATCATGCATGAGCATCAACCCTTTGATCGCCACCACCCAACTCCGAGTCTTCTCTATCCTTTTAGTCAAAGCCCGGATAAAATGGTATAGGTTATTCGGAGAAGCTCGAATCCACTCAAGAACTATTTCCGCATTCCTTTTAACGGTGTCGTGTTCATCATGATTTGTGGCCTTGATGATGGCAGCATCAAAATCATGATTCCTATTTGATCTTCCAGCGGAAAAATAGGAGACGACTAGGCTTTTCATGTCCTTGATACCAGCAGCGGAAGATATTACAGTAATTCTCTTTTTAATTAAAGTTATAAGATGACACGATTAAATATACTATATATATATATAGTTTTTATTTATAAGATTAGCCTTTCTCTTACTCTTAAGAAACGACTTGGGCCTTTCACTTTTCTTTTCATTATTAATGGGTTGTTCTATAATGTAGAGTGAGACCTCGATTTGATTCCATATATGAACCTTCTTAGGACTATGTCCTTTCTCTTTCATTTATTTCTAATGGTTGGTAAGAGGTCTTTCAGTGACTTAATATATGATTTAATTGTTAATAACATAATGATTTAATTATTTTGACGAAATGAAACACAGTGAGTACTAAAGTATAAATTTGTCGAATGTCATTTGATTAAAAATTATTTAGTTAATCAATGTTATTACAAGCATGATTCATGAAGAAATTAGTCGTCAAAGCACTGATTAATTAGTGGAACCCCATCTGTTAACTAAAAACAAAGAAGAGAATGGGAAGCATGAATCATAAAACCGATTGATCCTTCAATAATTTTATATTTTTGGGTGTATGAGTGCTGCAGTTTTTCCAGTAGTGTTGTTTCCATTGATTTTTATATCATCTGGAAAACCTCCCATCTATCTGTTACTGTTGCCTTCAAGGTTTCCATTGTTTCTCTATGTTCAACAATAGCATTACCGTCCTCTCTTACACCTAATGTCATTCGGTCCTTGTATGTCTTGTCTGAAACCCCATCGATTCTTCTTTCGAGTTCTTTAACAGATTCCTTCGGAATCTCAATAACTGTGACGAATTCGTTGGCTTTCGAAACACCGTATTCCTTACAAAATTCGAGATAACGGGAAAGTTCTTCACCTTGTTTTGTTGCAATCCGAAGAATCTCAAGGGCCATGGCTGCTTCAGGTTTACCTATTGAATGTACTTCCAATAAGACCTTTGCTATCTCACTGTGTATTCTACTATAAACATCGAAGATCTCGACGACAAGACAATCCATGGCCTCGAATATTAAAGGGACCTTCATATTATCCGCTCGTGGCCTAATTTTAAGCAACAAATCGAGCAAAAATTGCCATTTCCGAATCTTCAAAAGCTGCTGAACCATCAACGGACTGTCCTCGACATTTTTGTTCTCTTCCTTGAGCCAAATGACACCTCTTTGATTGAGAAATGTAAAGTACTGTCGAATAAAAAGATTGAAACCGCATGTTTTGCTTAACCTCGAATGCCCGTCTCTAAACCTCGACAAATCGAACGGTAAACGGCCAATCCTTTTAACGGCCGGGACCTTACAATGAACAAGATCATGCATGAGCATTAACCCTTTGATCGCCACCACCCAACTCCGATTCTTTTCGATCCTTTTAGTCAAAGCCCGGACAAAATGATATATGTTACTCGGAGAAGCTAGAATCCACTCGAAATCTATTCCCGCATTCCTTTTAACGGTGTCGTGCTCATCATGATTTGTGGCCTTGATGATGGCAGCCTCAAAATCATGATTCCTATGTGATCTTTTAGCCGAAAAATGGGCGAAGACTAGGCTTTTCTTGTCTTTGATACAAGCGGCGGCCCTCTTCAACATACTTATTTAATCGTCGCCGAAAGATGGAGGAAGATAAAGCAGTGGATTTAGGGTGACGAATTCAGATAATGCAGTGGATTGAGGGTGAGGGATTCCCTTATATGAAGCTTTAGGATAGTTGTAACTACGCCTGGTTCTTTGTTCGTTTGTTACTATGAGTTATTGGTTCAACAAAATTGAAAAACCAACCCTCAATATTTGGACTTTGCGGTTATTTATCAGTTACAACATAAAGCAGCTAATAGTTAGAGTTTTGATGTTGGTTCTTTTTCTCTTTGAATTTACTGTTTCTATGCATGGGATTGGCAAGTTTTCAATAATAAAACGTTGCATCTCAACAGTGACCATGGTTGGTCTTAAAACCCAGTTTGTGTATATGGGTCCAATCTCAACGAACAGGGTTGTAACGTTGTTTATGGAGATGAGATTTTTTTCAGACATTTTCGTAAATATGAGAATGACGCAGACACTGATATTAGGTTATTGCTTTCGACCCAGGAATTCTTGAAATAACTCTAGAGGCTAAAACCGTTAAAGCTTGGCCCAAGGTTACATCCACGACGATAACCCGATGAATACCATGGATGTGCACTCTCCTACTTTTACATCTTAATGAAAGACTTTTTTTATTAAACGAAAAGGTATTTATATTTTTAAGATAAACATCGTGATTTAAATTCATACAAAATAGAATAATATGAACATCTTTATCACTCAACTAATTAATAAGTATCGTTCACAGCACCAATTCATTAGTCATTACCAACAATTTTCAATCCTGAAGCTCCGGCCAATAATGCTGATCTTTACGTAAATGGGCAGAGGTTAAAGCCAACAGAGCTGGAAATTTCCTAAAACAGCTTCCAGAAACTTGCAGAACTAGACTACAAACCCAGAATCATCATCCAAATATATTCGGACTTAAATTAAAATAAATATAGAAAAGCAAAATTCCTATAAATTCACTTTTTATTTAGTCATTTGGCAAGGACAAAGGAAGATACCTAGAAATTCCCTACACGTATTGTCCTTCAAGAATGTGGATTGATGGTTTGGTTACTCACAAATTCAAGGACCACAAACCAAAACATACGAAATTATTAAATAGATATAGCTATCCATATGAATAGGATACATATACGACATATAGATTTTTCTATTTCGTTTAGTATAATCATGATGTGTCAGATAATACTATAAAACTTTTTTTTATCATTGATATTTTAATAATTTAATCTTCCGATTTATCAATATACTTGTATTTTATTGTGCCGATTTAAGTAATCAAACTGCTATTATAAGTAGCCTGACAGCATTTCATTCCATGCATGGTCTTCTCTTCCTTTTTCTGCTTTTCATGTCTCTCCTAGTATCACGTCGGATAACCATTGCTGTTTTAAAAAATAAAGCTATGAAGCTAAAGCTTGTATCGACGCTGACTATCGGGTTGTTCGTAGTCTTGTGTGTGGCGGAGCTTCAACGCTTCGAACACGCCGCGAAACCTTCTTGGTGGTCGGATACTGGGGGAGAAGAGGACACTATAACCAATCTCAAGTTGCCCTTCAGGTGTTTCTCTTAAAACTGTTTTATAAAAACTATATTCACGCGTATTAACTAATCATGATTAACAAACAAATTTTCGTATCCAATCTGTTTTTACAGATTGAGTTTAACTCAATTGACATTATTATCGCAGATCATATAAAAATTTTGGAATTAAGCATGTTTAAACCTTAATATCCTCAGATAGTATAATTATTATCAATATTAATTTATTTATATGGTTCAAATGGGAATAACCGGAGAGAAAATAGACGGGAGATAATTTTTACGACAATGGACTAACCGGTGTCGAAGATCCAGCCTTCCATGAATCCTTCACTGATATTTACACAGCTCCCAGCTTGCAAAAACAGTGGTATACTGGTATTAATCTTCACTGATATAATTTTTTAAAAGAAGAATTAACATTTTAAAGACTAAAAATACTCCATCGTCATGAAATTAAAGAGAATAAAAAATTAGAGTTTTTCATAAAATATGATAAGAAAATAGAACTCCCTCATAATTTTCAAAAAATAAATGTCTTCGTTAGGTATTTAATGATTGAGTGACTAAAGTAATAACAAATCAAAATTTTAGTGAGTAACTTGAAATAATTTAGACATTAATGATAAAAATAGGAGAGAAAAGAAAATATGTGATCAAATTTGTAATTTACCCTTTTATTTCCCAGGCATATTGGTATAAAAGCAAGAGAGTGGAGGTTTGAGGCAAAAACAAATATTTCCCCGCCACTAGAAATAATTTGTAAAGCATGTATTAATAAGAAGGAATTAAGAACGGAGTTTCCACCTGGCATGTGATTTCATATAATAAGATAAACCAAAAAACGTCAAAGTCTCGAATGTCGCCGATCTTTAAAACTCATTGCACTTCATAACCCTACCCCTGTTTCTCTCAACTTAACTACTACCACCTTTGCTAGACCTTACAGTTTGTTCTTCCTTCACGGCTACTCCATTCCCAGTTCCGTCTACACTTCCGTTACACTTCTCTTTTTCTGGTTGGGAAGCTGTCTCCGCCGGAACATTGAGTTCGGTTGCAGTAGTTAACCCTTGCGACGATGGATTACTAGAGCCTGGTGGAGGAAGGAAAACTCCAGTTCCAGGAATAGGTAGGCGAGGTGGAGGGTGCCTTGGAGGAGCACCCGGCCACCCTGTTGAACCAGGTGGGATAGGAACCGGAGCATGAAATGGCATTGCAGGAGAAATTGGAGCGGGCACAAATAGAGGTTGAACACCATTTGGAGGTGGGATTTGTGGGTGATTTGGCGTGGCTGGGAGTACTACCGTTGTTGGCATTGCTGTATAAGGCTTGGCTCCGACGGAAGGGAGAAAATGATTGGGTGATCTACTTGGTGGTGGACCCCATTTTGAAGACTGAGAAACCGAAGGCGAAGGAAGCCTCTGGTTGTCGGTCATGAATTTCATTGGTTGATACTTTGTAAATGTGACGAGGACGCGTTGCTTTCGGAGGGAGGGAAGTGCATGTTTAGCGCAATCAGATGATTTTCCTTGCATCAAAAGGAGAGAACTGCATGATGGTTATGAAATACACAAGATTAGGAAAATGATCGAAGATAGTAATCTGGAAAAAGATAGATATTATTCAATTCTAAACATGCAACATTCTCCAAGCACAACTATGGATCGCTAAGGTAATAGGATCGAGAGAAAACAATTAAATAACTACCCCGGTGCCAGAGAAAGCTTGAGAGAACCTCTAAAGTCCCCAGGCTGATCAAATGCAATAACTCTTCCAAAAGTAATATCACACTCGGTCAAGAACATGATGCAAACCGGTTTTGCATACCAATGTGGCAACATGTGAGGCGGTGAATGATCCCACTTGAAATTTAAGAAGAAAAGCATAATATTAGTATCAACACTTAAGCTCGTTTCCTGCAAAACCACTAGAAGCACCATCATTACCTACCTCATTATAAACATCGATGATGCAAGAGTCCGGCTTTGAAGTTATAACTTGCAAGTCAACCAAACGTTCAATAGCATCTTGCAGCAAGGAAGGAATGGCTTCAATTCTCCGCTCTGGTAATGCTTAATCAAATAAGAAAGCGCTTGAAGTTTAGTTACTTGTCACTCTATAAACAAATATGTGCACTACTTTCTTTGAGCATGTGTGTGTTTGGGGGGTGGGGGGAAGAGTTAAGGGGAGAAGGCACATCACAGAAACATGCCTCTGGATGTCCCTGCAGCAGTTTCATCATCTAGAGGCGCATTTGCGATTGGAAGGCCCAACTGGATCATCTCTCTACCATGTCCCTTCATTGGCTTTTTCGAAACCACATATGTCTGATCTGCTTCTCGCAAATTATCACATAACAATTCAGCTGTTACTGATATCGTAAGTAAAAATGAATGCAATTTTATAGGGCTAATCAACGTGACAGTGCTACAGAATCTGTCAAGTAGAAGCTTCCAAGGAACAAATGCAATTTTTGAAAGTTACTTCCTTCGAGCTAGACCAAGAAAAAATGAACTTGTAAGAACACTTGCCTTGAAGTTCCCCTCTTTTCGCTGCTGCCCTTAAATCATTTACCAATGAGACAAGATTCGAAACATCCTTCTCGTCAAACAGTTCGTCATACAATTTTAGCCCATCCACCACATTGACCTTAACATAAAAATACAGGAAAGTTGAAAAAATTCAGTGGAAGAAGCAAGAATCTATCAGTACATCCATAATTTCACAAAATACCATAATTTCATAAAGAATTACCATCTTTCCGTCAAACATCTCGTTGCAAACAAAAGTTTTTGGACCCGTAGCATTCTGCTTTCCATTCTGATTTTGGGAAGAATGTAGATCTTTCTCTAAAAGATCATTAATAGAAAAAGTTATAATACAACACAACATAGTGAAATTAGAGTTAAACATATGATGCAGGTGTTGAATCAAACATGCAATAGCTAAAAGCAACCGATAACCAAAGTAAAAGGTGGTACCTTTATAGCTCGATGTGTATCCTCCATTTACATCCTCAGTTCCCAATTCTGTATTTTCAGACGCAGTTCCCTTCGAAGACCCTGAGTTCATTAAGCTGCTATCAGCATGAGGTTTGGAACCAACACCTGAGTACAATACATAATCACAATGAAAGAGTATCAATTAACTTTTCTGAAAAAAAATAATTATTAGCCAATGTGGTAGCACAAAGAAAGCTTGGAAATGAACCAAAATAACCTTCATCGAGAACAAAAAAAATTCCTTGGGAGTTAAAGAGAAAAACCAAGACAATTGCCTTCATAACTGATACAAAATGTCCCATGCGAAAACACAATTCTAATTAAATTTAGAAAGTCCATATTCTGATACCTTAACATATAATTTTCACAATATGACACTCCATGTTAGTCTACGAGATTTAGTAACAAAGCATGAGTTTTCATCCTCTCCATGATTGTAAACAAGTTATTAAATGCATGCCTCTTATGTATTTTTAACCATTCCCAACTGTTAATTAGGCATGTAGGTATATCATATATGGATATTCAAGTAAAAGTGACAAATATGGATTGTAATAGCAATTCACGATTAAGAAAGTTTGGTTTAAATCCTTTAATTTTGATAGAAATTTTACCAAAAGACAAAAGGTTACTTTCTAGTTTAGGATAATTTGCCTAATCTGAGACAGAAGTGTATTCGACATATACAGAAACACCATGCTTTTTAAGCAAGTTAATACAAATTTCACTTGTATCCATCACAAATAGATGACCAAACATATCAAGCTAACAATACAAGACATCAATCAATTTCATTCACCACAATGCACGTAAAACTTGAGCAAAGTCGTTACCCTTTTTATCCTCGGTGACAGCCGAGGCCGTGCCCTTATCATCGCTCTCTTTTTCGTTCCCGTCCAAAGTTGCGGTGACAGTCAAATTTCCATCACTATCCACCCCAGAATTCTGCAAATCTTTAGCTACCTCTATCCTATGCCCCTTAAACCCGATGCCGGATCTTCTAAATTCTTTTCCCCCAACTTTCCCTTGATCATAATACCTTTGCCTTCGACTCCACGCGACCTGTTGAAGCGCCTGCGAAACTTCGGCAACCGAAAAGTATTGCTGCATATGAAGCACGGGGTTCCAATGACATCTCCTTTGTTGAATGCAAGCTATGACAGCTTCATACTCCCCAACACCACCGACCTCACGCAAATGTTGACAGAGGACGTCAATCATAGCATTGGCGGCGGCGAATTCCCCTCGCAACCAATAGATAAAGCTGTCACGCTCATCGGGGAGCCATTGCCGGTATTGGTGCTGATGGATCTCTCCTCCTCCACCACCTTCACCGCCTACGACTCCACCGGAACCACCGCCACCGGCAGATCCGGCAGCTGCAGGCCCAGGGAACTGCATTTTATCAGACAAAACTACACTTCCCGATGGCATTGCCATTGAGAAAAAAACCTCCCTAAACCAAATAAACCCAGACTATTAAAACAACATATATGAACTAAAATACCCGTAATCCAGATCTGATTAATATAAATCCCACAAAATTCAATCGGATCACGTTCACTCTTAAATAATTCAACTTTAAAACAATTCCGTGAAACAAGAAACAAATGGGTTTCTTTTTGTTTCCTTGTTTACTGGGTTAAATCCGATCTAATAAAAGATTGGCAATGGGAAAAGGAAATGGGTAACAAAGGGAGCGAAAGCAATGACAAAATCAAATATGGAAATTGGGGTTGGTCTAGTTTAGTCAGATCTGGAGAAAAAAATTGGATCTTTTCTTTTGTTGTGTTGTGTTGTGCGTGTGAAGCTACAGCGGTTCAACACACTGACGTGAGTGCCAAAGAAAACTTTTTAAATAGAAAAAAAGTTAGAGATTTAGGGTTTGGGTTTAATGCTATTTTGGATGAAAAAGAAAAGAAGACGACTTTCTTGTGTGAGTGATGAACAAAAACGGCTTATAGACCACGCAAGCATGTGTATGGTCTTAAATGGTGGCTATAATCAAAACAAACTTCATTTTTTTCATTGAAAAACTATATATTTTTTTAGTGTGATGGATAGATCTCCGAACCTTAATGGAATATTCGATGATTTTTCATGAATTTTTATAAAATAAAATCACTTTTTTATTTTTTTTATTTCAATGTTAAGTAAATTAATTTTTTTATAATTTTATCTTGGTTCATAAGTATTAAACTGAACAAATTGAATTCAATCTTTGGATAATTCTTATCTATATCCCTTATGAAAGTAATTATCAAAATTTAATTTTTTTATTAATTAAATCCCAATCAAATGTCCTGATCAGGATTAGCCAAAAATTCAAGGAAACGTTTATATTTTTTTTATGCACTTGCAATGCTTTGCTTTGATTCTTTCTTCAGATGAACAATGGCTGTCAAGTTTATCATGCATTCATCTCTGGTTTGTTGGTATTGTCGAGTTAACAATTTCTAAACATCTTTATTTTCTTTCTGTTCGATTCTGTTATAATATATTTCGATTATTATTAATGTTTTATGTTTCGGATCTTACTTTGTCTAAAATGGTTCAACCAAAGGCTCACTTTCTGCTGAAACCCGTCTCTGTCTCAGCTACCCTGGCTCTCTCCTCCATCAATTCTGTCTTTATTTTTCTCTATTTTCTGGGATTTTTTGCTGGTTCAACAATGTAATCAGAGGAAGGTCCTTTTTTGTTTCTGTTTTGCAGGAGTTGGTTTTTCGCTAACAAGTAGAGGTGGGATTGTTCAAAATTTCGTGTCTATTTTCATTTGTCAATTTTGCCTTCTCTTGATTGCTCTGGTTTAAGACTTGATTCTGGAAATGCTGTTGGGTTGCTTTACGAATTCATTAGGAAAACAACAGGAAACAGAAGTACTGATTATTAGGTTCATAACAAATTTAGTGTGCTTGTATGTGAATGAATAGATTCATGCTTGTAAACTATCTGGAAAAAATCTTTAACTGATGAAAATTTGTTGTTTTCGGTATAGTTTCGAGTTCTTTCTTTGAAAGTGAAGAATTGTTTGTTCAAATGTGAGAATTCATCGTAACTATTTACATCAATGAAATGGTTGCAACTTAATTGTCGGTAAGAAGCATGATCTGTCGAGTTATCCCTTCTGAATTTGGTATCTTTTATACTGTTGGTCACTTGATTTAACGGTCTTGACCAACAATAAGTTCCGAGAAACCGACCATCAGGGAATAGAGTGACATCCGGCATCGGACGTCGGGAATCATCCTTACTTTGCTCTTGTATTTGTCCTATTACGGAGTAAACATTCTTCATTTGATTGTATCTCCTACTTTTCTTAGTTGTGCAATTAACTAATAACAGAAACTCCTCAGAATTTACCTGCAATTTGGTAATGTTTGGGAGAGGTTAAAGTCCTCAGAACTTGGACCTATTGTACCTTTGTTTGGTGTTTGTGTGGGTTTGCAGTGCATCGGCGAAGCTTTCGGAGGTGTTCTAGGATACTTTAAGTAACTATTCTTGATCGGAGACTAACCCCTAGTCGAGCATTTTCATCATGCAGAATTTTAACACAATATGTTTAGCTTCATTGCAAAATGCAGGAAAGATAGTATGTTCTCCCTACCGTGCTATGCATGGAAAAAGTTCTCCTGTATATTGCGACGAGAAGGCGGAAGACGGGTTGTTTACGGGATTGTCAAAGTACGTTACTTCTTATCTCATGATAACATGATTTTCTTTATAACCAATGCCATAGATCTCTGGTTCCACAGTTTAAACATCTAAAACCGATTCCAATTTAATTCATGCACCTCAGAGTATCAGCAATTCTCACTAATTTTGCGCCTTTTGCAGCCCTTTCAGTGCTGGCAGATATCACAGCCTCGTGATCGAGGACAGTTTTCCTGGGGAAGCACTTGAGGTTACTGCTTAGACCGAAGATGGACTGATAGTGGCTGCTCGGCACAGAGTATACAAGTATCTACAGGTAAGACTGCTACCTCTTTTTACACGTAACGTATTAGCACAATGATTTTCTGAATTCAAACATATATGATTGTAAACCGTAGGGTGTTCAATTCCATCCGGAAAGCATCATAACTTCCGAAGGCAAAACAATTGTGTCCACGACTTCATCAAACTGATACAGAAAAAGGACGCAGCTGAATCCCAGAATTAGAGTCGTTCGGCACAGAAATTCTCCGGTCGTGTATGTCACTGATCTGCATAGGCAAGACTTGCCTAAGATCATTTTTCCTGTTCTTTTAACCCTTTTCTTTTAAAGATCAAGCAAGTTTTCTCATAGAATTCGAAACTCTGTGGTCAAAAACTCCTCGGGAAAGCATCTTCTGGACTTTTATGCTAATATCATATGGTACTTTTGGACAAAACCGAGTTTAACATTCAGCTATTAGGGTTTATTGCAGTGAAGCAACAGAAGTTTACAATCTGTAGCAATCAAAGCCATCTTATCCACTTTGCGCATGATTTACACGTGTATGGATGGATGACTGTGAAATTATTATGTGGTCTAAAGTACATGAAAAATATTTCCTTTCTTTGCAATTCCAGTTCAAAAATTGGCTGTCAAATGATCTTATATGGAATTCAAGTGCAAGTTGTTTCAACAATTTGTGATGCATGTGATCCTTATCTTATCGAGTCAAATTCGGGTTAAATTGCCATTCTTATATATATAAATATTTATTTGCTGAGACTTATACATAGCCCCAAACTTTGGACATTAAATGCAACAGTTTTGGGTGTTGCAGATGTTCCACCAAGAAGAAAAGCAAAAATGAAACTTAAAATTAATAAAAAGAATAAGTACTTTATTGAACCAATCTGTGAAAGCTATGGAGAGATAACATAAATGATAAAAATGGAGTGTGAAACCTAAAAAATATATGGAACATATATATATGTGTATTTATATGTGCTGTGTCACCTCTCTCTATACACAAAACTGATCCCCCAACTAAATGGAATAAGCCTTGGACCGGTTTACTCGGCTGCGTTGGTGTCGTTTCCCGTGGTGGCGGCTACCTCCTCCAAATGTGACTGGATCAAACTTCTTGAGTCGTTCACCTTCTAGGGGATTGATCACGCATTCGGGAGGAGGGACATTGTATCTGGTTTGGTCATAGCAATATGAGTATGTCATGTTCTTCCTCCTAAAGCTATCCATCTTGCTTCCTTGTGATGGGGTGATATGGGTCGTGAGTTGTTCTGGACTTTGAACGGTGTAGCACCTCTTTGACGAAAACTTGATCGGATCAATCATGCAGCCGTGAAGGATCAAACCGGTGAATTTGGCTATGTAAGGAGCGTATTTGTAATTGACTCTATATTTGCCACCATTAGTAGCCCAATCGGATCCATCCCATATTGTAGCATACAAAGACATTGGCTTAGAGGGGAATTCTCCACCCATTGCAGCTGTTCTTTTGAACTCTCTAATGGGGATATTGCCTACATAAAATCTGCAAAGCACAAAAAGCATATCCGTATCAGATGCATACACTAATCCAACACTCGTTCACGAATCCATGAAACGGAGAAAAGCCTGGATGGATGAAACAGGGGCTGCCATTAGAAGCAAAAACCAGAGTTCACATTGTGTAATAAAATTAAACATGACAAAATAGAAATCCAACCCTACATTACAATAGAGACGTCAACATCAAAGCCAGAAACTCTTCAAAACAGCTAATCATACAATGTATCAATGATAAAAAAACTGTTGTGGTTGAAACCGAGATGAAAACTAATGGATTTAACCTATAGTGGAACACAGAAAGCAACGCAACGATGAATTATATGAGCCCGAACACACGAATTCGGAGTACCTTTAAAGGATAACATTCCAGCATCCATGTTCGTTGAATATGAGTAATTGGGGATAGACTTTGAATGTTTACATGATGTAAGAATCAGTCCAGAGAATGGTGTACTGGTGGAAATCATCAGCAGGATCAAACCAGAGATTGTATCTTTCTTCTCTGCCAACCCCGGTGCTTCCATTGCCATAAACATTGGTCTGAATCCTCCAATCTTTGCCTCTAATGTTACCCAAGAAATCGAAATCGATTTCGTCATGGTTCTTCTCGAATATATCACCATTCTATATCTGTTATCACATGATAAAGGGATCCATTTTCAGGAAATTCATTTCACCAATGTTTCACAAGTCTTTGCAACTACATATTGGGAAAAGGGAAAACTATCTGAAATTCTGAGATAACTTCAACATGTTCATATTCATATCCAGATGGATTTTGATCAGATTCTTGAACAAAAATCTGGGATTTTTTTTTAAAGGAAAACAGTGGAAAATTCATCTGATTCTAATTAGTATCATTTAAAAAAGGATTAATCAACACTAAACAACAACCATGGGATTAGAAAAATAGGATTAATCAGATAGACTCACATAGAAAGCAACCACAACTCCAGCAGTGTAATCAGCAGGCAACTTTATCGAAGCACTGCCATGCAAGTAAACGTCTTAAGAAACAAATCCAGACCCTGTTTTTTAACCACCATCAAAGCAAAAATCTTTCCTTTTAATGGAACAATAAAGAAGAAGGGAAAAACCCCAGAAAATAAAACAACTAAAACAAACAAACCTGTTCTCTCATTTAAAGTCAAGTGAATAATAAAGACAAATATTTGTTCAGTTACTGATAATGCACATACACTCTACTTACTCGAACTTGTTATTGACAATGCACAACTTATTATTGACATACACTGAGATTGTTTGATGAATTCTTCTCATCATAGTCTTTCCCACCTCAGTTGCTTATTTGGTTTCACAAATGATAAATTTAAATGAGTATATATATAGATAACATGGAATTAGGAAATTATCATTTAAATGAGTACATATATGTAGATAATATGGAATTGGGAGAGCTTGTGCATGCATATGTTATAAAGATGACTAAACCATGCTTGCTTGGGGAGCCTAGAAAACTGCCAAATATACATAAAATTGGAGGAGAACTAAGGTCCCCACCATTGTTTTAAAAACCGGACCGGATCGGTCGGTTCAATCGAAAATCGTTGTCTAGTTCGGTTCAATCTAAACCGATTGAACCGCTATTAGTGAACCGGCCAGAACCGCTGAACCGTTCGAACCGAACCGACTGAAAACCGGAAAAAACCGGAAATTTTGTTTTTAAAAAAAAAAATAAACCAAACGTTGTTTGTTAAACGAGCAAAGTCAAACTCGAGTATTACTAAGCTCGACTCGAACTTAAAAACTTTAAAAGTAAGCTTAACTCCACTCAAACTTACAAGTTAAAAATTATCAAGTTCAACTCGAACTCGAAATATAATATTGAAACTTGAACTCAAAAAGGTTTGAACTAAAAAAAATTTAGAAGCTCAATTGAAACCTAAAATTCGAGCTTGATTAAAGTGAAAGAATAGTTCACTCAATGCTCACCAAAAAGCTCCATGATTTTGAATGTCAAATTACTTCTATTATTTAATATGTTTTACCTTAAATATTATGTCGTAGTTAATTTGAATCATTTTGTTTCACTTGATTTTATGGTTTTTAATTTATATTTGTTATGATTTGTTTTGAATATGACTTGTGATATAAAAAATTATTATTTTTATTTAATTTTTAAAATAATTTGAATCATTTATTGAAGTGAAAGAATAAGGGGGACTCTCGCGCCGCCGCCGTCGCTGTCGTCCGTCTCGTATCGAGTCGTGGTTGTGGTAATACGTGTCTTCGACACGTCCGCGCAAATACTATCTTTTTAGAGAAAAATTTTAAGGAACAAATACAATACCACCAGTCGTTGCGATTTTAGACTATCGCAATGAATTTGGAATAAATCGTAACGTGAACTTGGACTATCGCAATGCGAATATGTAAATCGCAATGCGATAGTCGAAGTTCGCGTCGCGAATCTGGAAACTGATTTGCGATACCGGAGATCGTGTTGCGAATTATCGATCGCATTGTGATTTAGTTGATCATTTTGACAAATAAAAAAAAACTGGTTAAAATCGTATATTATAAGACATTTTTTGTCACTGAGATTATTTTCTCTTTAATTATTCATTCCTAGTTTCCTATTTCAATGACTCCTAAACAATCACTTAAACCTTCTAAAACCAACCAATCATCAAATCCTCCATATATTTGAACTTCTATACTTTCGTTATTTAGACGATTATTCTCAATATCATAAGTATTATTATAATACAGCAATTCGTTCGAAGAAAAAAAATTGATCTATATTTTCTTTTATCGGACACCTATAACTTTAATTTTGATAACACTTTGTGGAATGAATTTGGATAGAGTTTATGAGCATCAAACCTTCAAATCATCCACAAATTGTTCAACTCTTCCTTTTTAGTGTATCTTTTGTTCATACTCCCAGCATCAATAAAAGGCATTGAATCATTTCTCGTGGAATAAGAGTTGGCCATCACCATCGAATCCATAGCTGATGATCCTTATGGTTTTTGTGATGATCCCTATACTGAGAAATATTTCGTATTCTTTGATCATGTAATCTTTTTCCTTATTTTTGAAGAACGATTAATCTGATTTATATTTACTTAATTCTTCTGTTCCTTGGGTGGTAGAATCACTTGAACGAGGCAACTTGATCATTGGTAGATTCATCACTTGTGGACTAAGAATCTCCCCCACAAAATCATCTTTAGCTTGTATTTATTTTTATGTTATGTAGATTGCTTTTAGTTTATATCCATAATAGAAATAAATTTCCTCTCAAACCTTTCTAGACGAATGGAAGAAAGAAAATGTTGTTTGTCGTAGGAATGCCAAGTGTGAAGGGTTGAGATATTTTCTTTGACGTTAACTATTGATTTTACCTCTTTCTTAATTAACCTAATAACTATTCATTAAAATTAATTATTTTTCATAAATTTAATTTAAACAAAATAATTAATTTAAACTTTTGTGAATAAAAAGATTCAAACAAGTGACAAATATCAAGTATTTGATACATTACATCAATTTTTTATTACCTACAGTAATGACTATTAACCTTTAGTGATCAATTTATTATAAGTAGATAATATTAATAATTAAATTATTTTTTAAACATCATACTCAAAATAAATAATCATTTATATAGTTTATTCTTAAATTTAATGTCAAATAAATTCAAATTCAGCATAAACTTAGGGTTTTATGAAAAGTTGAGCGGTTGGATATTTAGAAGACATGCAGGGAGCCCAAAAGGCTGACAGGGTGGTCAGGTATCCCATCCAGTAATTATTACAGCGTAAAAAGTGAAAATCGCCAGACTTCTCAACTTTACCCTACGAATAATAACCACCGGCTAATGTACTGATCCACCTTAAACCTAAACAAGAGCGCGGGAAAACAAACATGTCTGACTTTGGTTGTACAAATACACAACCTTGAATTCCGCCAGACCTCTTATCCCAAACGAGAATGGAGAGGAGGAAGAACCGAAATTGGAGAGCACCATTATTTTATGGAACATTTACAGAGACAATGTAAGGAGTTCAGCCATTACTTTTATTTGTATAATCTATCCGTCTGCACTTCCGTTTACTTGAACCCGTTTTAAAAGTCGTTCTTTTCTTAGATACAGTGAAGATCTCATAACTTTTCTTGTTCGACACGACGACCCTTTGAATCAGTCTTCTCAATGATTGCTTTGTTGTTGTTAATGATCCTGATCAATGTTGGAACGAAAAAAAGGTATTTTGGTTATACATTCTGTTGATTATTTTGTAAGAACGTTGGGAACTTTGGGGTTTTCTTTTCCCCACTTTTCATGTTTGTGGATTGGCTTTATTTCTATTATTTATTATTAATTTTACTAATGAGGCATCGGCTTAGGAATATAGGACTCCATTATAGATATTGAGTTTCTAACTTTAAACTTAGCTGAATATAATTTTTTAATGATTTTTTTCTTCTTCTTATGAATATAGCAGTGGATATTCATTCAAGCAGAATGACACTTTTTTAAAAACAAAAACCGAACTTATTTTTAGTCCAACGTTGATCTGATCATTAACAACAAAGCAATATTTGAAAAGACTGGGGTAATTCAAAGGGTCATCATGTTGGAAAAAAAGAGTTATGAGATCTTCACATCATCGAAAACAAGAACGACCTTTACAATGGGTGTAAGTAAATGAACGAGGAGGCCGATGGATTATACAATTAGAGTGGTAGTTAAACTCTTCGCATTGTCTCTGTAGATGTTCCGTAAAACAATGGGTGCTTTCCGGTTTCGGTTCTTCTTCCTCGCCATTATCGTTTGAAATAAGAGTTTTGGCGGAATCTAAGGTTGTGTATTTGTAAAACCAAAGTAATCTGTGGATATTCATATTTCTCTCCGGCGAAGGTAATCTGTAAATCAATGAAGACTAATCGAATTTTCGTTAGAGAGTTGTACTGATAACACGAATGTATTGTCGAAAACATGCAGCGATGCTGTACAAGACGGTGCAAGTGATACATATGGTCCAGAAGGTGGTGCATACGATATTTCAGCTCGGGGCATTTCTGCTCGGAGTGGTTGGGCTTTGTGCTGTGTTCAAGTTCCATGACATGTCCAACGTTGAAGATGTTTACAGTCTGCATTCATGGATCGGGATCACCACTATTTCTTTGTTTGCAGTACAGGTAAATCGAGTCAATGACGAATATATAATTTTATGTTGAGATAACTTACGAAGTTATATTAGCACGTTATGTTTGATCATTGCGTTCTTTTTGGTGTGTGATTTTCCATTTTTTGGGGTGAATTTTTTTACATTTGATTGATGTTGTTATTCATATTAATAATACTCTATTTAATCAACCCAAAATGGTTGTTGCTTGCAACCTTGAATAAAATACAAGAAAATTTTAACCGAGTAACAATCATTCATTTTTTGGTTTGAGTAGAAAAGCAGAAATCATAAGTTAAAAAGAGAGCTTAAACTGGCAATAAATTAGAAGAAATTTTAAAAGAAAAAGGGGGGGGGGGTGTTAAGCACATTGTTGCTTTGTAGCTTCCATTCTCTCCAACAAACTGGCAATCTCTGCTTGCATTCTTAGTTTCATTTTGTAGTAATCACAGTGTGAATGTTCCAAAACCTTTAGTTCTTCCATTTTGTTCCCCCGTCTTTCCTCGGTCTCCTGTAAACAGAGTTTAGATAGCCTGTCGGCGTACTCTTCTTCCAACTTTTCGGACTTTGCCCAGATCATCCTCATGTAACTCTCGACTTCTCTCCGTGCTTCGTCTGCTTTGCTTTGGAACAATATTGCTTCTGCTTCCTTGATCCTTACCATGCTTTCTATGCTGTCGAGTCCATCGGTGCTCGATGACCTTCCGAATTGGTATTCGTCTTCATTCTTTAGATCATTCATGAAAGAAGGTTTGAGATCTTTCTGACGGAGGTTGGTCGGAAGTAAATCATGCCCGCTTGAAGGGCTTGTGCTGTAAAGCACGAGCTTCTGAGGACGAGAAGCGTCCGGTGTCACAGATGATTCATCTTTTTGACGGTCAACTTGAGTTGTTAACTCTTTCGAACATGCACCGGAGGTAGGAAAGTCCAACAAGCCATCGGGGTCTATAATTTGCAGGCCAAAAAGAAAAATGAGGAAGAATAGTTAAAGACTTGAATATATAGATGGAAAGATGAATGAAAATGAATTACTCGAATTATCGGCAATATAACTAACTCCATAACTGAAAAGCACAGTACGGGTGTCTACTAAGATAGATGTTTCGAGAAAGAATGCGTTCAAAGCAACCGGCAAACCATATAGAGGATAGCTTATTCATATTATTCAGGAAAGGTCCTAATCAAAGCATGGCACATTTAAAGGACAAAAGGCGGGCATCCGTCTCGTGGCATATGAACTTTGTTTCGCTAATCAGTTCACTAAATCATCAGAATCACTTAACTATCAGGTTCAACTAGTTATCGGGAATTCGTGAAATTAGTATGATGTGCTTATAACGAAAAGAAGTTTGCAGAGAAAATATAGACATAGCAAATGATACACACGGTTGAAGAACTGAAGAATGATGCCGCACGCATCAGAAGCAGACATCACTTTGTTTCGGAGCCGGTTGCACAGCTCATCAGCTTTGATGTGCAGCTCCTTGCCCTTTGAATCATCGCTGCTCCTGAAAATCTTCCGCACGCAATCAAGCTCATTTATCAGTGTTTCGGGACCCCAGTCCTTAGCACAGTATAAAAACACATCCTTGACAAACCCGAACATTTCTGAAGCACGACCGCATCCGATGCAATGAAATTGCATTTCAGTAGTCCCAGACAATCCCTTCAAGCTGAGACCTGGTTTTATAAGGTTCCTCTGAATGCCACAGGCGACATGGCACCAATGGGAACACACATCACAACCAACCCAACTGCATGTATTGCTGGCACAATCGAAAGTCAAGCAGATTGGACACATACATGAACTGCAAAACCCTTTATTTCCCGAGCATATCTGGCAATCGCAGTCATCGACTGGCAGTACACTCTTGCAATTCAGGTTCTGACATTTCATAAACAAGAATATCTCCACAAGCTCGGTCAAGGGAAGTCCTACTTTTCCAGACAATAAGCTTTTAAGTCCCATTTTCACTGCAACTAAGATTTCTAGCTGATCCTTGTAGCACTTTGAGAGTGTCTCCTTGGTCAGATCAGATCTCGTCTGAAGTCGGCTTTGAAGTCCCACTAATTCTTCCTTCCTCTCTGGGGTTGCTATAAGGTTCCTCAAGTACTCTTTGGTCAATTCAAGTGTTTCATCGGGCAGCTCCTGCATCATTAGAGCCACGGCAGGAATCGACTCAGAGACAATCTCAAGAAGAATTCTTTCCGGTCGGGAAATCTTCCTGGATCTCCCTCCATCCATACTGTCCAAAACTCTCCAATTCTCCAAATCCCTCCTCCTCGAATCCTCTGAATTATTATCTACACAAGGCTTAGCGAGCAATTCCGATGGGAAAAAGGAATGATTATCCGAACTAGAAGTTCTATGAAGACTATTGCACGAATCCTTATGCACATGACGGTTAACCTGCATCATAAAACCAGCACCGGCCAAAGCAACTCCATCACCAATCGGCCTAAACCGACTATGCACAGAACCATTAGTACCCTCGCTACCACACCAAATTTGATCATCTTTCCCAACAGAATACTCGTAATTCTCGGTCGAATTCCTAGTCAACGAGCAGCTAGGATTATGCGAAAACGGCACAGAACAAGTGTAGGACAAAGAAGCAGCCGTGAAATCATTCGAACAAGTGGTCTGCGTGTTAGTTGATGGTGCAAAAGACTGTACACTCCTACTAGGCCTTGACCTATGCTGCGTCCAAGCATCACCATTTTGCAAAGCATTTGAAGCAGTTAAAGAGAGAGAGACGTCAGGTAAAGCTAGAGAAAGATTCAAAGTCTCGAGCTTTGGCCTTTTCTCCCTCTCTTGAAAATCTTCCTCCAAATCTCTTTTGGATGAAACCCCTTTGCTTTCACTCAGATTCAAGAAATCCCTTTCAACCCATTTCTCATCCTGATTCGAATTCCCGGAATCAACAACTTCTTTCCCTTTATAAGTTTTTCCGGGAAAATCTTTAGGGTTATCACAAAGGTAGCTAAGAGTGAGTTCTTGGGAAGATCTTGGTAAAGGGTAACTCCATCAAGACCCACCTTTGATTCCCTGAGAAAATCAACACCCTTTTGTAAAAAAACTCATCTTTTCAAGTGGGCTCTCCTTGTTTTGAAACAAACGTGAAAGCTTGCTTTGAGAGCTTTCATCTCGGACACAAGGGTGATTACTTGAGGAATCTCTCTCTCCAAACATGGCCTTATCACAAGCAAACACAAAAACGAAAGAAAAAGGAAGAAAAGAAACTTAACTTACCAGAGAGAAATGGGAATGGAGGGTCAAAATGGGAATTTTTGAAAAGAACACGAGGGATGCTTTATTTTTGGCTTTTGATGTAGCACACCCTAAGACTCTGCAACAAGGCTTGGAAACTTCGAAGCGTTTACACCATTGACTATAAAATGGTTTTATTTTTTCATTACATCTTTCATATCCGTTTATTATCTATAAAAAATAATTAATGGAAGTAATATCATTAAATTAAAATACTTTATGTATTTCATTTCAACACTGTTGAGTTCGAATCCAGTGTTTAAGAAAAATCATTTTCAGCTTATGTATTGATATGAATTTTTTCCTAATTAATCTGATATTGAATTTAAGTGGATGTTATTACATATTACAAAACTTCACCTTCCCAAGAAATGGTCAAAGCAGAAATTTGTGAGAGACACAGGAAGTTTCTTATTTAAAGCTCCAACATGTATACTGTTCAAGAGCAAGATGTGAAATTAACATAATTTATAATGGTTTTTTTTTGTCTTTATGACACATTATTTTTGTCTTTCATTACGTTTTGATCATTTTTATTAGTTATTTGATTGATCTTATTACTATATCTTTTTATGGTTAAATTTGATATGACGCAATTGATCAATATGACGCTTATTTGTTATCATGTTGATCTGTCATACTCTAGACCCTCACATGAATTCAGGATATGCAGTATACGTTTGGAGATCATTTTCTCATGAAACTCCTATAATGTAATTGGTCTTTCAGTAGCTTGATATATTGTTGTGATTCGTTTGCTGATGCAATTAGACCTACTCACATCTTTACTTTGTTTGAATTTTCTGGATAAGTTTTTAATCTTTTCCTTTATGATATTTATTTGATCTTAAATGACTAATTTTGTGTCAATGGATATAGAGAATATCTTAATTATGTATTTAATTCAAGTTTATAGTTGTAAGCTTTCATTGTAATTTTGAATTTTGTTAAAATAAAATTAGTTTATAGTCTTGTGTCAATGACTACTTTTATTTGCGTAAAAAAAACATGCTTTAAGGGTAGTTTTGAGGTATAATTTAAAATTTAAAGTTAAAAAAATAAAAAACACACACGATCAAAAATATTATCAAAAAATATAATATTTTAGGTTACAATAAAAAATATTATATTTTATAATAGTATTTTCAATCGCGTTCGATTTCTGTTATCTTTTAATTTTAAATTAGGTTGTTATTTTTTAAACTTTCACTTTAATAATAAAATTTAAGAATAATTATATATCAAGCTCCTTACAAATTTAATATATTCAAATCAATATAAGTTTCAATATAAAAGTAGAATAAGAAATCCAACAACCCTTTGAATAGGATTCATATGTCTAACCATAGAACCAAATTTGAAATTTGTTATAATTTTACCAAAACATATATTTAAAGCCTAACTTAATAGTTAGGTGCATAACCTCATTCAAGAGTCCTTAATTTAATCCCCCAATGCACCAATTTTTTTATTATTTATTTCAATCAATTGATTAAGAAATCTTTTACTAATTTGATTATTAAAATAAAAAATCAATTTTAAAAAAATTAATTTGACACTTGAACATAATAAAAAATTATTTTAGTTAATTTAATACGTCATCAATTATCTAAATTATCACATCAATATTATTAATCATCATATCAACTCTATAAATTGTCATATTAATATCGTAACGATGAACGAAAGAAATGATTGATGAAAGGGTTACATTAAGTTTCCCCCTAAGTTTAAAGCTCACTTTGAATATAAAAATAATTTGAAGGCTACACTTGTTTTTTTAAGAGAAAATAACCTCAGTGACCAAAAATATTTTATAATATACGAAATTAACCAATTTTTTTTGGATTTGTCAAAATGACCAACAAATTCGCAACGCGAACTCCAATTTCGCAACCCAATTTCCAATTTCGCAACGCGAATTTGTAAATCGCAACACAGAAGTCAAATTCGCAACGCGATAGCCAAATTTGCAACGCGAAAGTCAAATGTTTTTACGTGAAACACAATATTAATTTCGCAACACAAATGTAAACAATATTATCGCAAATCATCTCTAACCTAAAACCCTAAATCACAACTCAGACTCATTTACATCTCTCACTCTCTACGGCGACATCTGTCCTCATCTCCGACGAAATCCATCTATTTCTATCTCTCAGAGCAACCCTCACAACCATTCACGGTCAGAAATGAAAAATCAACCACCGATGGTTAGTTTTTTTAATCTCTTATTTTTATTTTGAATTTTTTTGTATTATTATTAGATTTTTCTTATATTGATGATAAATTTACTGGTAATTTCAATATAAATAGATTAACCATTTCACTGAGATTGCTTAGTAAATTCATTTGGTTGCTGCCAATAATACTAAATTGCTTAGTATTTGTCTTTGTTTTGTCTTTTTGTTGAAGAAACCCTAATTCGCAACACCAAAATCGCACGCGATTTTAGTTTCGCGTTGTGATTTTCATTTTCGCGTTGTGAATTTAAGTTTTAGAAACTTCTTTTATTCTGCAAATTGAAACTTGAATGAATTGCATTACTTCAACCAAAAAACAAAAACAAATACTAACTTCACAGTGTTACTAATTTAAGTTTCAAGAATAAACTACTACTCTTTATGTTGTCCTTGAACCTGCACTAAACCTATATGTTATCCTTTTAAATGTTTATATAAGTGCTTACTTCTGGAATGTTATCTGATGCATTTTGTGAACTATGATGGAATAATGACTTGGTTAAATATCGTGCTAGTTTGAAACATATTTGACTTTGTTTTCACTGTTTAATATCATGTCTGTTTATAGTGTATAATAAGGAGTTTTTGGTATATCTAACTGTATGTTTATTGCTTTTGTAGAAATTTTTTTCAGCTGCATTGACCTTACGGAATAAATTAAGCCTAGCCACTAAAATTGCGTCGACGCTTATACCTCTACAAAGAAAATTGTTTAAGGATACTTGCTTTGGGCCATGGCTGAAAGTGCAACATACGGGTAGAGATGCTATGTTGACACATTTGTTTCTTCAGACCATGACTAACGATCTACCCGAGGGGATACAACGTGGTGATGAGGAGATATGGTTTTCATTTTCCTCCGGCACATACTTGTTTTGGGCGGGAGGAGTTTTGCTTAATCACTAATCTACGCTTCGGACACGATGATGTAGGTCGGTACACTAGTCATATCGCCCGCCCTTCATGGTTATCTCGGGTTTTTCTTGAGCTGGCAAAGTCAAAACCGAGTTTACACGTCGACGACTTGAAGAGATTGTTTGATAAAGATGGTTTTACTCGGATGGATGACCTTGATATTGTCCGAGTATGCCATTTATTACTTTTGCATGCCGACTTTTTAGGCAAAGAGGGCAGACAACCTATCTCCGATGACCTAATATTATTGTTAGAGGACCTAAATGCATGGAACCTGTTTCTGTGGGGTTCATATTTATGGAAAGCTACCTGGAAGAAGTTGTCGTCTGCCTTTGAGGACCGAAAAAGTTTGCGGGGCGATGGTTCTAAATACACTTTGACAGGCTTTACTTGGGCCTTTAAGGTAATAATTTCTATATAATGTTTCCAAAATTATAATTAATTATTTAACAATTACTAATGTTTGTGTATTATATTGTTTGTAGGTTTGGATATTTAAGGCTTTCCCCAGCATGTGGACATATGCGATAAAAAGATCAAATGATATTCCTAGGGCTATTACCTGGAAGAGGATCCGCATGTTGGATTGGGAAGAGTTACTCCCATATACGACGATGAATGATGTAAGTTAACACACAAATAATACCATATATAAACAAGGTATTACTAGTACAAGTTTAACTTTGTTTGAGCTTTTATATTGTTAGGAGGCCAACTATCCATTACAAAGGCTGACACCCACAGAGGCTGAGCTTGCCACTGATTGGTGGTGCGCTAGTAAGCGGTTTTTTGATGGGACGGATGATGAGCACCCCCTACTTTGAGAGCCATCACCTGATCGGGCCGATTCTACAGCTCGACACCCGGAGCCATCACCTGATCGAGCCTCTTCTCCACCTCCACCATCACCTATTTCATCACATCATCGAGCATCTTCTCCACCATCACCTCATGATAGGCGACCGGCAAAGAGGCCACGACATTTATCTCCCTGTTCTCCACCTCCACGGGATGAGTTAGGGGAATTACGTGATGAGGTCGTTGCTTTGCGTCATGAGGTCGGTACTTTACGTGAAGATAATGGTGCATGGTGTGATGAGGTTCGATCTTTTACTTGGTGAGGTGGATTTTTTACGCGATGACAATGGTGCGCTACGCGATGAGGTATCTACTTTACATGATGAGGTTGCCGCTCTACGCGAGATTGTTTCATTGTTGTAGAATGAGGTTCATACTCTACGCAATAAGGTAAATTTGTTTAATACTATACTAAAAATACAAATAACCTTTTTTCGGCATTATTTATTTATTTATTTACTGATTTATTTATTAATTTATTTTCAGCGGCCCGATAAGGTAGATACTTTACGTCGAGTTTTTCTTGCACGACGGAGTTCACGCATCAGACGTCGTGCATGTGCCATTACGTATCCGTTCACCCCACTAGTGCCAAGACTCCGTAAAAATAAGCCCGATGCACCTATCATCATTCAAGAGGCACCTCCTATCGTTCAAGAGGCCCCTCTCATCATCGAAGAAGCCCCTCTCACCGTTCAAGAGGTCTCTGTCATCGTTCAAGAGGTCCTACCCGCCGTTCAAGAGCCCGATTCGCATGGCATCATAAGTCGATATATTGATAAACCCCCTCCCGTGCCCGATATGATGGATGTGAGTTGGCTTTCGTATGTGCTACCGGTCAGTACCATTCCTCAGTAGGAGAGGAAAACACTACCGGAAACAATTACGGATAACACCCTTTGGGCTAAGACCGCAGTTGATTTTTATCTACATGAGCGGAGCAAGGGGTGTTATTCTGACCTGTGCCAAATCGATGATTATATTCATTTGTTTCTTAAATGGTCTTGGTGGGGTATTTTATTTGGGGTTGAAGATAATGGCTATCTCGAAGGGGTGGTAAGTCTTATATTCTTCTTATATTGCATTTTGATTAATTTTTTTAAAATTATTAATAAATTCACTAATATATTTTTTTTTATAAAACAATATATTGATGCATGGTTGTCACGTCTTCTAATAATAAGGAAATTGAGGAAAAGAAATACTCGATGGACTATTATGCCGACGTCTTTTCACGCAGCTCACCTGAAGGATCAAAGAGATGCTTCATATACGTTGGGTAATGGAAAAGCTAAACTTTATCCTGCGTGGTGGGAGGTCGATAAGGTTAGTATTTATTTTTTGAATATTTTAAAGGTTTTAATAAATTTTATTTGACGTGCGCAATTATTTATGATTGCAGGTGTTTATTCCTGCTTTGGAACGTCGTCATTGGCTTCTCGTCGAGCTTCAGCTTCCATCCCTAAAGACAATGGTATATGACAGCACGTTGAATTACATACCATTGTCTGATTTGAGAGATATTATTACAAAGGGATAGAGCGATCATTTGGCTAAATACTTGGATGCGATTGATTATTGGACAAATTCTGGAAACAATAAGGCAAAGAAGTTCAAAATTACAATGATCAGAGACGAGACTGCGCCACAACAAACGCAGGGAGCCAGAGGGGATTATGGCCCTCTCGTATGCTTGTGCTTGGAATGTTTGACGACAGGAAGTAAACTGTATCTACCTCCTACAGATAGAGATAGATGTGCAGTAGGCTTATGGTTTCGGCATTATATGGCCAGATCGATATATACGAGACGTTGCTTACCTGCATCCACGTGCTGAAAGTGTGCATAAATAATTGGTAAGTTTGAGCAAGTGTTAACATATATACTCTTTAATTGGTTTGAAAATATTTGGTTAAGTACCTAGAATTCAGTAATTTGTTGTTTGTTGGTTTTAGATGTGTAGAAAGTGTTGTTTGAGCAAATGTTTGGTTTCTGCAGGTTAATCCTGAAGTGAGCTGCGTGAAATTGATGTATTTGTGCATAAACAACAGTCTGGGGTACACTTTTTTTGCTTTGTTTAATTGAATTTTACATTGAAAGTTGATTTGTTTAATTGATGAGGAAATAAGATTTATTTTTTGATTAATTGATTTGTAAAAGTTGATTTGTAAAAGTTGATTTGTTTAATTTGATGTGTAAATAAGAATTATTTTTTTGCTTGTTTAATTAATTTGTAAAAGTTGATTTGTTGTTTCTAAAAAATTCAATCTGCATTATGTTTGAAGGCAAAAAACACCTGTTGAAGGTACAAATTCGCAACGTGATTTTCGGTTTGCGAATTTGACTTTCGCGTTGATCGCAACATATAACATCAAGTTATATACAACATCAAACACATTCCAAGCTATAAATAAAAGCTAAGGACACTTGAAGAAGCAAGAGAACAATTATCCAAGCAATCTAACACAAGAGAAAATCCCAACATGATAACAACTGAACAGATCATAACAATGTTCAAACTCAAGTTACTAATGAATGTCTAACTGAAAATGTATGCATTCACACATAAAATACACATAATACAATGTTTGCATTTAAAAATCACCTAAGTTAATAAGTCCCAAAAGGTGAAGCCGGTTGTGATTGGGATTTTGATTTTGATTGCGAATTTGATTTCCTTTTGCTTGACACCACATGAGCTTTGGATTTTGATGAGGATCCATTTTTTGGTAGAGGAAAAGATGATTGTGATGGCACTGGTGATCCACAGGTCAACCTTGTATGACCACTTTCCTTGCACCGACTACATGTTGATATCCTATTCTCTTCACCCTTAGACGGTATACGATCGTGATTTTTTGGTCGGCCAGGTAGCCTGCTGTCCATGACTAGTGGCAAAACTGTTTGTAAGTCATCTGGTATGTCCCACTCAGAAGGATGTGGACATGGGTAGACAATCTCGGCATAAGTTTGTCAATATACTTCTGTAGTGTAGCAATCCATAGCTATGCGCTTGAATCATCTTGGTTTAGATGAAGAGCAACTTTTATAACATGACCACACGGATAACCAGATGTTTGTCATTTCTTACAACTACACGTCTTTGCATTTAGATCGACAAGTCCATTTAAGTTATTATCCAATACTTCAAATAAAGTGTTTGAACATGGTTCAACTCTCCATGACGTTGACTTCACAACACGTTTCGTTATCTTTTTTCAGTCCATGATGTAACACGACGTTCCAATGTTCCTGTAAATTTAAATAAATAATTCTTAGTAAAATATATGATAAGTTACAAATTTAAAGAAATAAACCTGCATGGTTTATTTTCTTGTAGTACCACTGTTGAATAGAGGCTCAAAAAAACTCTATTAACATAGTAATGTGTAATTTCTGGGAATGACGACTTAGAGCGTTGATTGATTCTACACTATTAGACGTCATGAAACCATATCTTGCTCCAAGTTGATGTACTCTTGACCATCTTTCAAACCCGACATCTTCTAGTGTTTGAGCACATTGAGGCAAAAATACGTCTTAAATATTTATATGCTTATTAAAATCCACTTCCCGATAAGCTTTTACAGCCTTCCAGTATGTCCATTTGTGATTTTTTATACCAGCAGACCTTGATTTTAGGTTTATGTACAAATGAACACCATAAAGTACATGAAAAACATATGGGAAACACCTTCTAACAGCGTTGTCAATTGAGTTTGCCCTATCAGATATGATTGTCAGATTACTAATAGGACCTATGCAATCCCTAAGATGCCCCATAAACCATGTCCATGAATCAGAGGTTTCAGATTTGCCAATCCCGTAAGCTATTGACAGTATCCTATTGTTAGCATCCATGGCTACTGCTAATAAGTTTACTCCAAGGTATCGACCTTTTAAATGTGCTCCGTCAACTATAATAACTGGGTGCATGCAAGTAATAAACGAACGAATCTACAAAATCATATACATAAGAAATATAATCATTTAAATGTGAAATGCATGCAACTAACAAAAACGAGTCAACAAAATTATAATTATTTACTAACCGCAACACCAATGGCGATAAACAACAACTCAAAGCATCCATCTCTATATGTTTCGATATGAGTTACCGACCCATGATTTTTCAGCTTTAAATTGTGACAATAAGTCGGCAGTTGGGCAAACGATGCTTCTGGCGACCCCTCAACAATTCCAAGGCATAACATTTGGCTCTCCAAGCTTGAGAATATGAGATACTAATCTTGAACCGAGCATTCATGTCAGTCATAATTTCATGTCCCCGATATACCCTTTCATTCAAAAACATTAACTCAGCCAGAAAACCACCCAACACCTTTTTGTTTGCCTGTCTATGGTGAGGAAAAACTTGGGTTCTTGAACATGTATGTTTATCAATAAAAGTCCTAACTTGAAACATTTCACAATCTTTTATCCTCTTTGCAATCATACGCCACGTACAGTTTTTGTCAATCATACACCTTGTTTCGAAACGATCTTTGCTTGATTTGTTAACTTTTAGTTGATAGCCATCTTCCACACATTTCGTATACAAAGCTATCTTCAAGTCTTCCTTTGTATCAAAACAATCATCTTTCTTGATACGAATAACTTTTGTGTAACAATCAACTGCTATCATTACCAACTCTTCTTCCGGTATCTGAAGTAATTCTGGCATATTTCAGTTATACTCCCGTGGCATTTTCTTTTTTTTCCTTTCTTCGGGGACTTATTCTTCTTCTTCTTCAGGGTTATATGAATTACAGAATGGATGTTCAACATGTCCATTCACAGTCGTAACTTCCTCCTCATTATCATCAACAACATCTTCCTCGGCAGCGGCTGTTTCATCATCAAAATTTGGGTATTGGCCAATATCAAAATCATTACATGCAGGGTCTGTTTCTTCTTCTATCACATCATCAAAATCTGAGTATTCTCCAAGATCAAAGTCCGGGTATTGACCAAGATCAAATTTTGAATACTGACTAGTACTCACAATTTTTTTCTGTTGGCTCATAATCGTCTAACTGGTCAATACGAAAACCGGAATTTGGTGTTGAAAGTTGATTGGGATTTGGATTAGGAAAAGGTTGTGGGTTTTGAGATTATGTTTGGTATTAGAAATGTGGTGAAACAAAATTTGCTTGGTGATGAAATTGTGGTGGAACCATTAAATTTTGGGTTGAAGAACTTAGTTGATTACTACCCGCTAGTGACCCAACTTCACTACTTCTAAGTTCAACAACATACAATGTAACATCATCTTCTTGCGAAACACTAATGTAAGCAATGAATCGTTCAACATCTTCATTGTCGGTTAACAAATAAACTTTACTTTTTCTCTGATAAGATAGCCTAAATCCACTTAGAGGCTCTAAATTCAATTTCTTTGCAACACGTAACATTAGAGTTTCATAAGTTAACTTTTTTAATGACAGTTTTAGTTGAAGATTCATGGGTAAAGGCACATACTGTAAAACACCATGAACATTCTCTCATGACCCTCTAAAACACAAATCTATCCAAACATGATCAACATTAGATGATTTCATTCTACAAATTATAAATTAATTTACTAAACAAACGAGCTATAAACTAGATATCATCACTAACTTAGAGAAAAACATACCTTTATTAAGTTGATAGTTGATAATTTGGGAGAGAAATCATTGAAAAATTATATAGAAATAAAATTATGTAAAAAAAATTAGAGATGGGGAAAGATGTCGTTGGATATAGGAACGGATGTCGCCGGAGAGAGTGATAGATGGAGATGGAATGAGTTACGATTTAGGGATTTAGGTTATGAGTTGTTGTTGATGCGTTGTTATATACCCAAAACCATTTGTGTTGCGAAATTAAAACCTGTTGCGAATTTGAAATTCAGTTGCGAATTTGAAATTCAGTTGCGAATTTGAAATTCCGCGTTGCGAATTTGACTATCGCGTTGCGAATTTGACTTCTGTGTTGCGATTTACAAATTCGCGTTACGAAATTGGAAACTGTGTTGCGAAATTGGAGTTCATGAATTTGTTGGTCATTTTGACAAATCTAAAAAAAAATGGTTAAATTCATATATTATAAGGTATGTTTTGTCACTGAGGTTATTTTCTCTTTTTTTAAAGATTTTTAAGAGCTTCACGTACTATTAAATCTTATTTTTATTTAGTATTTTTCTAATTTATTTAATTAAAGTTTTAAAGGGCGGGCAAAGACATTGGCTTTGGACATGATCCGACCATTACCGAATAAGATATTTTATAAAATTTCCTCAAGTTCTAATGAGTTTACCTGTCTGATATACCTTTAAATTATTATTTAATTCTTAATGACGATTGACTTTCAGGATTAAAGAAGATGCTATATTTTATTAAACTTTTATAATTATTTATTATTGGACAATCCAAATCCAACCATAAACCAAGCACAATATCAGATTAGGTTCGGTTAGGAACAAACCACTAAAATTCTTGTAGGTATAAAGTTGATGAAAATCAATTTTTAAATAAAAAGTACATTCTTAATAATGAAAATTTTCACAAACAAAATTAAAATCATATTAACTGATAATCAATTAAACACATAAACATTATAAAATTTACACATAAACAAATTAATATATTTTTTAAATTAATCACTGGTATCTGATCTATTGATCAACTAATCTATAAATCGGATACTGCAAAGGCAATAACGACCCTTTAAACCCAATTTACTCTATTTACAAACGTCAGAGTTTGAACCATTGACATTACTTAAAAAATCTAGTACATCATCACACTAAACCAACTGATTGTTGGTAAACAAATTAATCTATTAATCGTATTTATAAAATACCCACCAAGTTTAATCTATATAAATCCTTTTATGGTTGCAAAGTCCATCGTTAACAATACCTATATGATTACAATCTATTCTTAGTACACGCAGTTACACGAACTTCATATTTTTTAAAGATTTTTTTTTTATTAAAATCAATTAATGAATTCTATATTGTAAAAACTTTTAGGAAAATGAGACTTTAGATTCCTATTGCATCCTTAACAACATCCTCTTTAATACATGCGGGATCATCAAAATAGAATGAATAAGAATTGGGATTCGACAAGGCCCAATGCGCAAGATTGTGAGCCAATCTATTGGCATTCCTATTGACATATTTAACCCTGTAGTTGTTATGATTGGTAAGAGTAGTATGGGTCTCGTTGAGAAGCAATCCAATGGTTGAGATATCCTCCCTATGGTTAGCAAGACTGTTCACCATTGAGATGGCGTCTCTTTCCACGGTTACGTTCATCCAACCGTTTTTCACTGCGAAGTTAAGTCCCATCGTGAATGTCGCAGCCTCCGTGGATTCCGTTGAAAAAGGAGGGATTCGCTTGCAACCCTAATACAAGCCCATTATGATCTCTTGCAACAACCCCAATTGCAGCACAATCCTTTTGACATATTGAATGCCCCATCGACATTAACTTTGACCTATGTTGATGGTCGGGACTACTTCAGCGGCATGCTTTGGGAACGAGAACCGGTTGAAAATCTTGATTTGTTTACCACGAGCTCACTGCAGAGGCTCCATGCTGCTATTACCAAGTCTCGATCTGATTGGAGTTCCCTATCATGGGTCCATTTGTTTCTCTTATTCCAAATGTTCCAGAGGAGTACTATCAGTCGGGAGAGTCCCTCTAGATCCATTTGAGATGCTTCCCACTCGAGTCATTCTCGACGGGTTACTCCTTGCCAATTGACAATTGACGGTTTGAGCACTGATAGACGCAAAACAGAAATAGCTTTCGGGCAATTCTTCAAAGCATGGATTGCGGTTTCCATTTCTTCCTTGCACATAGGGCAGACACCATCAGCAATGTGAGTCTTACAAAGTTTTTCTTCGTTTTGGATCTCATCACGGCAAACTCGCCACCCAAAAATCTTTATTTTCATGAGGGTATAAAGTTTGGAAAGAATCTTCAAATTGATCCCTGTTCCCATGGGGCGTCCTTCCTAATAATTAGCCAGTTATACCCAGATTTCGCAGAATAACATCATATGCTGTGGTGACTCCATAGCAGTCAATCTTCACTCGTGGGAGCTATAAAAGTACTCGGAACCTTCTCAGCATCCTTCGGTGCAAGGGTTCTCTTGATCTTCTCTTCATTCCGCCTTGGTATACCTGTAATCATGTAGTCCGACATCTAAATGGTTGGTCCACATTGTCCCCGTAGTTAATATTGCCAAACCAAGGGTGCTGAATCTCCCCATCTATCAATGAACATCCTTTCCTTCCTTGCATAACCTATTCTCCAGAAAAATCCCTCCTTTAATGCTTCTTTGGCCTTGAAGATGCTCATCCAATCATGAGAGACTATCTCCCAGCTTGAATAACAGTAGATGGGTACACCTCACTGCCATTGCTAAAATTAACAAAAAACAATAGTTCAAATTTGATTAAATTGAAGAAATCTAGCAAAAAAGAAAAAAAAACCCTAAGAGCTAGCTGCCATTGATAATGCACCTCACTGTACAGAGTGAGCTATAACATAATCAGTATTTCGTTTAGATGGAACCGAAAATGAAAAATATTAGAGCTATAACATAATCATATTTGTACATGTCTGCTAATTTTTAGCGTCATATTAAATTAGCTTATTAATTACATTAAGAAAGCTTTCTTCAACATGTTATATTCGATTCAAGTAGGAAAAGTAGTATTTTTTTTTAAAAAAAAAGGGAAATTGAAATCAAGTCAAGATGATACGGATCAACCATTTCTTCTTGTGTCAAAGATCTTACAAGTTTTAAAAGAACTAAAATTACATCTCTTTTTCAGTTTCATTCAAGAGTCTTGTGAATTTCCACGATCCTTTAAGATTTTAAAATTTTAATATCATAAGAATATATCCAAGAAAAAAGATAATGGTAAGGACTAATCCTTGTAATCAAATTTGAGCTCAGATAATTAGCATTAATTTTATTATAGATTGTTGGAGATGATAACGAAAATGTCCTTAAAAAATTTAAATCTAAAGAGAACTCTTATTGGTAAGATTTTACCTTGGTTTGGGACTATTTTCTTACACCTATGAAAAGTTTCTAGAAAAAGTAAATGCTATGATCAGTGGTATAGGGAATCTTGGTAAGTGGTCATGGTTGAATGCAATCAATTACAAGTATCACCATTCATGATTAAGTTCTCAACTTGTAATATTAAAGTAATAATATATGTATTTCAATTCCTAAGTCGATTTAAACCAAGAAAAAGGATGCTTGTAATTGAAAGAACAAAGATATGAAAAATTATTTTATGCACGGTCGAAAAACATATTTTAGGAGTGAGATTTTAATGTTGTCATATATGTTATTTGAGATTTAAAGTTTTAAAGTTTAAATTTTTAGTGTTCATTAATTATTTTAGATTCTTATTATTTTTAAAATTAAACTGAATTGATCTCTCCTTTTAATATTGTCTTCGTTCATAAGATTTTAACTCGATATATTATTTGAGAGAAATTAAGATTTATTATTATTCGATTCCACAAATGAATACATTTTTTCTTCCATATTAGAGTATGCAGTATTGCTTGTGCTAATTCTGAAGTAATATGACCGAAGTCATTGTTGCATGAGATGTGTGTGAAGTCTGAAGGTGTATTTTGTGGTGTGACGAAACAAATGTCGTAACAGCGTCAGCAAATCCAGTTTTGCATTCTAATTTTAAACAGCTGAGCTCGATTTGTTTTTTTCCGTGAGCAAGTCGTTGTTGGGAAGTTGTATGTGAATGAAATGCCAGCTTATGAGCAAGTGGCTGATGTCTTCCCCAAGTCACTATCTGCTCCGTCTTTTCATCTACATCTGGGTAGGTTGCCTGTTGTTCATATGCACCTTACGGAATGAGTGTCAATGGAATGTTAGGAAATAAATCAAGTACAAGTAATTTCCTTATAATCAGATTAGTGAGAATGCGAAATAAAAACGGAAAAATAATACTCGAAATTGATAACGGAGTTCAGCCAATTTGCTTACGTCTCCGGACTGCTGCAGATCTTTTACTAAGAGAGAAAATTTACATGTGTTTACAAAACACTCACTACTCACAAGAAAGCTCTTTAGTATTGGGAGAAAGAAATGATTTTTGGGATGGTTTTGAAACTAAATGAGCTAGGGTATTTATAGTTAAAACTTAAGGACTTAATCTTGTAAATACCCTAAAACCTAGGGATTAATTGTGATATCCCATTATCATTTTTCAACAAACATCTACCAACTTTGAAAAACTATTTTCAAAGAAACATTTACCAAACTTTGAAAACCATTTTCAAAGAAACATTTACCAAACTTTGAAAACCATTTTTCAAAGTTGGTTACCAAACTTGAAAACCATTTTAACAATCTCCCACTTGAAGACTGATTTAATCTGTCTTCACACCTCGATCAATGCAACAACTTTTCTAGTCTTGTACTCTAGCATACCAACTGAAGTTGAACACAACTTCAGTTGTCTGTAGTCACCGTCTTTGTCAAATATCTACCGGATTTGAGCTCCACTGATCTTTTCAAGTTTCAAAATCTCATCGTCCAGAAGAGACCGGATAAAATGATATCGCAATTGTATGTGCTTTGTCCTGGAATGAAAAGACGGATTCTTTGCTAGATGTATAGCACTTGACTGTCGCAATACAAGACATTGTTTTCTGTTTCTTGCCTAACTCTTCCAAGAAACTTTGGAGCCAAACCATCTCCTTGCTAGCTTCCGTAACAGCGACATATTCTGCTTCAGTTGTGGAGAGAGCAACTATCTTCTGTTGTTGAGAAACCCAACTCACTGTGGTTCCTCCTATAGTATAGACATACCATGTAGTGCTCCTTCTGATGTCAACATTTCCGGCTAAGTCAGCGTCTACATAGCCTGTCAGTATCGTATCTCCACCTTTGAAACAAAGTGCTTTGTTTGTGGTACCCCGCAGATATCTGAGGATCCATTTGACTGCTTCCCAGTGTACCTTGTCCGGATTATTCATGTACCTGCTAATAGCTCCCACTGCTTGAGCAATATCTAGTCTGGTACAAACCATGACATACATCAGACTTCCAATTGCTGAGGCGTACGACACCTTCACCATGTGTGCACGTTCTTCCTCCGTCTTTGGTGACTGTTCTTTGGAGAGTCTGAAATGAACACCTAAAGGTGTACTTACTGGTTTAGCATCTTGCATGTTGAACCTGGAGAGTACTTTGTTGATGTACTCAGCCTGTGATAATATCAAAGTCCTTGACTTTGTGTCTCTCTTGATCCTCATCCCAAGAATCTGCTTTGCAGCGCCCAGATCCTTCATAGCAAACTGCTTTGACAATTTTGCTTCAAGTTTATAATCTCTTGCATGTCTGAGCTGCAACGAGCATGTCATCAATGTACAACAATAAATAATGAAGCTATTGTCGAACCTCTTGATGTAGCAACAATGATCTTCTTGGCATCTGGTAAAACCACTGCTACTCATGAAACTATCGAACTTCTTGTACCACTGTCTAGGAGCTTATTTTAAACCATACAAGCTCTTCTTCAACCTGCATACCAGGTTTTTCTTGTCTGCCTCTATGAAGCCTTTTGGCTGCCTCATATAATTTCTTCCTCCAAATCACATGAGGAAAGCTGTCTTTACATCTAAACTGCTCAAGATGTAAATTCTCTGCAGCTACAATTTTCACACCAGTCTGATTGTAGACAGTTTCACGACTGGAGAGAAAATTTCATTGTAGTCAATACCTTCTTTTTGCTGAAAACCTTGACAACCAATCTCGCTTTGTAGCGTTTGCTCCCATCGTGCTCTTCTTTGATCCTGTAAATCCACTTGTGAAGCGCTTTCTTGCCTGGTGGTAATTCAGCTAATTCTCACGTCTGATTTGACAAAGTGATCCATCTCATCTTCATGGAAGACTCCCACTTGACTGAATCCTCCACTTGCATTGCTTCATCATAGCACTCTGGTTCACCATTGTCAGTCAGCAACAAGTAGTGCAAAGAATGAGAATATCATTGGGTTGGTTTAGGAATTCTGGAGGAGCGTCTTAGTTCCGGTGTGCCTGGTTCTTCTTGAACTACTTCAGGACTGATCTGAACATCATTTCCAGAAATCTCCTCAAACTCAGCAAATTCCTTTATTTCAGCTTTGGTATTGGAGCTGCTTGATTCTACAGTTGACCTGTCTTTGTACATCACATTCTCATTGAAAATGACATCTCTGCTTCTAATGATCTTCCGATTTTCATAGTCCCAAAACCGGCAACCGAACTCATAAGTTTACTTCTTTCAGCAGAGTCTATGTGTACATAAGAAATACAACCAAACACTTTTAAGTGTGAAAGGTTTATTTCTTTCTTGCTCCAAACTTCCTTTGGTATTCTGCCATCCAAAGGAACTGAGGGCCCACGGTTGATCAGGTAAGCTGCAGTGTTGATAGCTTCAACCCATAGAAATTTGGGCAATCCGGTATGTATTCTCATGCTTCTGGCACGTTCATTCAGAGTTTTGTTCATGCGCTCTGCTACGCCATTCTGCTGCGGTGTCATGGGAACTGTTGTCTCCATCTTGATCCCATTGTTTGCGCAGAAATCTCTTAATCTCCTATTTCTGTACTCTCCTCCATTGTCAGACCTCAACCGCTTGACTTTCAGACCAGTCTCATTTTCCACCATGGCCTTCCATTTTCTGAAGGTATCATAGACTTCTGATTTCTTCTTCAGAAAATAAACCCACACCTTCCTTGTAGAATCATCGATGAAGGTGACATAATATAATGAGCCTGCAAGAGATGAAACTGGAGATGGTCCCCATACATCAGTATGAACCAACTCTAACTTTTCAGCCTTGGGTGTCTTACCAATCTTTGCAAAGCTGACTTTCTTTTGTTTGCCAAAGATGCAATCCTCGCATAGTCCGACATCTACATTCTTTAGATCCGGCAGCTTCCCCTTTGACAAAAGTGTCTTCATCCCTTTCTCGCTCATATGGCCAAGCCTTTGGTGCCATATGTTTGATTTTCCATTAGCATCTGCTACTGCAATGATATTCTCTAAATTTGATGTTATATAGAGAGTACCAGCTTTCTTACCACGAGCAATGACGAGTGCTCCTTTGGTAATCTTCCATTCACAGCCTGAAAAGGTTGTGCTAAATCCTTCACCATCAAGCTGTCCTACAGAAATCAAATTTCTTTTGAGGCCAGGAATATGTCTCACTCCTTTCAGCGTCCAGGTGGTTTGGTTTGGCAACTTTAGTCGGATGTCTCATTTTCCCGACGATCTTTAAGGTTTCATTATCAGCTAGATGAACCTTCCCAAAATCACCACTGACATAATTTTCCATGATTTCTCGGCATGGGGTGGAGTGGAAAGATGCCCCTGAATCTAAGATCCATGATTCAATCGGACTGTTGACGCTCAGAATCATGGCATCACCTGTCTCCTCTGTCACGTTGGCAGATTCCTGTGCGCCGGTATTTTTCTTCAGTGCTCGGCAATCTCTTTTAAAGTGACATTTCTTGCCATAATTATAACAGGTAAAATCTTTCTTTCCCATTGTAGATTTTCCCCGTCTGGATTTCGATCTGCCATGATTTGAATTTCTTTATGAAGTTCTCCCTCTGAACTTCGTGTGCAAGGCTGAGGAGGTTGATACTTTACCTGATTCTCTCCGTCGAATTTCTTCGCTCAGTACCAGATCTCGAACATCGTCAAATTTCAATTTACTATTTCCCGATGAGCTGCTAACTGCTGTAACAGTAACATTCTAACTGTCTGGTAGAGATGATAAGAGAATTAAAGCTCGAACTTCATCATCGAATTCAATTTCCACTGAACTCAACTGAGTTGTGATTGTGTTGAGTTCATTTAGGTGTTGTGCCACCAATGCCCCTTCCGTTATCCGCAAATTGAATAATCGCTTCATCAAGTGCACTTTGTTTGAGGCTGATGGCTTCTCATACATACTGGAGAGAGCCGCCATAAGACCCGCCGTGGTCTTTTCCTTTGCTATGTTGAAAGCAACATTGCGGGATAACGTCAGTCGGATAACTCCGAGGGCTTGTCTGTCGAGAAGAACCCAGTCTTCATTCTTTATGCCCTCTGGTTGCTTTCCTGAGAGAGATTGATATATAAATTTTTCTGGTACAGAAAATCTTCAATCTGCATCTTCCAAAAGTCAAAGTTCGCACCATCGAACTTTTTAATTTTCACATTCCCTTCGTCTGCAGCCATCGCTCCCACTCGAATCTGGTTTCGTTTGGATCGTTTCTGATAATTCTTGCGACACCGTGTATTAGAAACACCGTCGACAAATTTGTATCGCCGACAAAATTTTACTATTCACGAAATTCACTATTCACATGAATAGTAACCTCGCAAAAATTGACAAAATTCACAACCAAAGCTCTGATACCAGTTGTTGGGAAATAAACCAAGTACAAGTAATTTCCCTATAACCAGATTAGTGAGAATGCGAAATAAAACGGAAAATAATACCCGAAATTGATAACGGAGTTCAGCCAATTTGCTTACGTCTCCGGACTGCTGCAGATCTTTTACTAAGAGAGAAAATTTACATGTGTTTACAAAACACTCACTACTCACAAGAAAGCTCTCTAGTATTGGGAGAAAGAAATAATTTTTGGGATGGTTTTGAAGCTAAATGAGCTAGGGTATTTATAGTTAAAACTTAAGGACTTAATCTTGTAAATATCCTAAAACCTAAGGATTAATTGTGATTATCCCATTATCATTTTTCAACAAACATCTACCAAACTTTGAAAAACTATTTTTCAAAGAAATATTTACCAAACTTTGAAAACCATTTTCAAAGAAACATTTACCAAACTTTGAAAACCATTTTTTCAAAGTTGGTTACCAAACTTGAAAACCATTTTAACATGGAAGAAATTACAGTTAATAGAGGAGATGTTCCCTCCGAAGGTTGAGTTTGTTGGTTGTGTGTGCTGTGCTTTCCCCCTATTATTTATTGTGTTTTCTGTAGGATGTGGTTTTACAGTTTGTGCTGATTTTGTAATGCCAAAGATGCACCAAATCTTCTATAATGCTATTGAAACAAGCTGATGCGATAGAACATATAGCATTGAACATGTACATTCGATTGGAAGACATTTAAACATCCATGATTAATCATCTCTCGGAATGATACACCTTACATCGATCATGCTGAAATAAAACGGCCAATCCCTTCTCTTGCAACTTTACAATGCTAAGTAATTTGTTCTTCAACTGTGGAATGTAAAATACTCCGGTAAGAATATGCATAACTCCATGAATTTGCAGCCTTACATTGCCCTTCCCCATTACAGTCATGTTTGAATTGTTGCCCAGCTTTACCGTATCTCTGAAATCTTCATCAAGGTCCATGAAGTAATCCTTCTTTCCGCACATATGATTGCTACATCCAGAGTCAAGGAACCAAGTGTCCCTTTCGGCAGCCGTATGTGTATCCACAAATGCCATCAACAACATATCTTCTTGGGTTTCTACATAATGGGCCACTTTAGTTTGACACTCCCATTGGAAATGCCTAAATTTATGACAATTGTAACATTCAATAGTAGATTTGTCAATAAACTATCGTTCTCGTCCCCGACCTTTTCCTCTATAGCTTCCTTGACCTCGACCTTTCCTTCATATCGAGCGCCAGTAGAGATCTTCAACGCATGCGTCTCTTCAATTAAATTAGTTATATTGATACGTTGCTCATGAACAAGCAAACTGCTTTTTAATTCATCAATACTCAGGGTGCTTGTGTCCGACTCTTCAATATCACACATAACATAGTTAAATTTAGGAGTCATTGATTTGAGAATTTTCATTGCCACTTCCTCATCACTCTTATTCTCACCATTGGCTTTCATTTTATTAGCAATGGTAAGAGTGCGAGCAAAATACTCGTTAGTAGGCTCGCTCGCCTTCATTTTAAGAACCTCTCTTTCCGTAGAGTTTGTAGTTGGGAACACTTGACTCGAGTGGCACCCTAGTATTTCTGTTTCATAGAGTCTCATATACTCTTAGACTATCCTTATTGAGTATGGTTTCAAGGACTATACGATCTAACGCCTGAAACAAATAATTTTTGGCCTTCAAATCTTTATTGAATCAACGTTTGCCCTGTAATATATCTGATACCAAATGTTAAGCTTAAACTGAAAAATAAGATGTTTAGAGATAATTGCTACTTTATTGAATCAACGTTGGCTGTATAAATAGCCTTTTACATAACAAACTGAACATAATAATAATAGTGAAAAATCTAAAAAAAAAAAATCTAAACTAATTCAAAACACTTTTAAAATTCCTTTATAATAGAAACGAATAGCAAACTACCTAACAAAATGGACAAAAATGTAAATGATTAATATGAGGATATGTTATCTATTTAGTCATTAAATTATAAGATCAATTTTATTTTTATTATTGACTATAATTTTATTGATTACATTATTAATATTTATTTTTATATTAATTAAATAACTGGTCATTAGAGTTTGATCACTAATGAAAATAATGTTGTGTCTTGTTTCTAATAGCATAACAATAATTTTAGTCATTTATATTCGCCTAATTAATTTAACCCTAGTTTTAAAATAATTACTTATGATCGACCAAACGTTTATAATTTATCTCTTTTTGCTTTACATCTAAGAATAATTATGGATCGAGCCAGGTTTTTTATTCATTTAAATTTGATTCGAAAATTAAACTTCTTCACTTGCATCTAATTTGATTATGGTTTAAAAGGGTTATAACTAACCTGGAATTTAACTCAAAATTTTAGATCAAAACATATACATGACTCAATCTGACCCATATATACGATTTTTATTTTTATTAGATAAATAAGATCTAATTAAAAAATAATATAAAATCTTATAATAATGTTAAATAAAGAAAAGAAAAACACATACAACAAACATGCTATGTGACAGACATCAACACAATAATATTAATTAAAATAAGAAATTCATCACAAGTATGATGATGATCAAAAATCAAATCTTGTATCAATACACGTGAAATGAAAGCCAATATGTTCGATTCTTTGAAAATGGGTTCTGGGTACCGCTAACAAAAAATAAAGTAATCTTTTGAATGTGACAAAAAATCTCATATAAATATACGATTTTAACTGATTTTTTTTGGATTTGCCAAAATGACCAACAAAATCGCAATGCGATCGCTAATTCGCAACGCGATCTCCATTATCGCAAATCAGTTTCCAGATTCGCAACGCGATTATGACTATCGCAATGCGATTTTACAATTTCGCATTACGATTTCTCAATTCGCAATGCGAATAAGTAAATCGCAATACGAATTTGGAAAATCGCAATGCGAATTTGGAAAATCGCAATGCGATACTGACTATCGCAACGCGATAATATAAAATCGCAACGCGATACTGACTTTCGCAACGCGATACTGATTCAATAAATATTCAATTTAATTATTTTTATGGATTTAAATATTGGTAAATGGAGTGAGAAAGAAAATGGATTTTCATCTATTGAAATTACAGATTCAATAAATATTCAATTTAATTATTTTTATGGATTTAAATATTATAAATTAAATAGCATTTATATTTGAATATAGTATTTTAAATTAATTTTAATAATAATAAAATAATTCATATTTTTAAAATATATATCTACATTATAAAAGTTCCAGAGCAATTGCTTTGGAATGAGATGCTTGGCTTGTCGCCATGTCCTTATCTCTAAGATATGTGACTGTGATTTTTGGAACCCCTTCTCTTTCTATTTTTATTTTATTTTTTCATGACTAAAAAACTTATTTATGATTTTTGATATTTTATTCTTCATATGCCATTCATATGATTTATCAAAAGGAACTAAATTTATTTATGATTTAATACTTATTTATTAGTTATATATTTTATTATTTTAATTTTAATTTTAATTATATATCCTTGTATTATTAGAAAAGTATTAAATTACTTCTAACTATAACTAAAATTAAAATAAAATATATAAATAATAAAATCAAACATTATTATACACTTAACTATCATATAAGCAATTTCGTTAACCTTAACAATTAACAAATGAATTGAGAGTTCAACTGCCATCATTGTAAGATTGATAGTAGTGTAAAAACACAGAGAAGAGGGGTGGTTTTGAGATTGAAAGGGTTGGTGTACGTGGGTTTTGTGTGGAGGGAGACAGAAGTAAAACCAAAAAATTTCGATTCAGACTTGCTTTAAAAGGCAAAGAAGAAAGTTGAACACATTAAAATAAGAGAGCACAGATCAAAGAAGGTTTTTTCCTAAGAAATAATAATAATGAATCAATGTACTATACCAAGATATACTGTTCCCTCTAAAATAACCCCATTTCTCTCCAGAGATCTTCCTCTTGTTTTTTTTTGTTTAATTTTTCTTTTCCCTTTTTTTGGCCTTTGCCTTGTTGTGCTTTGCTGTGAGAGCTCTGAGCGAGTGTTGTTGGTCAATCTGCAGAATTTGATTTTAATATGCAAGGAAAAACACTGAACGTGCTGTTCTTTTGTTTTTCTAGTTCTTAAACTAAAACAAAAGTTTCACGCTTGGGAGAGGAACATGATTAGTGTTTTTCTCTCTGAAAATTCTATTATTTAAATGTTCTAATTCTAATAGAAGAAAAGGCAAAGAACCCCCCCCTTTTTTTTTGTAGAGGGAGATGGTGAGATATCTTTGTAATTTGAGTTCTATCTTTGAGACATGCTTTGTCTCTGAGAATTCAAAAGTTTTTTCTTGAGTTCTCTTCTGTGATGTGAAAATTTGCTGCTTTGGTCCATGTCTTTGTGCTAGCTTTTAACAATGCTATGACGATACATAAACCTGGGAGTTTTAGCTCATCATGTTCTATTGCAGAAAAAAAGGGTATTTTTTGAAATTGATTGTACTTGGAAGGAAGTTACTTTAGTTACAGTGTTTGCATGTTTTTTTAATTGCGGGGGCTCTTTTTTCTGGCTCAGAAGTGAGTGTTAACAAAGAAAGAAGAAGAATAATAACAAGACATGGAGAAACATGTTGAGATTTTGTTGTTCCTTTGCTGATGGGTCTTAAGTTGAAACAGAGCTACCACCATTCAGCAGCAGTGACTGTGAAGGTGAATGAACAAATGGGGACCAAAAGAGGGTACACATTTATTCAAGCTAACAGGGCTTGGTTGCCCAAATTTTTGTTGCTTTGGGTGATGGTGATGGCTTTTCTCAGCGCATGGATCTACAAGAACATGGATGCTGACAACAAAGTAAGGAGGAAGGAGGTTTTGAGTAGCATGTGTGATCAAAGGGCAAGGGTTGCAGGATCAATTCAGTGTTAGCGTTAACCATGTTCACGCCCTGGCCATTCTTGTCTCCACTTTTCGTTACTACAAGGATCCTTCTGCTATTGATCAGGTTCTGCTTCTTGTTCCTGAAATTTATTGTATTTTGTCTGGTTGATCTTATATTTTCCTGGAAATCATAAAGTGAAGTTTTCCTTGTTCTGATTGTACACTTTGGGTCATTTCTTTTTCTTTTGCAAGAAATGCAGGAGACTTTTGCTGAGTACACTGCCAGAACTGCTTTTGAGAGGCCATTGCTTAGTGGGGTGGCCTATGCAGAAAGAGTAAGACATTCAGAGAGGGAGAAATTCGAGAGGCAGCATGGCTGGACGATAAAGACAATGAAGAGGGAACCTTCTTCTATTCGAGATGAATATGCTCCTGTGATTTTCTCTCAAGAAACCGTTTCTTACATCGAATCACTTGACATGATGTCCGGGGAGGTATGCCATTTACTACCTACAATCTGCTTATAATTTTTAGAGTGGTGGATTGGAGTTGTAATATACATGTTGTGATGTGCAGGAGGATAGAGAAAATCTTAAGGGCCAAGGCTACTGGAAAAGCTGTCCTAACTAGCCCCTTCAGGCTACTGGGTTCTTATCATCTCGGTGTTGTGTTGACATTCCCTGTGTACAAATCGAAGCTCCCACCAAAGCCGACTGTGGAGGAGCGCACTGAAGCAACTGCCGGGTAGGTCCCTCCAGCTTGTCTTTCTAATTGGAAATGCGAGCTTTTTGTTTGAAACTTCTTTATGTTTGGTCTTGTCTTTAAGCTTTTGCTATTAGGAGTTAACAATTGTGTTCGATACAATATTGTCTTAGAGTGTTGATGATCGAGTTTGCAGTATATAACTGCAGTTGTACTATAGTGCATATTTTAAATGAAAAATGGTTTAGGCTTTTCTTCATGTGATTTCTGCTGATAGAGAAAATCTCCTTTTCTCCTATTACAATCATGACATTATCAGCGATGTGGTGCTCCATGACATACTGTTTCAAACACTTCCATTGGTTCCATCATAAGCACCTTTACCATATTTACATCACTTGAATTGCTTTGGTTACTGCACAGATACCTTGGTGGAGCCTTTGATGTGGAGTCTCTTGTGGAGAATCTACTCGGGCAACTTGCTGGAAATCAGGCGATTCTAGTGAATGTATTCGATATTACTAACTCTTCTGATCACTTGATCATGTATGGTCACCAAAACCAAGATGGTGACTTAGCTTTGTTGCATGAAAGCAAGCTTGATTTTGGAGATCCATTCAGGAAGCATCTGATGATATGCAGGTAAGTGTATCACTGGATACTTATTAATGAGGTTGATGGAACGACTGCAAGTGCTTTTGTAAGTACTTACTATCTAGCAATTTTTAACAGATATCATCAAGAGGCGCCCACATCGTGGACTGCACTGACAACTGCCTTCTTATTCTTTGTGATCTGCTTATTGGTTGGCTATATCTTATATGGTGCTGCAATACACATTGTTAAAGTTGAAGATGATTTCCATGAGATGCAAGAGTTGATGGTTCGAGCGGAAGTTGCTGATGTGGCCAAATCACAGGTATGCATTTCAAGATATATCTATCAACTTATTGTTGGCCATTGACTTCCTTGTTAAAACTCATTATGACTCGTTCTTGTTGCAGTTTTTGGCAACTGTTTCTCATGAAATTAGGACTCCCATGAATGGCATCCTTGGTATGTTCAGGATTGCCCCTTAAGATTTTCTATGTGAACTATGCATTCAAGGACATCAATGAAATTTACTCTTCAAGGTTCCGATGACTCTTTGAATGGTTGCAGGGATGCTTGCTTTGCTTTTAGATACGGATTTAAGTTCAACTCAAAGGGATTATGCTCGGACTGCTCAAGTCTGTGGAAAGACACTGATTACATTGATAAATGAGGTGCTTGACCGCGCAAAAATTGAAGCCGGAAAGTTGGAGCTGGAAACTGTCCCCTTTGACCTTCGATCTATCCTAGATGATGTGCTGTCTTTATTTTCTGAGAAGTCTAGAAACAAAGGTCTTGAGGTAAGTCGAGATAACATTAATTGAAAAGCCAATGCATCTTTCAAATATGTTTCTGTATGTTAGTTCCTATAGGCTATATATGCTTATAGGAAATGCCTATGACCAAAGAATGCAAAAAAAAAAAAAAAAACCTTTATGGTTTATTATTCTCGAACTAATTTGGTCCCTTTTTCTTTCCCTATCTTGGTGAATTGTCGATGTCGATAACTGGTGATATTCCTGATACTTTACAATGACTCAAATGTGATGTAATTGTTTGGGAACTGAAGCTGGCAGTCTTTGTTTCTGATAAAGTTCCAGAAATGGTTATGGGGGATCCAGGGAGATTCAGACAGATAATTACGAATCTTGTCGGGAACTCTGTTAAAGTAAGTGTGCTGCTCAACCTTCACTTTTTTTGGCACTCGTATAGGTAGATTGCATTATGGAGTTGTTTTCTGCTATATAATTGATTATTGTCTGGTAAAATTACTTTTATAACTCGATAGTGACTTAAAAACGAGCGTTTTGACAGTTTACAGAACGGGGACACATATTTGTTAAGGTCCATGTAGCTGAAAATCCAAAGCCTATAGATGATGCTAAAGCTGAAACTTGTTTGAACGGAAGGTCGGATGAAGGTGCAATGATATCAGGTGGTCGCCAGTTTAATACTTTGAGTGGCTATGAAGCAGCTGATGAGCAGAACAGTTGGGATTCCTTCCGGCATTTGTTACTGCTGAAGCATTGCAAATGATGCATTGGGAAACTGACAGTTGCCGATGAAGCTTCTCAGAGTGTCACTTTGATGGTATCTGTGGAGGATACCGGCATCGGGATCCCTTAATCGCACAGGACAGAGTTTTCACACCATTTATGCAGGCAGATAGCTCAACCTCTAGAATTACGGTGGGACTGGTATCGGCTTGAGCATTACTAAGTGTTTGGTTGAGTTAATGGGTGGTCACATAAGCTTCATTAGCCTGCCACAAGTTGGAAGCACATTCTCATTCATCACAGTTTTCGGAAGGTGTAAAAAGCTTCACTTAGTGATACGAAAAGTCCAATGCCAAAGATCTTCCTTCCGGTTTCAGAGGATTGAAAGCAATAGTAGTTGATGAGAAACCGGTTAGAGCTGCTGTAACCCGATACCACTTGAAGAGGCTCGTATGCTGGTGAAGTTGCAAAAATGTCAAGATTGCAGCTTCTGCATGCGGGAAAAACGGTCTTCATGTGGTATGTTCAACTGATGGCCATTATTTGCTTGATAATTTGACATTGACAAGATATTGTCAACGATTACTCCTTTTTAACACAATTCTCAGTTTCTTCAGACCCTTTTCTTACGCCTTAGTGACAAACATTGAGAAAAAATGACCATTTATACTTTCTATCTTATAATGTTAACTTCGTTGAATTATTTTCATTGATCATCGCAGAAGTAAAATCCAACCCGATATAGTTCTTGTCGAGAAGGATTCATGGCTTTCTGGCGAGGATGGTAGTTTGAGCTACGAAGGTTGGACTGGAAACAGAATGGACACTTGTTTAAGTTGCCTAAGATGATTCTTCTTGCGACGAATATTACAAATGCTGAACTTGAGAAAGCAAAGGCAGCAGGGTTTGCAGATACTACGATCATGAAACCTTTGAGGGCAAGTATGATAGCTGCATGTCTTCAGCAGGTGCTCGGGACAGGGAAGAAGAGGCAGCCGGGGAAAGGCATGCTGAACGGATCTTCTGTCCTTGGGAGTCTTCTCTGTGAAAAGAAAATATTAGTAGTTGATGACAATATGGTAAATCGGAGAGCAGCTGCAGGTGCATTGAAGAAGTTTGGAGCTGCCGTAGAATGTGCTGAAAGTGGAAAAGCTGCACTAAAATTGCTTCAACTTCCACATAGTTTTGATGCTTGCTTCATGGAGATGCCCGAAATGGACGGGTATGTATGTCATATCTTTGACATTGTGCAATTAACTGCTGCCTGATGGCACAGAAGTCTGATTATTCATTTCTTCGTATAATTTCAGGTTCGAGGCAACTCGTCGAATTCGAATGATGGAGAGTCAGGCAAACGAACAGATGAACGGAGGAACAGACAAAGGGTCTGGAAGAAAGGATGAGTGGCATTTGCCGATATTAGCCATGACAGCCGATGTAATTCACGCCACCTACGATGAATGCCTGAAATGCGGGATGGATGGATATGTCTCTAAGCCTTTTGAGGAGGAAAATCTCAATCAGGCTGTAGCCAAGTTCTTCAAAACCAAACCCATCTCGGACTCGTAGTGACGCCTCCCTCGATCACCGTAAAAACAGACAAAAACAAAACCGAGAATTATAAATGCTGGTCGGACTTTGCCAGCGATTTTCCCCATCCTGCTGGTGCATTTAGGTTTAAAAGCTTGCGTGGTTTGCTTGGATTTCTGAGGATTCTTGACCCTCAAGGCATTCATTTATAACCACAACTTCAATTTCAACTTCATCAGAATCCCAGTATTTGTATAATACCACAGGAATTCCATCCCCAACTGTTTGTATAGATCTTCACATTAGAATCATAGGTGTAAATCTCATTTTCTCTCGAAAACATCGGAACTTTAGCTCGGAATTGGCCAATATGCCTTGATTTTATAAATTCTGTTGTAATCAATCTGTTATTTCGTTTTCTAATATCAGAAAGAGGCAGCTAACAAGTATAAAAAGTTAAACAGTCTGCTCTTCTCTACTCTGCAATGCATAGTTTTCTTTTCAAAATTCCCAGATTTTATAGGCAGCAGCGTTCGAAAACACAGTTGAACACTAAAATTTTCTTTGGTCTAGTCTTATTCATGATTATTGGAAATATAACAAAAGCTAAGCTATGCGTGTCGTCTGAATCCGATGCTATGCACGGTCTACGACTGCATGGCCCTAGTGTTATTATACTGTATGCTGCTACGCTCTGATTGCAGCTCATCATCGTCGATGTATACATTTTTACACTGATATTGTGTCGAATGCAAACCTTTTACTCTAAGTTAAAGCCTTAATGATTATCAACCACACAATCGAATGATAAAACTATTTGGCCACTTCATATTAATGATTATTGGAAGAACAGGTTACACATATCATTTGGAACAACTGAGCTGTATCAAAAACAATAAGATCAAGTCATGGAAGGGCACTTGGCTAGGCAGACGTCTTTGTTTTAAAGCAAAGTATCGGATGTACTGTTATACAGCACCAACCATACGTTAACCATGTATGACTACATGGCGATATTGTTATTTGCTGCCTGTTGTCACGCTCCTATCGATTTCATCGCCATTGAAGCTGCCGCTGCTGCCTCTGCTACCTGTTCAAATGAAAATGGAAATCAAACATGTGTAGACTAAAAAAAAAAAAGAAGAAGCAATTTGTAATTCACCAATGAAAAGAATACGTACATTCATGATAAGCTAAAAGAGAGATAAACACCAGAAGAAGGAAAGCCAAACGAACAGCCATCGACTTGGTTTCAACCATTGTTGACATGAAACGTTATAAGGTTTTATACATACATACATACAGTAGTCTTTGTGATGACAAAAAGATATTTATTGTATTGAATGAAGAGAGGATCCTCCACCGCTAAGAATTAGAGTGGATCATCTCACTGCTTTTCTTTTTCTTTATATTAATCTTATCAACTTCTCTCATTTTATTATTTTCATAACGTGACATAATATCGTGTGGAATATAAACCCTTTACTTTATAACAAACGAAAAAGGTAAAATGTTACCATTGACGGTTAGTGCACTTCTTCATGTAGTTTCGTTCCTAAACACAACCTAGGTGTAGTATTTGCTTTTAATATTCACAGTTCATCAGTATAATTGTTTAAATTTAATTTGACAGAACAATATAAATAAGATATTGTTCAAATTCATCGTGAAAGTTATTTCTTCGATCTAATTTTCTTCATTCATAACGTTAGAATTTAAATCCTTAAAAGTTCTTAAAAACTTAACATTTTATCCTTTTACACCAACCAACAATTAATCAATATTTACAGTTTTATATGATCTAATTCCCTTTAATTATATACTTTGTATTGGTTTGTAATATATACTTTATAATGTTTCTGGTCTATTCTAAATTTATTTATTTTTAAATAAAAGTTAATCTTTTTAATTTAGCTTATCAGAATTTGTTTTCAAACTTTCCAAGGGTGAAGCCTTATGGTGAATATAAACAATGGAATTAATAATAAAATTTATTCCGGCCACTTCTTTATTGAAAGATTATAGGAAACAAGTGACACATTCATTTCAGCATCTCTGCTACATCAAAAGCGAAGTTGATCAATTCAAGGAGTTGCAGGTGGTAGGCCGCCGGGTGGGCAAACGGCCAGGCAATCTTGCTGTGAGCCAAAGCAAGGATTTGGTACTACACTTATACAGCACCATATTTCAGGTTCAAATATGCTATGACTGCATGGCGATAGCGTTATTTTGCTGCCTGTTGTCACGTTCCGGTCTAGCTCGTCGCCATGGATGCCGATGGGGCTGCTTCTGCTACCTGTTCAAATGATAACGGAAGATTAAATATATATATATATATGTGAAGATCAAAAGGGTATATCCACAGTTGTAATCGATGTGTACGTACATTCATGGAAAGCTAGGAGAGAGGAAAACACCACAAAAAGTAAAGCCAAACGAACTGCCATTAGCTTGGTTGCTGCTTTTGTTTACTTGAAATGTGATTGAAGTTCTTCTCTTGTGGTTTCCAATATATATGCACCACAGTCCCCTATGATAAAGATGGAAATATATAAATAGTTAAATATATCACAGTTATTACATATTTATTTGAGAGGATTCATTGTCTAAAAATAGGGGCTTAGTAGTAATTAATATTTAGCTTTTTTTAACTATTCAATGGTATCCAATCTATTGATAGGGTACTGCAAAGACAAAAATAACCCTGCGAACACCAAGATTTAAACATTTGACCTTGATTAAAGAATCTAATGTCTCATCCCACTTGATCAACTGTAACTTTTTTATGAACAGTGATTGTATTTTAATTTGATATTATTATATTGTAACAATTTGTAAATAATATGCATATCGTCTTTTAATTTATTATTTTTCTCGTATTTTTTGAACTGTTCTTAATTTTCACAAGACAAAATTCTTCTTAATCTAAATACTTTTATATGTAAACACTCATGATAATAAACTCTTGTATGATTTATTAGATATTCGATTTTAAAACATTTAAATAATATTAAATTTTGTTACATATATGACATGGGTGAAAAAGTAATTAATGAAAAGAGACTCTCCACAAATAAAAAGTTAGAGATGAAAATCCTTCTTATTTAATTGTATTTAATGAAGAGAGGATCCTCCATAGGTAAGAAAATTTGTTTTTAGATTTAAAAATGGTACTTTTAAGGAAGTAATTTTTAAGAAAGTGATTAAAAGCAAAAGGTGGAATGGGAAAATAGACTAGAATATTAATTTTGTTATATTCAAATTCGATTCGAATTATTAATTTAGAAGCTTTTAAACATATAATATTCTTAATCGTCGATCAATAGCAAAATATACTTATTTTAAAATAAATTTTATTACTCATTTTGAATCAAATATAAAAATTTCCAAGTTTGAAAGTATTAAAAATCGAACTCTTCTCAATGATGCTAAATATTTCAGCACGAATCAAATAATTATTACTTATATACAGAAGGATAATCTAAATGTTGAAATTTATAAAGCTGGGCAGTGCACTGCTCTACTATCATTCACCACTTGGTTAATTATGAATGTACAAGTTTATGAAGTTAACCAGCACATGTCATACTATTAAGGTTTAATTAAAAAGAAAGTGATTAAATTATACATTTTGTTGGTTTTAGTTGTTTAATTTTCCCCCTCTTGAAATTATCATTTTAAGGTCAATTTCATCACGACTGATAAAAGATATGTTGAAATATTCTTTTATTAATATATGAAACGGATAAACTACACATTTAGTACCTAGCTACTACTTTTGTTTTGTTTTGATTTTCAAATTTTATTTTTTTTTCAAAATCATACCTAGTATCTAGTTTAGGTTTTAATTTGGTACTCACTCTTAAGAAATTAATAAAATTGTTGACGTAATATTTTTTAATTTTTTTAATGATGATATGATATTACCTCATTGTGACACATTAACATCACTGTTAAGTTTTTAACGGCAGGGTACCAGATTAAAATCTAAGCTAAACGTCAGGTATAATTTAAAAAAAATAAAATTTGAGTACTAAAACGAAACAAAAAATAATAATTTAAATACTAAACATGTCGTTTACCCATGAAAAAGTCCTTTCACAATTAACTTAAAAACCCATTGCTTGAGATGTTTCGTGGACAAGTTGTCATAATAATGCTCCGTGGACAACGAATTTCTTACAATTCAGGTAAATTTTATGTAAAAACGCACAATACATGTCACAAAGTGGATAGCACAGATACTCTGGTCCAGGTGAATCCAAAGCGCAAGACAGACTCTATTCGGGCTATTTTAGTTGGGTGTTGTGACATTTAACATCAAGGATCACAACAAGTATTTGTAACAGCACCGGCCGTGACTGTGAATTAGTCGGTGTCGCCGGAGGAGAATCCTCCAAGATGGTGCATATATAACAAAGCAAGAAAAGATGAATTTTTTATTTTTCAAAAGCAGGCTTACAATTCGCTTGCCAGAAATCAACCCCCCTAAAGTATACGTCCTAACCCAAACAACCCATAGAGAGTCCTCCCCAGCAAAGATATGTTTCATTAAGACCAACATACAAATCTTATTCCAACAGTTTAGGCTCCTAACCCCAAGACCCCCCTCAGATTTGGAAACACAAACATTATCCCAACTTACACGAGCCCCTGGCAGGAACATCTTTTAAATATTGTTATCTTTTGGTTCACTAATCATCTTGTATTTTCTGTAATTAAATTAAAACAACTCAGTTTAGATGGATGCTGAGTACGCGTTCAACTGTATTGATCCAACTGACAATTTCATTTCATTTTAATGATTATAATTCTCCATTTGCATCCCCTACTCCAATTAGTTTTGTAAGTTTAATATGATTTTTTATTTATAGAAATTGCACAATTTATTAGTACTTAATACATAATTTAAATATAAGATAAAGTAGAAAAATTTTCCCCGACTATATAATACTACTTTGTTGAGTTATCCGACTATTAAAAGTTACAAAATAGTCTCCAGCTATAAGGAGTTGCTTTGTTGAGTACCTCAATCATCAAAAGTTATAAAATAGTCACCTGACTATTTATTATGTTCCAAACTAGTCCTTTTTCGTTTAAAAACAATTGACGACAGTCTAAGTGGGTGGATTTAATCGATTTAACCTGATTTTTATACACCCTTAATTATGTTTAAATAAAATGCATTTAAGACATTGCGTCGATTAATTATAGATTAATCGTTAGATCCGATAGCAGAAGAATAACTCACTAATCTTTTACAATACATACCAAGTCTTAACCTCGTTTTCAGCATGATCTGTTGTCATCTTTAACCTTACATTAGGGTTAGAAATAATTACAAATTTTCAAGTAGAAGACCCAAAATGTAAAATTTCAATTCGAACTACTTAGAAATTGTTTCATAAATCAACCAAATTATACCAATTTGAAAACCATTGGTTAAACAAAGCAAAACAATGATCTCTGAACACAATATTATAAGAATTAGATCGGTGGTTTAACAGTTGTTTGGTAAAATAAAATTATATATTTATTTTTTAACAACTTTAAATTTCAAATTGTTTTTGTTCTATTTTCCGATTAATATATATATATATATATACACACACAGATGTTCTATTTTAATTTTGAAGAAAATCAAATACCAACATGTGGCAACTAATCAACAACGTATGAGTAAAGACCCCATAAATTAATATATATATATATATATATAGACAAGGAAACAAATTTGATTATATTTTGATCAAAACTTTGATATTGTTTGATATGGAAGGACGGCACCAAAATAAGTCCACCCCTATGCACCAACGGCCGAAAATCACTCTCTTCGAATTGGACCACAAGAAATGAAAAATAGAAATTTCCAGCTTGGACATTGTCTGCATGAATAGTGGATATTGCATTAAATACACCTATAAAATTAACTATTTTAAGGGCAAACTACGCAAATGGTCATTAATGTTTGTATAAGTTTTCTTTTTCATCACTGATGTTTCAAAAGTCACAAATTGATCACTAATGTTATCGTTTGTTACAAATTGGTCGCTCAACATTAATAGCCGTTAACAGGCGTGACGGAAAACATAGCTGGTGCGTTAACTGCTTACATGGACTGGGTTGACCGCCACGTTGGAGACCCAAAAGCCTTCAACGACCACCTCTTCTCCTTTTAAAAAAAACTCAATCCCTAAACTTAATTTAGGATTTTTCATTCCTATCTCTATTCTTTAAAAAAAATATGAAAAATGTAATAGAAGAGAAATCTTGTGAATATTGAAGACTCCATTGATGTTCCTCTTTGCAACTGTGGATACCTAGCTAAAGTTTTGTTTTTTTTTTTTTCTATCAAACCCAAAAGAAACTTACCATAAAGCATGGCATTTTCCCCCCTTTGTTGTAACCTCCATGCAAGTACGATGATTTTTCTCACTACTTTTTCTCTCAAACGAATGGAAGAAAAGTTTTTCTCACTACTTTCTCTTAGATGAATTGAAGAATAATAAATGGGTTTATGGAAGAAGAAGAAATGAGTTTATGGAAGAAAAAGAAATGAGTTTATGGAAGAAAAAGAAATGGAAGAAGCAATGAGTTTATGGAAGAAGAAGAAAATGTTTATGGAAGAAGAAGAATGGTTCAAAATGGTAAATGAACCCCTTGATTCTCCCCCTATTAATTAGGGTAAACTACACCGTTGGTCACTAATGTTTAACTAAGTTTTCATTTTTCCCAACTGAAGTTTAAAAAACGTGGCGATTAACCCAGTCAACCTAGTTCATGTAAGCAGTTAACGCGCCAGCTGTGTTTTCCATCACGCCTGTTAACGACTATTAACGTCAAGTGACCAATTTGTAATAAACGATAACATTAGTGACCGATTTGTGGGTTTTAAAACATTAGTGGCGAAAACAAAAACTTACTCAAACATTAGTGACCATTTGCGTAGTTTACCCTTAATGCCTCTTTTTTAAAAAAAAATAAGAAATTAGGTCGTTTCAATTCAATTAACTTTTATTGGACTTTTGAACCGTTTATAAGAATTTAGTTCAATTTGATTATCGGTAATTTTATATCTTAAATTCAACAAAGTTAATACATTAACGTATAAACAAATTATAAACAATTAATTAGTTTATTCAATGCTTCATGCTTACCAAGAATCTCAAGTTAATTGTCTTTTTATTTAATGTAATATTATTGGATTAATCACACAAGACATCTTACAACTATGAAATATATTTTAAGTTAGTTTTTAAGTTTCAAAAACTATTCTAAATAAGTCCTTAATACATAAATTTTACATCGGCAAAGTTATTTCATCAATTCAGTTATCAGTTTAGATGTTAACTGCTAATTCAGATGTGATATAGAGTATATTAAAGACACGTATTAGATTTTAAATATTTATACACCTATCGTATAAAGTACAGTAAATTTATCATATTAAAAATAATTATTTTAAATTTTAATCATTATTTATTAAATTAACATAAATAACTTATTGATTAAATTAACATAAATAACTTATTGATTAAATTAACATAAATAACTTATTGATTAAATTAACATAAATAATATCTTGAAAATTAAGGATTAATTTAAATTTTAAGTCATAATTTGAGGGCTTTTGGTGAATTAACCTTCATATTATTATACAGAACTTTATTGATTTTTTTTTTATATTTGGTTTTAGTTTGCCCCTTGTTTTTCTCTTTATCCTGTCTCCCCGCCGTTTCATTCGGATCCCTCAATCACCGCTCTTTATCTTTCTTCCTTTCCTTCCTTTTTAATTTCCCTCCTCGCGTGCTGCTCTCCTTTTAATCATATCACCAATGCCTCGTAAACCCTTGAACAAAAAACCCATTCACCCAACAGTATCATAAAGTTCTCAATTTTCCTTCAGATTCCCTCGCTTTCTCTATCATTTCTCTTCAAAGAAAAACAGCAATGGAGAAACCCCATTTCTTGGGTTGTTTTCTTTCATTTCTTTTCTTATTTACTTCACTGGTCTCTTCTCAAACCAGCCCAGATTCATCAGCCATGGAGAAACTCAAAGCAAGCTTAAAGATCCCATCTTCACTCGATTGGTCCGACTCTGATCCCTGCAAATGGACTCATGTCGGCTGTGAAAACCAGAGGGTGACCAGGATTCAAATTCCCAGCCAAAATGTCGGTGGAACCCTTTCCCCTGCTATCAAAGACCTGCCACAGCTCAAAATCTTTGAGGTCATGAACAACCAAATCAGTGGACCAATCCCAAGCTTTGCTGGTTTAAGCCAGTTGGAAGAAGCTAACTTTCACAACAACAATTTCTCATCTTTCCCATCAGTTTTCTTCACCGGCTTGAGTTCATTATCTCGTATTTATCTCGATTACAACTCTTTCGAGCCATGGGAGATTCCGGATAGCACAAAGGAAGCAACTACCTTGATAACTTTCTCTGCCAACAAGGCTAATATCAAAGGTATGTTTCCAGGTTTTTTTGACTCCATAACTTTCCCAAGTTTACAAGAATTGCATCTGGCCATGAACAACCTCGAGGGAGAATTGCCTGTCGGGTTAGCCGGGTCGGGTATTCAGTCTTTCTGGGTCAATGGGCAGAGTCTGAATGGAACAATTGAAGTGGTACGAAACATGTCTTCTCTGGCCGAAGTATGGTTGCATGGGAACCGGTTTTCTGGTCCTTTGCCAGATTTTTCAATGTTAACTGGTTTGCGAAACTTGAGTTTGAGAGATAATCAGTTCACTGGTGTTGTCCCTACGTCTTTGATCGACTTAAAGACACTCCATATCGTGAATTTGACTAATAATGAACTTCAAGGGCCAACCCCTAAGTTTGCTGATGGGGTAATTGTGGATGTGACGCCTGGTAGTAATAGATTTTGCTTGGATGATCTTGGTGTTGCTTGTGATGAACGTGTTAATGTTCTGTTGTCTATACTGGAAGCAGTTGGTTATCCGGAGATTTTCGCCGATAATTGGAAGGGGAATGATCCTTGTGATAATTGGTTGGGTATCTCATGTGCGCAGGGAAATATTGTGTCCGTTCTCTTTGCGAAAAAAGGGCTTACGGGTACGATTTCTAGTAATTTTGCGAAGCTTACTTCATTGAAAATTTTGGATCTTTCTGGTAACAATCTTACGGGCACGATACCGACTGAGCTCACTACATTGCCGAAGCTCGCACGATTAGATGTTTCAAACAACAGGCTGTATGGAAAAATACCGACTTTTAGGCAAACTACGGTTCTAACTGATGGTAACCGGGATATTGGGAAAGAAAGGGCTCCTACACCGGAAGGCAGGTCACCGGGTCAATCTTCTGGTGGTGGTAGTGGTGGTGGTGGTAGTTTATCTGGAAATGGTGAAAAGAGATCAAATACTGGGATGGTTGTGGGTTCTGTAATTGGTGCGGTTGGTGGCTTGGGTCTTGTTGGTTTGGGTGTCTGCTTGTATGCTAGAAAAGGGAAGCGTAACTGTAGGGTACAGAGTCCGACTACTGTGGTCATACATCCTCATCATTCCGGTGACCAGGACGGGGTTAAAATCACTGTTGCTGGATCAAGCGTCACCGGTGGAAGTGAAACTTTTAGCCACATGAGCAGTGGACCGAGCGATGTTCACTTGGTTGAGGCTGGCAGCATGGTGATTTCAATTCAAGTTTTGAAGGAAGTGACGAATAATTTCAGCGAGGAAAATGTCTTAGGTCGAGGTGGTTTCGGTACGGTTTACAAAGGGGAATTGCATGATGGAACGAAGATTGCAGTGAAAAGGATGGAGTCTGGTGTCGTGAGTGAGAAGGGTTTGGCCGAGTTTAAGTCCGAGATAGCAGTTCTTACTAAGGTTCGTCACCGCCATTTAGTCACACTTCTCGGATATTGCTTGGATGGAAATGAGAGGCTTCTTGTTTACGAATATATGCCTCAAGGAACCCTTAGTAGGCATCTATTCAACTGGAAGGTTGAAGGATTGAAACCGCTCGAATGGACCAGACGACTTACAATTGCCCTAGACGTTGCTCGAGGTGTTGAGTATCTACATGGTCTGGCGCAACAGAGTTTCATTCATCGAGATCTTAAGCCATCTAATATTCTTCTCGGAGATGATATGCGTGCCAAGGTTGCAGATTTCGGCTTGGTTCGGCTTGCTCCTGTGGATGGCAAACAGTCTATCGAGACAAGACTTGCAGGAACATTTGGGTATTTGGCGCCGGAGTATGCAGGTAAATTTGCCTGATTTCATTACATAAGCATATAATAAATTTTCCGGCATTAAAACCGACGTTGCTTGCATTTTCACAGTTACGGGACGAGTAACCACGAAGGTGGATGTATTTAGCTTTGGTGTGATCCTCATGGAATTGATCTCAGGCCGAAAGGCACTTGATGAAACTCAGCCCGAGGAGAGTATGCACCTCGTGACATGGTTCCGCAGGATGTACACGAACAAAGACACATTTCGGAAGGCCATCGATGAAACCATCGAGCTTTGCGAGGAAACACTCGCCAGTGTTAGCACAGTGTCCGAGCTGGCCGGCCACTGTTGTGCGAGGGAGCCTCAGCAGAGGCCAGATATGAGTCATGTAGTCAACGTACTGTCATCACTGGCAGAGCTCTGGAAACCTTCGGAACCTGATTCTGACGACATATACGGCATCGACCTCGATTTAACTCTACCACAAGCATTGAAAAGTGGCAAGCATTCGAAGGGAACAGCAATGTGGACGACTCTTCATCGTTTATAGCGAGTACAGACACAACACAGACAAGTATACCATGCCGACCTCCCGGATTTGCGGATTCATTCGCATCTGCAGATGCTCGATAAAATACAGAGCATCGCAAGCTCCGGCGTCAGTGGCAGGAAGAATTGCTTGTTGCGTGTTAGAAAAACCTTGTTATTTGTGGTGATCATTTTCTTAACATTGTTCCCTGTATTATAATGAAATTTCCGCTTTGGTCCTCTTACTTTTACTATAAGTATTGTTTTGTTTGATTTCTTGCTGCCATGGGGGTGAATCTTTTCTGGCATTATTCCATAAGATCCATTTACTTCAGCCACATGCAGCAGCTTTTGTGAGGTTTAAATCTTATTCACTACAATTGCAATATATTCATTATATTATTCATATGGTCAATCTACCATAAATAAAATCCATATATTTTTTGTAATGATTTTAATTAAATATAATAACAATCAACAAACCCCATTATTCTAATCAAATGCTTAATTATAGGGGGGGTTTTCCTAAAATAATTGAATTAAAATTTTAAGAAAATTAGTATTAAATTTCTCACCGTCCGATCGAGTAATTGTTCACCGCCAAATTTTAAAAGAATGAATGATGATTGTAAGGGGATTGAGGCAAACAGCTCATGCTAACCCAGACACGAATGGGTAAAGAAAATCTATGCTCTTCCCACTTGTCTGATTGCCGCCACAACATGACATGTGTCGTAGACAAAATGGCTTCATGTCTACGTGGAAATGCAGGCCAGCTGTATAATGTCTGCAATATTCTCCACTTTCAGACAGATGCTGTTAACGTGGGCAGTGTTTGAACTACATCCCTCAATGTCCTTTTTTTTTTGGAATTTTCAACCTCTTTATTTTTAAATCTTGTTTTTTTAAGCAAAGCCAATCATTAGCATTATTTGTAATGAGTATTATAAAGAAAAATATTTTATTGATGTATAATTATTATCATTTGATTTATTGATTGATTAAGTTGAATTATGTACTATAAAAATTTAAGATAAAGTATATAAATGATCTCGATTATAAAGTTCTATTATATTAAGTTTTTTGACTATTAAAAATTATAAAATAATCTCTCAACTATAGAACGTTACTTTGTTAAGTCACTTATTATTAAAAATTAAAAATGATAACCTAATTATTCATATGTTCAAAATTCATCTTTTTTTTATTAAAAAGTTGGCAGTCGTTTGAGTTGTACGTTAATATATCGACTGAATATGATAAAATCTAATCTCAAAGCTGTTTGAGTTGCATTTTGTAGATCGATTATTCGTTTACATTATGTTGTCAAGTATGTACTTGAAATATTATGTCGTCGAGCCAGTGTTTGAAAATAATGTTTGTGTCATTAGGCATTATTAAAATATAGTTTTATCATTACCGAATCAACAAGTTAATATCCAGCTCAACGATCGTCAATTTTTACAAAAAAAAATGACGAGTTTGACACATACGAATAGCTGAATAATCATTTTGTATTTTTTAACAATAATGGACGCAACAAAATAAAGTCATATAGTTATAGAACCATTTTTTTAACTTTTAATTGTTGATAAATTAAACAAAACAATACTCTATAATTAGGGTCTTTAATATTTTTACCTAAAAATTATTATGGATAACCTTTTAACTTAATTTATTTTATTCATTACATCGAAATAAATCTAATACTTTATCCTTTAAATAACTGATAACTAATAGTTATTCAAAGTCATCAATAAAATTACAATATAATTTCTTTAAATCAAAATCAAAATGATTATATTATTTGAATCAATTAGTCATTGGAAACAAGCAAAGATCATTTCAATGTGTACAACTTGATATAGAACTTCTATTCTAAATTTTACATTACACAACCTTCAGCTCTAAGAAACCAACAAAAGAAGTAAAGTTTCCGTTTTTTTGTTGATTTTCTCCCTTTTGTTTTTTATGCAGTGAAAAGTATAAAACTCTTGATATTTCTTTATGGGATATGATTCAATTATATAATAAAATTCATTAAATTTATTAAATGATTACAAAATAATCATCGTGATGTTATAATGATTTTAATTATATCGATAAATAAAGAAATAATATGAATTATATGTAACTACTAACAAATAAATAGTAAAAAAACAAACAAAAACAAATGTCAAGGTAACGTGTGATGGGTGTTATATTAAAAGAGTGTTCGAAAGTAGAAATAAATGCGATTAAGATAGTCCATGTGATGTGTGTGGGTCTAAATCTTAATCTTAGCTGTATTATCATTTGGCATGTTAGTGGTCACGTTCAATTGTATACTTTCAATCTCTATCCAAATCATTCTTCGTGATTTGGACTTATTCTATATGCAGTTTTTATTTATTTTTTACAACCTCTATTATTTAATCAAAAATTGACTCGATAATCATATGATCGAGTAATTAAACTAATATATATACACCAATAATCGCACTATAAAAAAAAATCAAAATACGGAAATTTACGATAACAACACATGTACTTTACACGTCATGTACATATAATCCCTTATAATGGTAAAAACAACAGATTAGGTAAAATAAAAGGTAAATATTTGAGAATTGTGCCTAGTTGAACATGATGAAATACATCTCTATCAATAAGATATAGAAGAAGTGGTGGGTTTGGGTTTGATACAATACGCGTTGGGCTTGGATATATGGTTGATAATGGACGAGTGGAGTTGGGTTAAGTTATAGCATAAATGGTCTGGTCTTAGAATCTTGTTTTAAAATTTTCTAAATATTGTTAAAAATTGGGTAAATTCACGTTTAGTACCTGCTCAATTAATTTATTTCATTTTAGTACAAAAGCTTTACTTTTTTTTTTCAAAATTATACTTGATGTTTAGTTTAAGTTTCATTTTGGTATCTTACCGTTAAAAACTTAACGATAATGTTGATATGTCACCATAAGGTAATGTCATGTCATAATTGAAAAGACTAAAAAAATATCATGTTAAATGTTCTGATAATTTTTTAACAGATGTGTACCAAATTGAAACTCAAACTAAATGTTAGGAATGATTTAAAAAAAACAAAGTTTAGAAACTAAAACGGGATAAAAGTAATAGTTTATGTACTAAATGTGTAATTTATCCTAAGAATTACAAAAACTATTAAGTATCTCACTCTTTAAGTTTTTTACCGGTATTTTGATGTTCATTAGTTAAATGGTTTTCAATCATATTCGAAGTTTTTATGACCATGACAAATGGAATGAACATTTTGTATAAAATAGTCATTCGACTATATTAAGTTTTAAAATTGTTTTTTTTTCCAATTAACAATAATCTGAATATGCTAATTGAAATATGATAATAATCTGATCTCATAATCGTTTAGTTCAAATGATCATTAAATTTTTAACGAAAAATATATTTAAAACATAATAAATAGTTAGATAACAATTTATGTACTTTACCAAAAATAAATACGTATGACTTATTAAAAACTCTAAAATCTATTCACTGTGATCATGACAATTGTTTAAAAGTTTGCAGTCGAATATTAATTAATCATTTTAAATTATTATAATTTTTCATTTAGAATTGATAATTGCGTCTTTATATGTCATCAAAAGTAAAGAATATCTAATAATAAAAAGTTTAACGTCTTTAAACAAAATTTAAAATTTGAATATAATTTTAATTTCGATCACGATTAAAATTAGGGACGGCATGGGTTGGGTAGAGTCGGATTTTCAGTCAACATGACCCGAATTGAAAAATATAGATCCTCCACCCGACCGACTCGAAAAATATACGCCCTCCACCCGATCTGAATTCGACCAGAATTTTTGAGATAAAATCTGAACCTAACCTGACCAGACCTATAATAATATATTTATTAAAATATATAAAGTAAAATTATATGTTTTCGGGTCGGGTCAGATCGGGTATTGTTCACCCTAAACCAGAATCCGATTCAACCTGAACATAACATCTAAAAAATTCGACCCAGTCCTAATTTTTTTAATAAAAAAAGAAAAAAAAAATTAATCTGATCAAGTTGAATTGGGTCGGGATCCGTTGGATACAAGTCTCATATCCATCCCTAATTAAAACTCATTTAGCGAATATCAAAGATGTATGAAGAAAAGTTTAAAGAGTAAAAAACTTTTTTTCTTTTTACAGTTTTTTACAAATTCTTATACTTTTTGAATATTTTATAATTTGTTATATTTTTATGTACTTTGAATTTTTAAGGTATCTTAAAAATAACTTGAATACTATAAAATAAAGTTTAGTTATATTCTCGATATCTCAAGATTTTATCATGATTAATCTAAATAGACTTATGTTTCATATCTGATTTTGACAAATAAATCTTTCGACGGAATTTTCTATATACGCAAAATCTCAAACTCAAAATATATTTAGTCAATATCACACTACTTATCACTTAAACTAATATCATTTTTTTAATTGGTAAAGGAGGCCCATAGTCAAGGGGGCAAAACATTTTGTTAATTGTCACGCGTTTAGTAGCACAAGATTTTCTAGTTCTATGTTCACCGTTTCCTCCCACAAGGTCGAAACGCCGTGTTTCCCACTCTGCTACGCCTACGCGTTTAACAAATGGATATCCATCCACACGTGCACATATTATAAACGATGCCAAATTCCAAGGCAGCAAAGAAAATTTTGTTTGCGCGTTTGGGACGCGTTAGGTGCATGCAAATGTGAAAAATGTAAAAACCAATTAAATTACTGTCCAAATTGTTAAAAGAATCTCGATTAAATAAATTATAAATTTCTCATCAGTTTTTTCTCATTTTTTTCATCAGAGTATAATTTTTTAATATTTGATTTACTTCTATTTTATTAACTTGATCGTTAAATTAAAAATAGAAGAGTGATATGACAGTCACATGTGCTGATATTGATTAATTTATATAAAATGGCATTCATGTGTCACCCACTTTGTTTTCTTTTAATTTTTATTTCATCTTTTTACTTCAATGATAAAATTTTACAATTTAATCCTTGTGTCATGCCAACGTTAAAATCATCATTCTTTAATATCTTCTCCGACCTCTCAAGACTCCAATGAATTTGTCTCATTGTCTTTTACTATTATATCAATTTAATTTTCTTTTCAAAATCACTCATTCTGTATTTAACGGTTGAGTAACCAAATAGAAACAAATAAAAAATTTAGTGAATAAATTAATATTTTTTAAAATTTTAGTGATCACAATAAAAATAAAAATATTAAACAATTTAATTCATAATTAAATAAATTAATCTTTATTTTAAAATGAATTCTCTTATAATTATTTTTATCCACAAAATTTATTATTTATCCGGGTAGTGTTTATACCGATTATACAATATTTGAACAGATAAATGAAAATTTGAAATAGCTGATCACATGGCTAGACCTGGACCGACATCTAGAGTGAGTGCATTGACGGGTTTTTGCGTCAAAATATTAAATTTATTCTATAATCCGCCAACATTATCTTACCCCTTCTAGATTTTCAAATTGGATTTATCAAATTCAAAGGTCAAATATTCAAACACCTTTTCTCATTCTTCTTTTCAAAATTTCTAATATTTTCTTAAGGTCGTAAACCATGTCGTATGTCATCTTCATCATCATCATACATACATACATATATATATATGCTAAATTGCTCAATCAAATTTCAAATCCATTCGACAAAGCTCTATGAACCACCATTTTTTTCTCAGATGATGATTTCTTCCTGGAGAAAGAGAATAGCAGCAAAGCGTGCAGGGAAAGAGCAGCAAAGGAACGGAAATGGCGAAATGGAGCTAATGATCCCAAGAGATTTCAGGTGTCCTATATCGCTAGACTTGAAGAACGATCCGGTCACGTTGTCTTCGGGGATAACGTACGATCGAGAGAGCATCGAGAAGTCAAGGAAAACAATGTTCCCTCTCGATGGAGAAGCCAAGGGTTACTTACGCTCAGTCTCGGCAATGCATTGTTTGATATGGTTTTTAAGCAGCGGAGACTTATCTAGGCGAAGAAATTCAGTTTTGGCCTTAAAGGAGCTCGTTTCATCAATGGAAGATCAAAGAAAAACACTGAGTTTATTATCAGAGATCGAAGGTTCCATCGAACCATTGTTCAAGCTTATCAAAAACCCAATCTGCTCAACATCAACAAAAGCATCATTAACCATCATTTACCATATGATCACATCGTCTTCAACCTCGAGTTCAACAAGGCAAAAACAAGTTACCAAACTCGTAAACCTAGGCATAGTCCCATTGCTCCTAGAAACACTCGTGGACGCCGAAAGGACGATGTGCGAGAAAGCCTTGGGTGTTCTCGACGGCATCGTCAACAACGAACAAGGCAGGGAAATGGCCCGTGACAATGCGCTGACGATGCCGGTTTTGGTTAAGAAAATCCTCAGAGTTTCGAACTCGGCAACTGAGTTCTCTGTCTCCATTTTGCATAAGCTTTGCAAGACCGAGAAACGTGAAGATGGTGGAGTACTTGTTGAAGCTCTTCAAGTGGGTGCTTTTCAAAAACTTCTGCTGCTAATGCAGCTTGGGTGTGTGGAGAAGACGAAGGAGAGGGTTTCGGAGTTGTTGAAAATGCTGAATCTTCATAGAAACAAAGTAGAATGTGTTGATCCAATGGACAATTTCAGAGATCTCAAAAGACCTTTTTAAGGAAAATGTCATAATTTTTGTAGACATCATAACAATTAATTCAATGTACAAAAACATAGATGATAGATTAAAAGTGTATACCCTATAGTTTTCGACCTAATTGGATACTTAAACTATCATTGTTACGACAAATAATGTCAGCATAAAAATATCACGTAAATTAAAAGCTACCTGTTTATGTTCCATTAATTGATAATTGTTCAAAGTGATTATTGAGCCACTTTCTTAATTTTAACTAAGTCTTAAGCTATGAATATAAATATTTGTTTCTGAATAGTTTATGTGATTATAAAATAATATTTGTTTAAATTTTTTTAATCAATGATGATATACTGATGGGTCAACTTAATATTTTTTAAGTATATTATATATAAATATAAATTTTTAAAAATAATAGTATATATAAATTAATGAAAAATTTTATAAACAAATCTATAAGTGAACTAATGAACGAATTTGTTTAGTTTTTTTATTAAGTTAAAAATAATTACAAAGTAATATATGTTCTAAATAATCTTAACTATTTAATAATAAACGTTCAATCTGGCACTAAGTAATTTTGTTCGTGCATAAACAAATATGTTTATAAACGATGATAACAATAATAATCAACCATCTGTTTTTTTATTTGAAATACTATTATAAAATTGTTACGTGTGAGAATCTGATTGGTTATGTGCCGTCAATAGCTCATGGGGTGAAAACATCATCGAGCACATTTCCTTGAAAGTTGAAACCAAATGAACAGCCAAAATCTTGAGTTCCCACTAGTTGTAGCACCCCACTTTGACCATTCATGTAACAACAAATCAAATCAAAACAAACAAGTAAGTTAAAACGAAATCCGAATTTCAATCTTCGTTGCATATATAATTTGCTTATTTAATTTTCTAGATTTCTCTCAAATAAGTAATACAGATTGCGTAAAGCTTTTTTTTTTTTTGTTTCTTCTAATTTTAGTTTTTGCTTCCCAGATATCAGCTTAATATATCACATGATTCGCGGGCAAGGAACAATCAAACTCTACGTGGTCTACAATGTGTTGGAGGTGAGAACAAACAGCTTAACCTAAGAACTATGAATGCATTTAAGAAGTTCATATCAGACGCTGAATATTTACATGAACAAAGCTGTGGACTGTCTGAGATTTTGGTGCTTCATGGATTTAGATTTTGATCTTTGACTAGTGATGCTAGATCCTAACAGACTCAACGTGTTTACAATGTGACACCTCGGTGGTGTCAATGATTGAAGTTCAAATTAATTTTTCTAATGTAAGGAGACACCAACTTTAGGCAACTGAGTGCCAGGTTTCTAGATGGGTAAATATTCTTTAACTTATATATTGAAAATGAGAAATTTAAGCTCCCAACCTCTTAATCATTAAACTTGATAAGTGAATTTTACTTAAACAATTGCCTATTATATCTAATAGCCTGTAATTAGAATAGTGCTATTTAACAATGTCCTTTAAAGTTGTGACTTAGGAAATTTCTCTTCTGAAGGAAAAACATAACTTTTAAGTGAAGAATATCTCAAAGAAAAGGATTAAGGCCGTGGATTTGGAGTAGTTAGTATGTCTTCTTATGCTTAAAATAAGTTATTTTCGTTTGGAGGACATTAAATATTAGATAGTCTTTTAGGGATATTTTTGGATTAGTGAAATTGGTGGTTTCATTATTTTATACCTCTGTTGTAGAATCTTTTTCTACCGCAATAAACTGGTGTGTGTGTGTGCGCGCTTTTATCTTCCATGTTGATTCCACTGAACTTTGTATACTTTGGCTGGTATTATTGCTGAATTTTGTATAACATACTTGTGTCCATATGCAGATATTTGTTAAATTATGTCAAAGTTTTGGTGGAGATGTATTTCAAGCCCTGTTTAATTCTGCAGAAGGACTAGCTTCCAGCTCCCGGAAAACATGAGATTCTGGATCCGTAGGACCGTAGATTTGTTTCTGACCAAGCATTGGCTATGGCTTTCTCAGATATCCTTATATTTAAGCAATGTTCTCCCTCCCTCCCTCTCTCTTTTCCTACGTCCGCCCCCTTCCGCTTGTTAAATATTCTTGTTTCATTTGTTTCTTTGAGTGTCATTACTTCTTCATTCTTTTATTTTACTAGCTCAGGCAATTACTTTATCAAATTGCATTGTCGCTCATAATAATGCTCTATTTGCTTTGCTGGTATCCAATAACTTTTCTGAGACAAGAAGGAATGTCTTTACGCGCTTTAGCAAGGATAACATCCACAGTCTCGCATACGCAGGTGAATTGCTCCTTTATACATTTCATTCTATGGTGTTTGCGACTGCCTATTGACTTTTTGGATACTTGCTGAATTTAAAGTGCAAAAGGAGCCATCACTGTAACATTTCCCAGATAATGATTTTTATACAGTTGATATTTTCCTGTTATGTTTTATACTGCCGTACTGATGGAAACATTAGTTAGAAGGGACAAGGAATGACAATACATATATCAGTTAATGTGTAAGAATCAACTTGGGCAAATACCAATACCACACATGAACTCATGGAAAATTATCATTAGAAACATATTATATCTACATTGTTTGTCCACGTCTCCTTTTGGTGTATTGCTAATTGTTTTGGTCATTTTGATCTAATTTAAACTATTGAATTATTTTACCTCTCAGATTCAATAGAGCGTTTCCACATTTCAGCATTTCTCTTATCTGTATTAGCTCTAAATATCTTGGAAGCTCCGAGTCCTTGGTTTGAAAATTTTATTTTTGTAAGTACACCATAAAAAAATCATGGCATTTCTCTTATTTCGTGTATGGACTCTGCAGGACACGTTTTTGGTTTTCATCTGTGAAATGCTAATCTATATCATAAACATTCATTCATTGCCAACTTCAATGGTATAAAGCCCATTGAATACTCTGAATTTCTGAAGATCTGTGCAAGCATTTATATGCTTCTGTAATTGATGTATCCTTGATAATTCTTCCTGAACCCTATTATTTTATGAACAAAAGTTATTATTGTATGCCATTTATTCTTTCTGTTATTTAGCTGTTTTATTTACAGAAAACAATAGCTTTTTAAACTTGTTTATGTATTATTAACTTTGAAAGTAACACAACGCCATTTTCAGACTTTAAATATGCAAACTGAAGATAGCAAGAAAAATCTCACTTTTGTTCCTCTTGCTCCAGCGTGTGTGGTAAGAACCTGTTAATACTTTGTTCAGTTGTTTTCTTTTGTGATTTGCCAATGCTATGGGGAAAAAACTGACAGATAAGCATCAGCTATATACACTTCAATTGAAGTTGAAGTGATAAGATCCTGGCTTTGTTGGAAGGTACTTATATGCTAGGCAGTAGAGTGCGAAGGAAAAGTTCGAAATTTACCTTTTTAAAAAAAAAAAAAAGTTCAGTTTCTGGTTAACCATCATCTCTATGTTGAATTTCTTGCAAGTATTTCAAAGTACGTACTTAATTTGCTATTTTTCTGTTTGGTTTAAGGTCATTCGAGTGCGGACTCCGTTATATGCTGCTCACCTCCCGTACAGTCACTTGTCGTGGAGACTCTTTTGGATACTGTTCTTGATTTCAGTGACCTATGTCATGCTTACAAGCCTAAAAGTGATGGTTGGCATGGGCCTACAAAAACATGCAACTTGGTATTTCAATAGGTGTCGTAAAAGAAAACACCATCTTCACTTCGATTGATTCGAAACAATAAAGGTGAATATCATCAAAAAGTTATGTTGCATTACTTTTATGGTTCTTATTATCCACATGGCGATGAATTTTTTCGTGAATCAGGTAGCAGGATGCAACATAGATCGGAGATACGGCAGTCGAGTCCGAAAGAGCATATCGTCTAGTCTTGATACAGGGGATTTACACGTAGCCGGGTCTTCAATTTCCCCCTCCAATTTTGTAGAGAAGATGATCAAATTGTTGGCTTGGGAGAGTTATAGCACTTCACGCAAAGGTTTAAGTATTCTTATCCCCCCCTGGTGCGTTGCTTTTATCTACATTTCGTTTGAGTATTCAAAAAATGTGTTCGACTTGTGAAAGTTGAAACAAAAATAATTTTAATGTGCTTTTATGCTAATGATTTATGGTATCATCCCCTGTTCTTTTGACCGAGTCTTGTGTGATCACAATGATAAATTACATTATTTGGACTCTGATGAGAATGTCGAATACGACTACTTAGCTTTAATTGTTAGGTATATTCGTCTTTTTTAATTATTTTGACTCTGGTGCATGTGGGTGCACGTGCGTGTGTGTGAAGGAAATTAGGGAGAGTTAGCTTGGTTAGGGTTGTACTTGTCTATTATAATTATGCATATTTGTATCATATTTTTGGTATCATAATTATATTTATGTTTTATATTGTATATAAATTTTGATCTTAGTATGTTCGGGGATGGAGTTCGGATATCAGTTCAACGAGTAAAATATGATTAATCATAGAAAATAAAGATAAAATCAAAATAATTAAATTAAAACTATAAGGTCTAGTTTGATATTTATCCATGTATATTTTTAAATTATAAGGAGACAATGACCTCCCCTGGACGAATCCCTGATTAAGTTCGTTTTATTTTTTATTATGTCTTAATATATATATTTAATATCTATATGGTCTTTTCACTTATGTTTGATCACGTGGATTTCCCAAGGTAAGTAAAGAGTGAGCAATGCTGTCTAATGTTGACAAAGCTCATGCAGTGTGCATTAAATCTATAACTTGGAAGGATTGTGGGAATCATATGTTCAAAGTGGTCCTAGAATTTACAAAGTAAATATTATAGCAGGCTCCATCTATTATTAGCCAGGTGCTTGCAATGGCAGTTGATTTGACAACAGTGACTTCGTGGAAGTAACGAATAGGACCAGATTTTCATCTTGCTAGGGGACCCTTAACATTTTCTAGATATTGATGCTAAATACCAATATCGGCCGACGAGTTGATGTGAACCAATATTTGGTACTTTATATTATAATCTTTCATACATATACTTTTATCAAAACCTAATTAATTATATATAAAAACTTTAAAAATATTCTTATAATTATTTAAAGATATGACAAATTCTTAATTCGATCCTGATTAGATTAGACTTAGAAAACCATACCCAGAACTTGAATTTGATTAAGCAATGTGCACAATCATGCATCAAAACGTAACTGTAGTCGAATTGTAATAAAAGAAGAGAATACAGCTTCCATGACACCTAAACATGAAGAAGAAGCAAAAAGGAAAATGATTAAGCATCTTTTTATAAAAAAAAAAATAGCCTTTGAAGTTAATTGAACAGCTTTTATGCTCATGTGATTTTGTTCTCTATCAATTGATTTTTGCACACGTTTATATTGATCTTTTCACTATTATAACCATAAAAGCTCGATCATATTTGGTACAAATTTGGATAACATGGTATATGCTTAATTAGACAAAAGATAAAGTTGAAATTTATTAATTGGTTAAGCGGTCAAAAATTTTATGTTGTTTCATTTTGCGTGGGTTTAAATATTGACATTTACCTTAAAAATATAATATCTCTCTACTTAATAAATAAAATAAAATAAAACAACAAATATAGGTTTGGCTTAAGTTATGAACTATCAAAATAAGTTATTGACATACAGCCAACCTCCCATGAACACAAATCCTTGATTAGGGATGACAACGGGTCGGGTTTGAGCCGGATATTGGTCCCCCGTCCCCGTTTCCGTTTAAAAAATTTGTATCCGTCCCCGCTTAAAAAATTGCGGGGATTTAAACGGGGATCCCCATCGGGTAATCGGGGAAAATCGCGAGGAAACAGGTATCCCCGTTTAGCATAAACGGTTATTTAAATGGGTATCGGGTCGGGTATATATATTTAAATTAAATATATAAATATTATATATTTTTTTTTAAATTTAAATTAAATTTATTAATATTATATATATATATATAATTTATTTTTAATATTTATCGGGCCGATAATCGGGGCGGAGATTACCAAACCTGTCCCCATCCCCGTTTAACATAAACGGTTTTTTCCCGTCTCCGTCCCCGTTTAGCATAAACAATTTTTCTCCGTCCCCGTTTAATTCGATTTTCGATTTTCCCCGTCGGGTTTGGGTTTTTTTTGCCATCCCTATCCTTGATCTTAATTTAAATAGTGATGAATATGTTTAGTTAAAGAAAATTCTAAATAAACAACTAAACAAATCATCACAATTTGACAAAAATACTAACTTTACTCCACAATTTTAGGGTTTGAAATACATTGGTTTCAAGAAAGATTTGATTTTTTTAAAGAATAAAAACAAATATGTCAACTCTTAGATTTGCATTTTCAGAATTTTGGAGCAAATATAATTTTTTTTCCTTTATATGAATTGGACAGCCTTCATCTTTGTACCTTTATTGCAAATAAAGGAAGCCCTTTTTATTTATTATGATACGCCTACTAAAAGTCAATTTCCTCCTTGTTTTCAATGTATCTCCATCCTTTCAAAGGACACAAGTGTCATTTTACTTTGACTTGATTTAGAGTTTCTTTTTATGTTGTTTAGGAATATTTCATTCTTGACTTTTGTTATATAAAAAAAGTCTATTATGAATATGTTAATCTTACTAAATTGCATAAATTATTAGTAAACTATGTTGAAATAATTATTCTGGTTATTAAATTTTAAAAATTATGAAATGTCATGATTTTTTTATCATTTTTACAAAATTATAACATCCATTATTAGTAAACTATGTTGAAATAATTATTCTGGTTATTAAATTTTAAAAATTATGAAATATCATATATTTTTTATCATTTTTACAAAAATGATAACTGGATGTTATAGATAACAAAAAAATTTGATAAGCATAACAATTATATTGTAACAATTTGATAAGTCAGTTGATCATTGTGTGTCAATTTAATAAAGTATAATGATCATTTTATAATAATTCAATAAGTTGTATAATATTTTTATAACTTTTGAAAATTCAACGATAAAAAAGATCATCTTTAACATAGTTCAACAACGATTTATTTCTTTTACTCTAATAATTTTTAGGTGGAACTCGATATTGAGAACTAATAATTTTAATAAGTATAAAATTGAGTTAAATTCAGATAATATGTATAATAAAAAATAATTTATTAAAAAATAAATAATTATACTAATTGTATATATTATTATAAATAATATGTTAATGAATTTTAAAAGATCTCAGTAACCAAAACAATTAAGAGCTAACCTAATCGAGGATATGAAGACAAATAAAAAGTCTCTTTATATCTCAAAATAAATTAAGAACTTCACTTTCTTTTTGTAAATGGTGAATGTTTATGATTTCTTAGAATAGGAAAAAATTAATTGAGAAATTATTTTATTTTTTATTCAAAAAAATGATGGTGAAAAATTAATTATAACGACAATAACAAATATTTTTCAGTTTTATTCAAGTAATGTTAGTTAATAGTTTAAAAGAAAAATTAGCCCAATTATCCTAAAGGTGAGGTGAGCGCTGGAATCATGTCTCCTCTTCTAATTAAAAAAAGTACTTTTTTTAATTGAAAGAAGCCTAAAACATTAGGTTATGCGCGTATAGTCTCATCAGTTTGCTGCATAACAGCAGCGTCTAAAGCTAGGAGGTCTGTTAACTCATCCGGGGGAATCAAAATGAACCAAGTTGTAGTGTTGTTGTGAAGATAGCTTTGCCATCCTATCGACAATCTTGTTTCCATTCCTGCTAATCCATTGGATTTTTGTCACCCAGCATCCCGACTGTCGAAGCTTTAGAATTGCGTGAAGCAACGGAATATGGCTATCGATTGATCTACTTTCTCCTACCAATTTGACTGCTCTGCTGCAGTCAGACTAGATCTATAGCCTGTGAATGCCCATGTTTCTTGCAATGAGTAGACCTTCATAAATGCTCCAAAGTTTGGCGTGAAGTATCGATGTTGTGCCTACATTCTTTGTGAAACCTGTAATCCATTCTCCATTAGAGTTACGGATAACACCACCAATTGAGCCTCGCCCATCAAGTGTCGCCACTGCACCATCTGTGTTCAAGCACATCCATCAATTTGTCACATGATGTACCGGATATATAACATGGACTTTGGAACTATTTACATAACATTTTGCCCAGTTATAGCTACTGTGAATTGTAGAATCTATTTTGTAAGTGACACCCTTAAAAACATAGTTATTCCTTTGCTTCCAGATGTGCCAAATAAGAGCAGAAAAAAAGGAAGACCAAGGAAGATCGCCATCACTTACGGGTTGTTGCTTCTGTGATCCATGATTGAAGATCAATACCGAAGAAACAAGCATATGTGGAATGTGGAACAACAAGCAACCACATGTTTCGGCTGGGTGAGCAATCACACAACACATGAATTACTGATTACATGGCTGCGCCACAAGTCGCACAGGAGTAGTCATTTGTCAGCATTTGCCTTCCACGTTCATAGTTTGTCATGATATTTTCTTTATAAGCAAGCCATATGAACATGATGTACCGAATATATAACATAGACTTTGGAACTATTTACATAGCATTTTGCCCAGTTATAGCTACTGTGAATTGTAGAATCTGTTTTGTAAGTGACACCCTTAAAAACATAGTTATTCCTTTGCTTCCGGATGTGCCAAATAAGAGCAGAAAAAAAGGAAGACCAAGGAAGATCGCCATCACTTACGGTTTGTTGCTTCTGTGATCCATGATTGAAGATCAATACCGAAGAAACTAGCATATGCGGAATGTGGAACAACACGCAACCACAGGTTTCGACTAGGTGAGCAATCACACAACACATGAATTACTGATTACATGGATGCGCCACAAGTCGCACAGGAGTAGTCATTTGTCAGCATTTGCCTTCCGCGTTCATAGTTTGTCATGATATTTTCTTTATAAGCAAGCCATATGAACATGATGTACCAGATATATAACATAGACTTTGGAACTATTTACATAGCATTTTTCCCAGTTATAGCTACTGTGAATTGTAGAATCTGTTTTGTAAGTGACACCCTTAAAAACATAGTCATTCATTTGCTTCCAGATGTGCCAAATAAGAGCAGTAAAAAAGGAAGACCAAGGAGGATCGCCATTACTTACGGGTTGTTGCTTCTGAATATTTTGTGTGATCCATGATTGAAGATCAATACCGAAGAAACTAACATATGCAAAATGTGGAACAACACGCAACCACAGGTTTCGACTGGGTGGGCAATCACGCAACACATGAATTACTGATTCCATGGCTGCGCCACAAGTCGCACAGGAGCAGTCATTTGTTAGCATTCGCCTTCCGCGTTCATAGTTTGTCATGATCTTTTCTTTATAAGCAAACCATATGATCCTTCAAATTTAATTTACTCATTTCACTTCGTTAGAATTTAAACACATAACATTACTTGAAAAATTTAATGGCTTTATCCCACTAAATCAATTAATTATCGGTGATAATTATTTGTTTATTTTTCAAGAACCACAAAAATTTTCACTCAATCAGTAACCAATTATTTTAGTTTTTAAAAAACTACCTATTATTTCACTTAGTGAAGTTGTTAAATATGCAATAGTTAGGGTGTTTAGCATTTCAAAAAAAATATTAAATATCGTTTAATATATATATATATATATATATATATATATATATAAATACTGGCTTATTCAAATTATTTAACTCTATATAATCACTTCAAATAATATTCAATGTCTCTGAATTTTCTAGAAAATTTACTTTTTAATAAATTATTGTGATAAATTAATAGCCGCCTGATCAAGTTTTAACTCACCAATCAGAATGATTTATTATCTTTTCCCGCCTAGGGTAGGGCCACTTCATTTGCTGACAAAATTTTCTCAAATCCTCCCAATTGTATTTATTTATTTTATTATTTAAATATTTTTTCTGCACATTCCATTCATTATGTCATCAGTCTTTCCACATTCCGTAGGCTAAACTTCTCACTCTATTTTCTCTCTTTTTCCCCTTAACTTCATCTGCAAATTCCAATTTGCAAAGTGTATTCATTGCAGTGATGAGCAGAGCAGATAAGGATTTATATCATATCAAATTCAAAGCAAAGAAAATGGTGAGAAAATTTTACTTCTTTTCTCCATTTTGCAAACTATTGAATGACGGTTACTTGTTTTCCTTTTGGTGATTGTTGTTATCTGGATATCATGGTCTGTTTGTTTCCCAGGAAAATTTTTAGATAAAGACACTGAGGCAGTACTATGCGAGCAGCTTTATTCAAATCATTGAAAGAAAAAAAAATCCCCTGTATTAGCTTCTTTGGTTTATTTAATTTTGTTGAAAAAAGTTCAACCTTTCATGAATTCAACAACTGTAACAGTTTGTGTTTGAATTTTATCGATTATACTCATTCCATGTGGTATATTCACAAAAACGTTGAATCTTGTAATAGATCGTAAATCCATTGCTTTTGAGTACTTATCAACCATCAAAGTTGTAATCTTGGAATGAATTGTTAATCCATAAGCTTGAAAGTTCATAACTTTTTTGGAGCTTTTTTTGATTCGAATGGATTAAGAATTTGATTATTGCAGGTGGGCTGCGAGTTGTTCATAAAGGATAAAACAGATTGGCTTAGTGCCCTTCTTCAAACTGAATTCTTTAGCCCTTGCTCTGATCATCAAGACCTTAGGAAAAACGAGAAGAACGTCTTCTGCATCGATTGCAGCCTCGGGTTTTGCCGGCATTGTAAGGTTCATAGCCAACATCTTTCTCTTCAGATCTGCAAATATGTCTATCAAGATGTTGTTCGACTTCAAGAAATGCAGAAACATATTGATTGTTCCAAAATTCAGGTGATTTCCCAATGCCTCTCATTGATCTTTAGTTCTTAAAATTTCATTGTAATTGTAATGAATTCAGTGTGATTCATTTGCCTTATTTCTCATAGATATGATCAATGATTGTTTTGGGGGTGAAATACTTATTAGAATGCACAAATTGTATCAATTGTGTTCTAATCATTACTGATACATGCATACATGAATGATTTATAATCATTTGGCAGACATATAAAATCAACGGTGAAAAAGCTGTACATTTGAACCCTCGGCCTCAAGCTAAAGATGCCAAAACGTCAATGAAATCGAGACCCGGCGCCTCCTGTGAGGCTTGTGGAAGATACCTTCAAGACCCTCCTAATAGATTTTGTTCCATCGCATGCAAGGTAGAGTAAAATTCAACCCAGTTTCATAACTTGAATTACCCCATTTCTCTTTACTTGAACTTCTTACATGCATTTCAGGTCTCAACCGTTGATCATGTGAAGCCTGGAAACCGAACTGGTAAACTCGAATTCCCTGATCTTCCATGGAAATACAATAAAATTCACCGGAAATAAGCACAGAAGAGAAGCAATCATCCCTTTCATCAACCGATGTCTCCGAGGAGACAAAAACATTGGTGACCAAAAGTTTAAAGCCTAGGAAACGATCGATGAAACGGAAAGGCACTCCTCGTAGAGCTCCGGTTGGTTAACGATTCAAGGCTTTCTGGTAGATACTCAACAAAGGGTACTTAAATTAGCTATTAACAGTTTCAGCAAATCATACTTTCTTTCCTTTTTTTCCTCAATGAAATTGAAGATTAGACCCTCATTTTGGAACATAGTTGGGGGTTAGTTGAGAAGGTCAGTCCCACAATGCCATGAAAGGATAATAATTGTTTTTGTACAGCATGTGAAAAAATTGGCATTGAATTGAGGTTGATGGGCATCAAATAGCAATGCTTTTCAAAGATATATTGTATCTACCCCTTTGACAGATTTGATTGGAACTATTATGAATTTGTTTTCCTCTCGGTGGAATAAAACTCTTTAATTTTAGACTGATTTAAAATCATTGGATGAATACAAAGAGATGGCTCAAATCACTAATTCTCTTTATATAACTACGATGCTTGTGATGGGGAATGTTTATATAATCACAACTGAAATGACAAAGTTTGTGATGGGGAATGTTTGTAATTGAGTTTCCATGGAGCCTCCTTAAAGACTGTGATCTTTGTCTCAATCATGGTCGGTTTTTCACGTAAATGTGTGTGTTTTTATCTTGGTATGATCTTTGGTTACAATCTAATATTGGGACCCTTGAGTTCTTGTTATATGATGGGAACAATGTATTGTTTGGGTTCATATGAATGTGGCAGACAAAAAGAGCTGCAAAAAAGGAAGGGAATGGTGTGAAAATGGAGAATCAGACGAAGCAACGAGGTAAAAGGGAAAGCAAAAGAAAGTGGAAAATTTTGAGGGTCAGCAACCATGTTGCACATGGGCATGGCTATACAAGGTATGGGCATTTTATGCAGTTAGATGCTTCTGTAAAATAAAATATGTATTTATGATTAATAAACCAATGGTTTCATGTAAGTAGTTAAATTTGATTTTGGGTTCAATGTAAATGTTGAGAAATATTAATAATGTGATGACCTTTTTTTTATTTACAAAAATTCATTTTACGTATCAGTTTGATCATTGTCAATCAAATTGTTATCGTTGATAGTTCAATCGTTGTCCATTATTGATCGTCATTCATGATAAGATCAATACTAAAATATCTATATTTCACTCATTTTTCTTTTTATCGTATTAATTTTTCACGAAACCTATATTCCAAACCGAAGAAAATCAATATGAAGATTCAATATTCTAATACTTCAATCTCCTCCAACAATCATTGGATAAGACGACTGAGATTAATTTATTATTTTTTTCAGTGATCATCTTTTTATTTCTTATTGTTAGTCTCAACTGTCTATTTCAACTCATCCAACAATTTTAAATTTGTATAAATTTTTTTTAAAAAAATACAATGAACAACTTCTTTTTAAAATAGTCTGATGTGATTATTATATAGTGTCAAAGGACGAAACTACATAGTGATTAGGAGGGGATGTTGCCCCTTCCAAAAATTTTAGTATAATAATTTTTTAAGTTCATTTTAGTTTTAATACTAGTCAAATAAGACTTTTGCCCCTCTCAATTTTTTGATATAAATACTTAATAAATTCTTATTCTTTTAATATAAAATAATTTTAGTTTCCCAATATTTGATCTTAATTCCTTTCTTAACCGTATATGTTCATGATTTTTCATACTAATATATATATCATACTCACTATGAGAGTATCATAGTTAAGCACGTGGGACGCTCTTTCATAATGGGTTGCTCTTTCATATTTATTTATATTTATATAAAAGGGAATGAATTGAAAGGAATTAAGTTAAAGGGATGTTTGCTGTTGTCTTTAATAGGCGTGCATGCATCTTTTGATATTCTAATAATTTTTTTTTTATTAAATTATGTAATATTATATAATTAATATAACACTGACTATGTTTAATCATTGTGCGAAATTTTTTGACATTCTTCCTTAAAGGCCACATTCTGTTTAATCATTATTTAGATTTGTGTAATACTATCTCCTCCTCATAAAGTGTCATTATTCATCATTTACAAATTTAAGGGCTGTTTAGATCATTCACACAGGTCTTTAATACCATAACGATAACACCGCATTTTATATTTTTAATTTTTGAATTTGACCTAAAATTTTAATCTTGTTCCTTTTTATGATCGATAATTTTTTTTTTTATCATTGTCAATTGTTTGCGATATAATTGGTATTAAAATATTTTTCTTTCTTTTTCTCTTTCTTCTTCTCAGTTTGATTTTTTTTCAAAATTATTAAAAATAAAATAAATAAAAAATTTAATCTTATTTCGATTCAATTTGTATTATTCATCATTTAATCAATGTGAAATTATGATATATTACTTTTTTCCTCCTTCATTGTTATTTGAAAGAAAATATTTGAAAATCCAAATTTGAGAAGATTTAGGGGATGCATAAATTTTCCATAAAAATAAATATTGTTCAAAAAATGGCAGTCTAATTACCTAAGTGAGTTAAATTCGAAAATTAAATGATTAAATTTAGAAAAATATAAGTAATGACTAAAACAGAACCATACTAAAAGTTGAGTGACTAAACGTGTAGTCTACCAAAAAGCATATTCGTGATTTGAGTACTTGAGCCCATAAACTAAAACAAACTATAGCCCAAAATCCCAAATGCATTGATATTTGGTACTAAACAGTAGTTTCAAGCCCAACAACAAAACCCTAATTTAAAACTATGATGGCATTTGGTTGGATGAAATCTCTTGGAATTGGTGGGAATTAGAATATAATTCCACCATTTTCCCATGTTTGGTTCAAGTTTTTTAAGGGAATTGAAATCCCTGATGGAATTCAATTCTATCAAATGAGGGAAAGTGAATTCCATCAAAAAATGAATGGAATTCAAGTCCCTTGTTGGAAGGAATTGAAATTTGATCATACTACCCTAATTAATCATTTGATAACTTATTCATATATTGAATAAAAATATTTTTTTATTATTTCGGGTAAGGCGAAACTTTATTTTGGTCGGGTCAGATTGAGTTTTTTTAAGTGTGATATTTAGGTCGGGTTCGGGTTTAGGGTGAAAAAATCAGACCGACCCAAAAATATATATAATTCAGGTTGAGTCGGATTAAGTCACTGTTTTTATTAAATAACAATAATTTTTTTATTATTCCGGGTCGGGTCGGGTTGGATTTCTAATTCATATATTCGGGTCGGGTCGGATAAACTTTATTTTGTTCGGGTCAGATTTTTTAAGTATGATATTCGGGTAAATTCCTTTTGAATCTCTTATTTTTACGCTCTTTACTTTTTTTTTATTGTTTTCTTAGCTATTTTTTGCTGTTTAGGGTTTTCGATTATGCAATGATTACGCAAAATATATCTGATGATGATTTAAATTTGAAGAACTTTCCTTCTTCCGAGAGAAAAATCCGTGCGGAAATTCTATATGGAGACCTGAGCTGAAGAGATATTATACTTTTTTTTCAATATTTGTTTTCATTTAGCATGTGCTATGTTTTATTGATTGATTCCCCCCACCCCCTTTGCCTCTGAGGATGATTGAAAATGAATACTTTCGTTCTTCCGAGAAAATCCATGCGGAAAATTTCTGGTGCCCTGAACTGAAGAGGTTGATGTAAATTAGCTTATATTTGTTGTTGAATTAGGGTCTAGGAAAATTGTGTTCTTTGCATTTTAGTTAATACCTTAGCTTGTACTTGTTCGTTTCGTTATTAGGCATTGACGTTCTTTTTTTACTATAAAAAAACTTTCGTTCTCCCGAGCTAATAAATGCTGAAAATTTACGGAGACCTGAGCTGAAGAGTTTCAGATGATTTTTCAATTCAATTTGTAGTTTGATACCCATGTCTGAGTCTGACATTCACACACAAGCTTGAGTAACTTTGATTTTCATATAAAACGAAGTAAAAAGAAAGCCGAACCGGTGGGTTTTGATTATTTTGTTTTTGTTCATTGGTCAGTTTTGCGATGGAGGTCTAATAATGTCATTTCCATTTGGGCAATTTTGTAGTGTTTTTTGGTTATGCATTTTAATATTCTACAACTGTTTTGACAAGTGTCCAGTTTCCCCTGTTGGTTCCATTTTCAAATGTACTGAGTGTTTCTTGAGTTTCCGGTGTTAATGGTATTTGCTCTCCTTTTTTGCAGGTTTTTGTTGGGTTCACCGAGAGATTGCACTGAAATCTTTCATAGTTGTAAATGAGGTACTAATTATTTTTATCCTTCTTTCATTTTCTCTGTTCATTTGGTAGCCTTTAAAGGTTGCTTGTTGCATTTCTTATATCATGTACTAATGTCTCTTTTGTCCGCTTCACTTTTTACAGTCGACCAATGGAAGAAGATGTATGCTGCCTTAAATGCCTTTTCTCTCTTCATTAAAACGATAAGAATGTCTATTTTTGTTTTTTATATGTTATTGAGCAAAATGTATGTGTTTGCTTACCTGTCTGCAGACTGTGAAGAACGAGGAAGAGGAATTTAACACCGAACCACTGTCGGTTCTGATGATGAGTGTGAAAAATAACACTCAGGTAATATGCCAACCCCTAGCAATGTTCATCTACATGTTAATCACAACATGCTTTGTTCAGAACTGAATTTAACTTTTAAGGAAGCAGGTTCTCATCAACTGTCGCAACAACAAAAAACTCCTAGGCCGAGTGAGAACTTTTGATCGCCACTGTAACATGGTTCTGGAAAATGTCAGGGAAATGTGGACTGAGGTAGTTTCTCTTTTCCTTCTTTTGTATGCCTTAATCTTATACATTAATCTTCATTACAGTCAAATTAGAAAGGTTAAATTGTTTCTCCATTCGATAAAGGTACCGAAAACTGGGAAAGGCAAGAAAAAGGCACTGCCTGTTAACAAGGACAGATTCATCAGCAAGATGTTTCTTAGGGGAGATTCTGTTATTATTGTTCTGAGAAATCCCAAATAAATTTAGCATAGCCTGTGCTCCCAGTTTTTGAAACTTTGTAGTTCTCTGTATTCAACGAGGGAAAACGCTATTTCGACCACCAACGACTCTTGATTTGAGATGCTGAATTACTGTCTGTACTCGAGTAATTGCTTTTGTTTGTAAATTACTAATTACTATTGCCAAAAGTCTATTATGGAATCGTCCAAACAAGTAGCATATATATATAAATGAATTATTATTATTATTATTATTATTTATACAGATCAATGATTTTGGAATCAAATTTTATCATATTCGAGTCAATGTTCAGTTTAGATGATTGTTTATGTTTCAATAGAAAGAGATAATTTGCTATATATGAATGATTGAGTGATTATTTTATAATTTTTAATAATTAGGATGTTCAATAAAATGACATTATAACTTTTAATATTCGAAGCATTTAACGTAGTTGTATGGTTGAAACTTTTTTTGTATTTTATCTTAGAATGAAATTAATCTAAAATTTAATAGTAAAATAAATATAAACTTTAAAAATCAGTTGCATTTTAGGGTATATTACCGTAATAAATAACGTGGATTCGAATTTAAATAATTGCGGATTACGGCTTCATCCGGCAAAAGAAACCTTGTGCTCTCATGTGTGGTCAAAATTTTTGGAATATGAGAAGACTTGCCAAATACGCCAATATTTTCCATTCAAAGGCAATCCCTTGTTTATATAAAAACAAAGCCCCCATTTCGATTCCTTCAACCTACAATTACTTACCAAAACAACAAACGCTCTTCCACGAACTCGTTTTCCAATGGCACCCGAAAACAGCGGAGGAACCATTGAACCCGATAAGCAAAGGCTTCTCAATCACCACAAGGAGAAACACTTCACCGCCGGAGAGATCGTCCGTGACATCATCATCGGTGTTTCCGATGGTTTAACTGTGCCCTTTGCTCTCGCCGCCGGATTATCTGGCGCCAATGCTAGTTCTTCCATTGTTATCACCGCTGGCATCGCTGAAGTTGCCGCTGGAGCCATCTCCATGGGACTTGGCGGGTAAACTCATACGTATATTAATATTTTCGTTGTTTAGATTATGTTGGGACAATGGGTACTGTTTGGTTACTAAGAAACTTCGAGCAAAATGAAAGTGAAAAGGTGTAAAGATGTTAGGCTTTTGCAGGTATCTTGCGGCTAGAAGTGAAGCCGATCATTACGCGAGAGAGTTGAAAAGAGAGCAAGAAGAAATAATCAGTGTGCCTGATACTGGTAATAATTAAACTATTATTATGAATACAGCTGCATTTCATGAATACAATTGTGTCAAAATTTCTGGCTTCTTTCTTTTGTTGGTGAAAACGCAGAGGCTGCTGAAGTGGCGGAAATACTGGCGGAGTACGGAGTAGAACCGCACGAATATGCACCAGTAGTGAATGCTCTAAGAAAAAGGCCTCAGGCTTGGCTTGATTTCATGATGAAGTAAGTTCAAATTGATATTTGCATTCGTGTTTTCAATCCTTCAACAATTGCGTTATGGGTGGAATCCATTGATTTACTAGCGATTCCAAGTTTTAAGTACCTAACAATTAGGTAAAAAAACAGATTCAAAGTAAACAATTATTTGTTTGCTTCTATTGGAATGAACATTAATATCTAGATTGTAGTAGAGTTGTTTGACGAATTGAGTGAATGAGTGGAGTGGCTTCATTGTCAGTCTCTAAAAAGTAGAGCAAAATGCCAAATTTGCTTTTCAAATGTTCGGCTAAAAGCTGTTTTCTCTTTAAGAAGGTCCCCATGTGGCATGGGATCAGACTGCAACAGGTTCTGGCATGCAACTTTTGGGGCCATTTCGAGTTCCTTTAAAGAAAATTCTCTTTCTTTGTATGTTTGACAAAGATTTCCATACTTTTTTACTACAAGTTCATTCCCTCATTAGTCTTCAGTGGAGTAGAACCATCATATTCAAGGACAAAAATACTACCTACCAACTTTTATTGATTCAAGCAGCAACCAACTAGATGTACTTTAAGTACGATTTCAAGTTTAATTTTTTATAGTTATAGAAAAGTAGTATTGAGAGAGATTTGTTGTCATTTGTTTAAAGGTCCAAATTAACTCAATTTCAGATGGTATTAAAGTTCATGTGATGACTAAATACATGTGATTGATTATTCTATGTTTATCTTTATTATATTTTTATAAAGATCCATCGTATTAATACACAATGACTGATAAAAGGTTAATTAGTTCTACTAATCAATGGATTATATAGTAAGTTGTGGACTTAATTTGTCTATGTACTTTTAAATTTTAAAATTTGATCTTGAATTGAACCGTAGTTGTAAACTCTACTAATTTAAACTATGTTATTAGTCTTTATATTATGTGTAAGTTGTACATTTAGGTCTTATTTTCTGATTTGATTATTTTAAATTCCTACAATTTAATTGTATCGTCCTTGTATTATTTGGATCAGAATTAGAATTTCAAATTTAAAAAAAAATATAAAGGCTAAATCTGGCTAAATTATATTATGAGGACTAATGACATATTTTGATGTTGATAAAATATGCAGGTTTGAGCTGGGATTAGAGAAGCCAGATCCAAGAAGAGCATTGCAAAGCGCATTCAACATTGCCATTGCATACATATTGGGTGGGTTAGTGCCACTCCTTCCTTACATGTTCATACCAAGAGCCAAAGATGCTGTGGTTGCATCAGTGGTCATCACCATAGCTGCACTACTCGTCTTCGGTTACGCCAAAGGTTACTTCACGGGAAACAAACCGGTTAAAAGCGCTCTCCAAACTGCTCTCATCGGTGCCATTGCATCCGCCGCTGCTTTCGGCATAGCTAAGGTTATCCATCCCTAGTTCTTATTTACTAATGTCTGAAGAACCATATAGTTTATCTTGCGGGGTTTTATGTTTTGTTTATAAGAACAGAACATATGGGTTTCCTTTAATCCGTTTAGTGTTCGTATTTAGATTTAAATCCCACATCTCCATGTAATTTTCTCCTTTTATATGTACTCTCATTAGTCATTAAGAGTGAATGCAAAGCTATCATTTTTTACATATTCATAAATTACAATTTCGATCAACATCGTTTCTTAACGACTCTCCACCTAAACTAAAAAATAAACAGCAATAAACATCACCTATCTATTTTCTCTTAGTTGTGCAAGAACAAATACTAAAAATGAATCTCCCATCCCTATTCAATTGAATAATAAAAAAGGAGAATAAACAAAAGGTAAAGCTAAAAAGAAGGAATGTATTAATGGGGCTGATAATCTCATCTAACCAAAATTTTGCAGAGAAGACAAGCATGCTTGATGGTCCCATATTTGATTAGGACACGAACAAACTAAAAGCACGCACGCTCCCATGTGCCTTTCAAGACAGATCTCAGGCTCAGCACTAAGAGTATTAGAGTAACATAATCATGTTTGCCTATGCAACTGTATCAGTGTATGTTAACTGTATGTGTGTGTCTTAAATTCGAATTTGATTCATATTTTAACATAAATATTCTCCATATACATATAAAGAAAATTTGGAGATTTCAGCCATAAATCTGAATAATATTAATACGATATTCATCAGAATTCAAATAACATTTCATTTAATTTCCGTGTTTACATTATATTTTCAACACCATTGCATGTCCTAGGGACCTAGAGAGCACGAACAACTTAAAGCAGTAAAAGATTTAACTGCAGCGAAGCTCCCTAACCTGTAATTTTAATATATATATATATATATATATCTTTAGAAATTATTCGAATGACCTTAACAGTAAAAGAAAACATTATTTTTCTAAAAAAACGAGATTTCAAACAATCGCATCTAAAATATGCATATTGTCAAAATTAATATAAATATATGTATATATATATATATATAACTTTTTATTACCATACATTATATACGGCATTAATGTAATAAAACAAATCAGTATAGTATTGATTCCTACACGATGGTAGCCACGAGCTAGATGCCATATGATACCTCGATATGCATGTGCATTTCATTTTCTCCCTTAATTTCTATATAATGGAAACAAATCTCACTAAGCTTTGTTCAGTCGATAATCTCTACAAATAACATTCATGGCAGAGGTTGAATCTGGTCCAACTCTACTCATCACCGGTGGCGACGGTGAAAGTGAAAGGCGGCCACGTCCAGATTCACTTCATGTCAACGGTGGCGATGGCGCTTACAGCTATACCAGAAACTCCTATTTTCTGGTCTATATCTCGTTTAAGTTTTTTATTCATTACTTGGTAAAACTATACACAAATCTCTCTGAATATTGTAAAATTATAAGTTAGTAGGAGTATATGAAAAAAATACATTTTAATCTCTTTAAAGAAATTTTTTGATTTGATCATTCTAAAGAGATAACTGGATAAGATGTCCTCAGATTACGACTCTATTCTAAATTAGTTTTTGAAAATTTGAAATAATCTATGTCAGTCTTCAAATTATGACATCAATTTAAATTGATCCATAAATTTTAAAGTATTCTATATATGTCCTTAAACCATCAGTATCAAAATGGAATGATACTGGTAGTTTGAGGAATGATATAGAATGTTTTAAAATTTATGGATCAATTTAGAATAGGTCATAATTAGGGACCGATATAAAATGTTTTAAAGTATAGGGACCAATTAAAAATAGATGTCATTGTTAAGGGACTTCCTGTGGAGTTAACTATTCTAAAAGAAGTAAAGTTAGAAGTCAAATCAATGGTAAAATAAGATTTTAACTCCTATAAAAATTTATAATTCAAGTTTTCACTGGAGAATAAAAATTTACGAGACACAATTGACAGAGATTTGCTGCAAATGTGGTTAAGGAAACAATCTAGGGAGCGATAACAATGAAGCTTGATGTGAAGACATTTTCTTCTACATCCAACACAATTTCCATCGCAGATTTGGGGTGTGCTGTTGGTCCGAATACCCACAAACACCATGCAACATATCATACACTTTATACAACAAAAGTACAGCCTCCAATGCCCAAAATCCGACAAAACACTAGAATTCTTAGTGTTTTTTAACGAACAACCGTCCAACGATTTCAACACACTCTTCAAATCTCTCCCTCGGGAAATACCCTACTTCGCGGCCGGTGTCCCGGGCTCGTTTCACTGCCGGTTATTCCCGGCATCCTCAATCCACTTCGCGCACTGCTGGCACGCTGTCCATTGGCTTTCCAAGGAACCAGAAGAACTGCTAGACAAAAACTCAAGTGCATGGAACAAAGGGAGGATACACTACACTAATGCTTCCGACGAAGTAGTCCGAGCTTACGCAGCTCAATTCGCCAAGGACATGGATGACTTTTTGTGTGCGAGAGCAACGGAAATCGTCAGTGGCGGCATGATGGTCATCAGCATGCTGGGTATTCCCAATGAAATGCCTTATTCCCAATTGGCCGAAAGTGTAATGTTCGAGTTCCCGATATACACCCCGTCGCTGGAGGATATGGCGGAGACGGTGGAGAAAAATGGGCAGTTCAGCATTGAGATTTTGGAGTTAATCAACTCAGCTTCTTTAACAAATGGCCGAGTTGATATAAAAGCTTGGGTCGTTCATGTTAGGGCAGCAATGGAAGGAATGTTCATCCAAAACTTTAGCAGTGATATTGACGATGAAATGTTTGATCGTTTGACCAAAAAACTCTTCATGTTTTCTGAACGAGTGGACTCGGGGTACAAGGATCGAAATCAGCTCCTAGTTGTTTTAATCCGAAAATAAATGGTGTTGATAGCACCAGGGACCCATATTGCTATTAGTGGAAAAAGTGGTCTATACAATGCTAAAATTTGATATTCATTATTTAGTCCCTCTACTTTTATAGTATTATTGATTAGATTTACACATGTATTGCCTACGTCGTTTCTCCACTGCATTGGCTCTCTCGTTCGCCGAAAGCATGGTTTTCAGAACGGACCGGTTAGCGAACCGGTCATGTTACCGGTTCACTGGTTCAACCGATCGAATCGGTCTGATCGGTTGGAAGAATCGGACGACGTCATAATTATTTAAAAAATTAAATAAAAATACCAAAAATATTTAATAAAAAAAAAATTTTTTATATCACAAGTCATATTCAAAGCAAGTCATAACATATATAAATTAAAAACCATAAAATCAAGTGAAACAAAATGATTCAAATTAACTACAACATAATATTTAAGGTAAAACATATTAAATAAAAATATAATTATATAACTATAATTAAAAAATAAATTTGGGGCTAAAAAAATCATAACAAAATGATATTGTTTGATTTAATTTTTTTTTTTAAAACAATCCCACATGGCTAAGAAACATAGAAGAGCATCCCAAAAGTCTAAAGAGTAAAAATGTAACATCCGCAATACCGGGTTAGTGACCAAATTGTAAAGTTTCAGAATTTGGTGACTAAAGTATAAGAATGAAATAGTTCAATGATTATTGGATGAATATGATGAAGGTTAATTAGTAATTATTAAAGGAAATTAAGGATTAAATGGTCATTTGACCAGAAAGATTTTTATATTTCTTTTTAAGGTAATATAAACGTGGGAAATTTGAGAAGCATCCAGAGTTCTCTGCTCCTTTCTTCTTCTTCATACGTGGGAGAGCAAGGCAAAGGTAAGTTTAATTTCAGTTGATTAATTCTTAAGTTTTAAGCTTAGTTTTGATTCTTTGGGTATTAAATAAGCTTAAGGAAAGCTTATATGGGATTTAAACAATAAGATAAAGGAATTATGAAGGAATTTGCAATATGAGTTTTAAGATGAAATTTTGATATGGTATGGTTGTTGAAGTTTTATGGATGAATTTGACTTGTCATCAATCCAATTAAGAAGTATGAAGTGTTAGAATTGGAATTAGAACACATTGAAAATTTGGTATGATTTTTGAATCTCATATGGAAGATAGGATTTTGAGGTTTAAGATGAAATAAATGAATATAGATTGGTTTAAGTATGTGTATTAGAGTTAAGAATGAAAAGTGGATAATATATGAAGTGTTTGAGTGGAAATGAAGTAATTTTCGGGTTGAAAATATGATTTCTGGGCAAGGGGAATCGGTACCCATTCGAGAGGAACCGATACCCCTTCAAACGAACAACATTTCCAGAATGTCATTAGGGAATCGATACCCCCATAGTAGGGAACCGATTCCCCCTAAAGGAAATTGTGAATATGAGTTTAATAAATTCGTTTAAGTTGCTAGTATCCAACTACAAGGTGTAGGTATCTAATGATTGCCTCAAAATGTACATTTATGTAGATTCTATGCATAAAGCAATTCCGGAACGTTTGGCAAGTAAGATCGATCAAGGGGAAAGATAAGAGATTGGAATTGACTAGTGAGGCCAGGTGAGTGCATATTCAATAGTATACGATGTGCGATGGGAATAAGACTTGCGATGAGTCTATTTCCTAAAGTGTTACACATGAATTCATGATTAAAGGCATGAGTGGAATATGCATGTATGTATGCTTGATTATATGGATTGATCTGTTCTTTTATGTGTTAGATGATAAAGTATAAGTAATTACATAAGAAAGGTTATGAATTATATGAGATATAAACTATGTGATCATAGTAAAATATAATTATATTATTATATGATAAGTGAAATAAGCTGGATAATATTGATCTATAGGATGAAGTGAGAATAGTACACTAACTAGGAGATTTGAACATAAATGATAAGATGAACATACAAGATAAGCTAGATGGGAAAGATTCATATGTTTAAATAAAACTATAACACATGGGTTGTATGATAGAAATTTATGAAGTTATATGAGAAGATTATAGGAGTTATATGAAATTGAATTAAGTAAACAGATTAGATTATATATATAAAGAAATAATAGAAGTGAGATGTGTTTATAAGTCTGCCATAGATGAATATGAATATGAATTATAAGAGTGCTATATGATTTATATTAGGATAAATCTTGAGGATATATATATATATATAGATATATATGAAATAAATGAAATGAATTATATGAATACATAATTATGTGATGAAATGGTGGATTACCTGAACATGTGAATATATATATGTTTAAGAGAAGGCATAAGATTAAGATATAAGCAATGTGACTATAAGTATATGTGCTCTAAGTGATATGACTTATAGGTATTTCTATTATAATGTTACATAATATGTTATGTATGTTAAAGGAATTATGTGATGGTATAAGAATTGATATGAAATATATATATGTGAAAACAAGTATATGTTATGAGATAAGACCTATGATTATAAGCTACGTGAAAGTGTTCTATGTGTTTCTATATGTTATATGAAGTATATGATTGTATGTGAACAAGATATAATAAGTATGTTTACCTGAATAAATGTGATTGGGTGAGAAATGATAGAAATTATCTAAAAACATGATATATGTGACATGTGAATTATATGGAAATGATCTACGTGTAAGTGAACTACGTGACTATGTGATAATATGAAAAGAAGCTATGTGATACGTGATATGTGAAAGTGAATTACAAGTTTATGTGAATATTTGAAATGAAATAAATGATAACGCCCATGTTATGTGTCATGAGAGCTAGGGGTATAGTTGGCATGCCAAGAGTCGAGGGTCTACGCGGTCTTTCGGGACATATGTATATTCTTTGGAACATGTGTGAAGTCTTGAAAGACACATACTTGATCCCTAGTATATGTATATGATTCTTAAGGAATTCTAAGTGGTCCTTATGGACATTATTATATGGCACTACGGTGCAATTCTACGCGGTCCTTCGGGATATATATATATTTTGTGGAACATGTGTGAAGTCTTGAAAGACACATACTTGATCCCTAGTATATGTATATGATTCTTAAAGAATTCTATGTGGTCCTTATGGACATCATTATATGGCACTACGGTGCAATTCTACGCGGCACTTCGGTGCAATTATACGAGCTGTGGTGACAGCATTAGTGCACAACCTCTATAGACTCACATATCGATAGTTCTCACATATGTACATGGGCTAATCCAGAGATATGAACAAATATATGTTAGTGGTATTATAAATGCTATAGAAATGATATGATGTTGTGTGTGTATAGTGTTTGATTGAAAAAGTATGTGATTACATGATAAATTGTTAATGATGAATTATGTGTACATATGTATTTACTGTAATTAATCTGATATGATTTTATATGATACAAAAAATGCATGGAATTGCTATAACATGATAGAACAGAACATGCATGTATCGATATATGTTATTAAGTGCATTATAAGTTGTTATGCCTCACTAAGTCTTCGACTTAGCTTGTGATTGTTTCACACGTAGGTTTCGAGAAGAGTAAAGAGTAATGCGGAGCAAGACAGGTCAGTTTTCCTTACCAAATGTCAAATCAGAAAATGTATGTACTGTTTATAGAGTGTAGTTGGCATGTAGTCTAAAGATATAAATGGTATGAACTCTGATATCTGTTGTAAACGTTTTGAAATAATTTAAATGTTATCAAAGTTTTTAAATTACTCATTATTTTATACGAATAAATGTTTGAAAAGTCAATGTGACACTTCGAACTCGTATCCGGGTCGGATACGGGTTGGGGGTGTTACAAAAAATATGAGAACAAAACAATCCCACCTTGCTAAGAAACATAGAAGATCATCACAACTAACTTCTATAAATAATAGAGGTAATTTAGCATTCAAAATCATGGAGCCTTTTGGTGAGCATTGAGTGAACTATTCTTTCACTTCAATCAAGCTCGAATTTTAGGCTTCAATTGAGCTTCTAATTTTTTTTTTAGTTCAAGCCTTTTTGAGTTCAAGTTTCAATATTATATTTCGAGTTCGAGTTGAACTTGATAATTTTTAACTTGTGAGTTTGAGTGGAGTTGAGCTTACTTTTAAAGTTTTCAAGTTCGAGTCGAGCTCAGCAATACTCGAGTTTGACTTGGCTCGTTTAACAAACGACGTTTGGTTTAATTTTTTTTTTTTAAATAAAATTTCTGGTTTTTTCCAGTTTTCAACCGGTCCGGTTCGAACTGTTCAACAGTTCTGGCCGGTTCACTAATAGCGTTATTCGGAGTGGAACGGAGGCAGGATTCATATACATACACCAAACCAACATAATTTGAAGCATATCATACAATGTTTTTTTTTCTTCTCAATCACAACCACTGGATATTTACATTAGACAACATTCATGGTACTTGGGAAACATTAACTACCCAGATTTACATACTTCGTACAACGGGAAACATATGCCGAGCAACCTCAATCCAAACCCAATCGGTGTCGAAACCGGTATTCCAAGGACGACATATCCAAAGCTCTCCGAATATTCGTCTTCTCTTCCTTGGTTTGGATCAGCGCTTGTCGTAAACATACCAAGCAAAGCTCAGAAAATGATCCCTATTCATTCCCTCATTATACTGACCAAAATAACTTGGATGGCATGTGACATAGTACCAAGCCGAGGCTTTTGCATATGCAGCATCTATTTCATCCCCGATCCACTTCGCGTTTCATTGAACCATGACCTAGCTTCCTTTTTCAGTGACCTTACGGCCATACTGACGGCTTCCGCATCTCTTATCTTCGTGGAAGATCTCGACATTTTCATGACACGCCCACTAAGATTTCAGCCTCGTCTTGATCCCATAATAGTCCATCAAGTTCCACAGTTTGTAATCGTAATTACTTTTGTGGAAGAAAACATCACCCTGAAAAAGGAACCTAGGTCATGGTTCAACGAAAAGCGAAGTGGATAGGATGATGAAACAGATGAGGCATATGCAAAAGCCTCGGCACTATGTCACATACCATCAAGTTATTGGGGTCAGTATAATGAGGGAATGGATACGGCATTATATAATAATTACATATCTAATTTTCTATTTATATTCCTTTTTTTATGGGAAGATTTTCGTGTAAATTGCATTATGGAAAATTGAAAAATCAATATGAAAATGACGACAAGGCCTTGCTTGTCAGTCCTCAGTACGGCACTAAGCTTTTTTTTTTTTTGGATAATTGGCAAAGCGTGCTAACGGTGGAGTTCCTGGGATCCGTTGTGCCCAATCTTAATGTAAGATATTTGTCACCCTTGTGCATTTTCCATGATAACTATAATTTTAATGAATTACATAAAAAAAACTTATATAAAAAAATATAAAGAATCTTATAGTTTAATATAAAAGTTAATTTTTTAATAAAAAATATAAAAAAATTAACTTTTATATTATTTAGAAAAATACAAACATATATATAAATCAACATAAAAATCATTTTTTTTATAATTCCTAATAAAATGAATGACTTATAGGATCTAATCTCTATTTCTATAAGTGTCTTGATTTTGATCCTTTCATATTTCATATGAAAAATACATCACATAACGTGTATCATAAGATTAATCGGGTAGAAAAAGGATTATAATTTAATTTGAATTTGTCAGGTTTCGAACTGATGCAATAAGATCAATTTTTTAAAAAAAAGATTCTGAGTTGGAGTAGGGTAGGATCAAATCGGATTTTATTAAAAATGATGTGAGATCAAACAGATTGAATACGAATTTAAGATGAAAATATTGGATTTGATCCAGGAATAATCGTATAATTGACTCATAAATAAAATGAATTTTTATATTCATGTTGGGTCGGAACGATTTTTATCCAGAAGTTCATATTGGATTAAACTCCCCTAAATTCGGATCAAATATCACATAAGAGGTATAATTCTTTGGTCCGATTCTGATCGACCATCAACCCAACGCGTTTGATCCCTATACAAGTAACATATGGTACGATAAGTGGTAAAAGAATCAATAATTTTATTGATGTAAGGGGAATGATATGCATTTAATTTATAGAGATAAAAATCTTGAGACGATGACTTATTAAACTTGTTATCATTTATTACTAAACTATGTGAAAATGAACCTGTAAAAAAATCATGACACTGACATTACATGCTATTTAGAGACAAACTTGCATGCTAATGAAGTTCAAGTAATACAATAAACATTGTTTAGTTGGCAATCGATCGAATAGAATTTAATAACACGGTCAAAAAAGCAAAATTTGATAGATCTAAAGGTAAATTTATTTATTCAATATACCATAAATTCATCCATCACAAATTAGAAAGATTATACTTAAGACCTATGTGATGCTGTTGGGCATAAAGTAGACAAGAAAATCAAAACAACAGTTTTTCCAACCATTTGTAAGCGAAACCGGACAGAGCCAGCTCCCTGGCTAAAGGTATATTTCTCTCCTTTCTCATTCATAGGCCTTCTCCCAATCATCTACAACCTCCAACGGCTCAGATTCATTAAAACCACCACCTGACAGACTACCTGAGTTCGAATTGGCAGCTCTAGAATCCATTTCTGAATTGGTTAGAACTCCGGCTGGCTTCGGAGAATCTTCCGTTTGAACTGCTCTCGAGGAGGAGTTTACGGCTGTTTCAGAATCAAGAACACTCCACCAATTAACTGAAGCAGCAATCGGAGGTGCCTTGCCTTTCCATACAGACCCCAGATCATAAGGGATACCAACAGACTCTTCACCACCCCATGAATCGTCCTTCCACCTGAGCTCCTGAACTACAGCCTTCTTCCATGGATTTTCCTTTGAAGATGAGATTGTTCCTGCTCCTCCCCATGCATTATTAGCAGACGATGCTCCTGATACTGCACCACTCTGAACAAAGGCAACTGCCCCATTATAAACTGAGCCATGATCCAATCTCCTCATTGCTGTTGCAGAACGAGCCGGATCACTGAACACAGCCAATGCATTCTTGTCGCTCAACCAAACAAGTTCACACTCCCCACCAAATCTCAAAACCAATGCACTTACATCAGCTTCACGGGGAAAATCTAGGAAGGAAACAACTAGTCTTGGATCCATGTCTACCAGAGAATCAAATACAGGTGGATGTAGTGCCCTGGCACCGGTCGACCCCTTAACACCAATGATCCAAGGAGGTGGTATGGATTTGGGTGAAACATGAACAACAATAAAACGCTTGGGCTCCCAACCAGCGGCACCAATAGCAAGCTTCCATCTTCCTGCAATTATCCTGAAGGCATCTCTTTTATCCTTCAGCATTGGGCAGAACACGTGAACTTTGAGACTGGTTGTTGTTCCTCTGCTCTTGCCAAGTACCAAAAACTTGCATCTCTCCTCTATACCTATAACCCACTTCGGATCTCGCCTATATAGGCCAGAAAGCATCTCAAATGTAACTGAGTTCTCACCAAAATGAAGAGCATCCAAGTTGGGGGGAGTAATGTCAAATTCATCTGCAAGAACCCGTTTGCGCTACAACTTAGCACATTCATCATCACACATAAGCTTCCTTTGTCCAAGAGGAATCCTCTTGTCAGTTGATTCCACTGGTTGAAGGGGCACTGGAAATTTTTGGATGATAGAAGCTTCAAAAACTGTATCAGCACTGAAACTACTAGTAGAGCCCCCAGCATCACAAGGAACAGTTGCAGTTATCCAACCACAAGAACATGTGATTGTGATTTGAAAATCACACCTAACATCAGGACAAGGTGCAGTACATGTGTGCCTACAGTCAGTACATGTGTGCCTACAGTCTCTCCTTGGGGCACCACATGCCTGCCCACAAGAAGTCCTGAAGCCCGATTGAGCTTCAGAAGAGATATCACATGGTGCTGGGTGACATGTTCTACCACATGCATGCAAACCACACTGCCTGGTCTTGCCGCAAAGTTTGTTGCATCTAATATCTTTTGATCCACACGGAACGTTTCTAAGAACAACATGTCCTCCAATGCACTCCTTCGCCAATGGCACAGAACATGGTGGACAATCTCCAAAGTGGCAGATGTGAGAAGATAAATGACCACAAGCCTGTGGAACTGAGCATGGAAGTTGACAAGAAGGAGGTGGCATGCCACAAGGCAATGGAGGAGGGATTGAAGTTCTTCCACAAGCACATGCCAAATCAGTGAAGATTGTTTCCAAGCATGGAGGACAGTGACCACTATGACAAAGAGATTCACAAAAATGTTGTCCACACCTCAGCTTTTTCCCACAAGACATTTGGCAAAAATGTGGATCCCAATCGCTAGACCAAAGATTATTTGAACTTGAGAGAGGACAGCTTCGTTCACTACATCGATGTCTGCCACAATTCTTCTTCCGCCCACAAGGCTTGTCACATGTAAATCTCTCATTCTAAAGTGTTGTTTTGTAGCACTCCACCCTCCGAGAAGTTGATCCACATCAACATTTTTGGGTGACAAGAACTGAGCAAGGTGGACAATCCTCAGCATGACACACTTGGTCGCATCGGTGCACTTTACAAGGAAGGAACTTGGCACATATCTCTGAACAAGTTGGAATTGGGTCCAAACAACTTTGCCTTTGCTCCTGCAAACTTGTTTTCCCACAGTAACAAGACTTAATCTTGCTTGGCATTAACTGACAATCCCCACAAGGACCAGGATGGCAAATCTCAGGACAGTTATGATTACCACATCTAAGTTTCTTTCGACAAGTTGACCCACAAGAAAAGATACCATCTTCTGCTTTCACTTTCCCCTTCACAACCATGTCTCCATATATTACATTCTCAAACTTTGTCTTGCAGAAACAAGGGGCATCAATTACAACCTGACAAGGATCACAAGCTCCCACATGGCATATCTGCTCACACCTATGACGCCCACACTCAAGAAGTTTATCACAGCACTGACCACAGGTAAGAACTGACTTTCTATCAGAGCATCTGGTTGTAATAACTTTCTTCCCACAAGGACACAACCGTGGAGAAGCAAACGCCTTACAAGGAGGGCATGGACCAGGGTGACACTGCAAAACACATACATGAGGACAAAGCTCATCCTTCATCACCCCAGAACCTAGTCCTAGTTCCTTCTCAAGCGGCTTTCCACACGGCTCCCCACATGAATGTGGTGTCAAATAAAAATCTGAAGGTGGGTCTATCTGCTTCCCGCAAAAGCAAACATACAATATCTCCCCTAGAGAATGTTAACTGCACAGATTGACAGCCCGGACAACGCCAATTGAAACCTTGATTCTTCTCAGCCACTAAATCAACAGAAGTGGGCGCCCTAGCCCACTTCCTAATACAATTGAGGTGAAAAATGGAGTAACAATTCGAGCACGACCAAATAGAGGCAGATCTCCGTACCATATCATAACAAACCATACACTCGACCGTGATATTTACAAGCTTGTCCTGAATTTCCTGCACAAGCTGTGGCAAATTCGGATCAATTTCCTTCCTCACAGCCACAGGATTCTCACTCCTTCCCTTTTCTCTCTCTCTCTCCTATGGTTGGTGGGCCGACCAATTTGTCTATTCCTATAATTATCATTTCGAGTTGAGGCGTGGTTCACATTGGGGGCAGCTGTTGAATTGCTAGCGGAGATGGTTGTTGTAGATGAAGAAGAGCCTCTAGGAACCCATTCTTGACGAGTGCTTTGGAAAGGATTTCTTGATCTATGTCGGCCTCGAAAGCTCATGTTATCGGTTTTGGACGTCAACCAAACTTTGTATACCTAACTGAAAATTTTTACGAAAACAGAAAAGATTCAAAACACTATCCATTGTTCCAAATCGAAGACAAATAAACAAGAAAATGAAACGAACAACACAAATCGAATTGCGGACAAAAGAGGTAACCAAAATGACGTATCTCAAAAACCAATTAGAAAAAAAAAAACATAAAGCCAAGAATTATGGGAAGAAAGCGGAAGACAAAGATATGCAGCACACCTGATTGATGAAATGAACAAAAGAAAAAACCCAAAGCGTTTCGCCTTCTTGTTTTTGTTTTTGTTTGGATAAATAAGATTTTATTTATCAAATAAGAGTAATACAAAATCCCAAAAAGGGTCAAACTCCACTATATACAACAAAAATAGTTAGCCTATATTCCAATTGTTACAACGAAGTATATTAACATTGTCAAGCCTATTAAAATCTCTATTCTTATGTTGAGCACCAACTATTTCTTTTATAGAACCAAATAAATCTTCAACAGTTCAAGTTTTTCCTTGAAATTTGTGTCTGTTTCTCTCCTCCCATACTTTGTAGATGAAAGCACACCATGCAATCTTTATAATGGAGGTTAAGAGATATTTACCTTTCCAAGTTGAAGAAGCCCAATCAAGCTTGTTTTCCCATGACATTTGAGGAATGGACAGAAGAGACAGATTCAAAATACCATTCCAAAGAGAAGTAACCATAGTGCAGTCAACAAATAAATGGTTTCTCGTTTCAAGGGCATCATTGCAAAGAATACATTGACCAGCACTGGTGAGTCCCATTCGTAAGAGTCTTTCCCTAGTTGGGAGTCGATCAAGGATTGCTAACCAAGTAATAACACTGAATTTAGGGATGGGAAGGGGAAACCAAATAAGCTTTTGCCATGGGACTTTATCATGCTTGATTCTTACTTCTTCCCAAATCCCTTTAGCATTCATAATTCCAGCATTAAGAATGGGGATGGTCTCATTTTTCAGTTTCAAAAGTTTTTTGAAGATGTAGCTTGAGGAAGCACTTGTAGACATTTGGCTAAAATCATTAGATTTGATTACATAAGAATGAGTCCAAGCAATCCATAAGAAACCTTAACCAGCAAGAAGGCTTCGAATAAGCAGTATCATGCAAACCTTATTCCAAGATTTTAAGTCTTTTAATCCTAGCACTTCTTCAGATTTAGGTTTGCATAAATTACCCCAACTTACCTTTGCTCCATAGGCTAAAGTGTCAGAGCCTCTCCATAAGTATCTTGAGGAAGCAGGAATTGACGACACCAGAAGTTTGCAATGTTTTGTAAGATAGTTTTTATGAGTTCTAACCTTCCATCATAGCTTAAATGCCTCCCAGACCATTGATGGATTTTGATGATTTCAAGGTTCCTTGGAGAAATTCTTGCTGGAAAAATTTCATATTTAGCCACATTAAGTTGAAGCCCAGAGATTTCATAAAATTTATGAAGAACAGAAATAACTCCAGCAATTGACTCCATATTTCCCTTACAAAAGATTAGAAGGTCATCAGCAAAAGTAAGATGTGTGAGTCTGTTTTTTTTTTTTTTTGCATTTAGGATGATAACCGAATAAACCTTTGGCGGCAGCAAGATTAAGGAGCTTAGAAATTATGTTCATAGCTAGAACAAAAAGAATGGGTGATAAAGGATCACTCTGCCTAAGGCCTCTTTCACCTTTGAAATAGCCAATTAAAGCACCATTAAAAGAGATTGAATATCTTGCTCCAGAATAACATGCTTCAATCCAAGTAATGAATTGAGGAGGCAATTCAATTGTTTTAAGAATGGTAGAAATGAATCCCTAGTCAAGAGAATCAAAAGCCTTTTGAAGGTTAATCTTGATAGCACACCTTGGAGAAATAGATTTTCTTCCATAGCCTTTGACAAGGTCCTGGGCTAGGAGAATATTGTCAATAATATGTATTCCCTTAACAAAGGTTGTTTGATTAAGAGTAATTAAGTCATGAAGAAGATTTTTCAGCCTATGAACAAGAATCTTAGTAATCGCCTTATAGACCACAGAGCAACAAGAGATGGGTTTATAGTCTTTGACCTTGCCAGGATTAATGATATTAGGGACCAGAGCAATTATAGTAGAATTAAAAGCTGGTAAAATGGAAGAGTTCTGAAAGAAGTATTTTACAGCTTTAATCACATCTTCACTAACCACTGACCAAGTAGATTTAAAGAAGAAATGTGTGTAACCATCCGGTCTATGTGCTCTATCATTGCCTTGGCTGAAAAAAACATCCTTAATCTCCTCATCAGTGATATTTTTATCCAAATATGCTAAAGCCTCAAGAGACAGATTGAGATTAAGCAGATTTTTTAGAACATTGGGATCGTTATCTTTAACATTTGAATCAGTATTCCCCAACTGATTTTTGAAGAATTGGATTACTTCAGATGACATATCATCAAAATCGTCCAATTTACTGCCTTGTTCATTCACAAGGACTCTAATAGTTTCTCTCTTATTCTTTGAAGCAATGACCGAGTGAAAGTATTTAGAGCACTTGTCACCCTTCTTGAGCCATTGAATTTGGGTCTTCTGTTTTAAGAACAAATTTTCTACATACTCAAGAGAAAAGAGCTCACTCTAAATAATAAGCTCAGATTCAATAGAAGAAATTTTTTTAGGGTATAGAGCTAAATTTGTTCAAGTTCAATTTTCTTTTACTTAACCTATCAGAAATGTTGTTATAGCATTCATTGTTTAAATTCCTCAAGCAAGTCTTAAGATTCTTTAGTTTGAGGAATAGAGACATCATTGGATTTCCTTGCATTGGATGATGCCAAGAGTTTTGAACCTGATTAAGGAATTTAGGGTTCTTGGTCCATAAGTTAAAAAATTTGAAAGGTTTGGGTCGATTTGTTTGGGAGTCTTTATTAAGCCAAACAAGAGCCATACAATGGTCAGAGGGCCCTGGAGCAAGAAATTCCGCAAAGGAATTATGAAAGGAGCTGACCCAATAAGAGTTAACAAGAACTCTATCTAATTTCCTAGCAAGATAGGAATCCTTTTGTTTATTGCTCCAAGTGAAAGTTGGTCCAAAGAAAGGGTGATCCTGAAGAAGAAGGTCATGGATAGTGTCTTGAAAATCTTTCATTTCATTAGAAGTGTAAGAACCCAGGATGTCATGGTCAGAGCTTTCAAAAGAATGGAGAAAGATATTAAAATCACCCCCTAAGATCCAAGGGAATGAACCAATACTAGAGTCTAGGTCTTTTAAGTGTTGCCAAAGATGTTTCTTTTTAGTAACATCATTGCTTCCATATATACCTAATATAAAAAAGGGACACCATTTCTAAGTACTTTAGCAGTGATACTCTGGGCAGTAGCTTGACAGAGAGATAAATCAAATCCATTTTTCAATAGGAACCAAATCCTACCATTTGAAGCATAATCATAGTTTGTGAAGTAGTTCCAAGTGCTAAATTTGAGGTTTATAATATCTTCAAAATTTTCAGGTTTAACCCTAGTCTCTAATAGATAAAGAACATAAACTTTGTAAAGAAATGCCCTATGCAGAAGGGGGTTCTTTAAGCGGGGCAGAAGGAGAGTATACACAGGGAAGGATTGGCTTTGCGTTTAAAGAAAAAACGAGACTAATTTCTCACCATCAAACTACCCGAGTTCAAGATGCACAAATTTTCCTCTTTTAAACCAAACCCAAGCATACGGTTCACGTGGGGATTTTTCCTGCCCGCGCATATCTCGATTCAACCGCGCCCTACCTGCGCGGTCCAATCTCATGTAAATATGCAGCGAAAAATATTAATCGGTGTTTATTGTCATGAATCATGATATAAAAGGCACGTTACAAAATATAATTAAAATTTATTACTTTTAAAATTTATCTATTATTTTATAAAATATAATGATTATTAGATAATAATTTTATAAAATATAATGATTATTTTATAATAATTTTATAAAATATAATGATCATTTTATAATTTAAAAAATTAACAATTAAAAATATCATTTCAATATAGTTTAATAATTATGTGTGTAATTTAATGTAATGCAGTTTATTCTATATAAAACTAAATGGTATACAACCTTTGATAATGGATGAATATTTAACTTGTACTTGATAGATACTAATTCAATCAGATTTTATAATGTTATTTTTTTTAAAAGTTCAAGTTCAAATCATTTTGAGTTGTGATTTTTATTTTTGAAGAATAAGATCAAACTGGTCGAATTCATGTTTAGAATGAAAAATACATAATCTGAAAATAGTAGTATAATTAACCTTTGTATATTTAAGAATAATTATTATAATGCTCATCTCAATAACTATTTTTCAATTAAATTCTCATTTTACCTAAAGAATCAGCAAAGCTATTGTCTCCAATGTATGCTTCTCCAAGAGCTGTCCTGAAAAAGAAACAGAGATAGACACATAATTAATAAACGTATATATGTGTGTATGCATGTATGGAGACAGGGAGACCTTAGATAATTTTTCTTTATTTACAACTTTTTTTTTTTTTGAAGTTTTTATTTACAACTTAAACCAATGAAGTGGGACATTTTTTTTTTCTGTTTTTCTTATGTTTCGGGAGGTAAAATTAATCATATCCTATTCTTTGTTGTAGCTGAAATTGTGTAATAGTAAGGGAAATAGGACAAATCCAGGGTCAGATATTAAGGGAAAAGTACAACAAAGATACATTTGTCTTAGAGACCAGATATTGAACCCGAAATCTAGTTCCAAGCTCTTGCTACAAAGTTGATACTTTTGCGCATTGAACTAAAGAGCACACAGATATGTTCGGTCAGTATCATGAGTAAGGGACGAGAGAAATGGTATTCAAAAGGTACAAAACTATTGCTAAAAATGAAAAAAAAAATCTTATTTTATAACAAAAACTTACTATTGAGGGAAAAAAGAACATAACTTCTGATTGCCAAAAATTAAATCCAAATATTTCTAATAGACTGAGAAGGCAAATGCAGCAGTAATATTAGTGAATTTCGAAAGAGAAAAATACGTACATAAACTTTTTACTCCCATTGCATAGTGTTTGACAGCGTTCTTTCAATTCCTCAGCAGAGTTTTCCAAAAAGGATACCTGATCAATCAATCAACAAACATAATAGAATCAGTTCTTCATAACTTAAACAAAAAGGAAACAATGATCCCTACGAGATCATGAAGTATATTCATACACAGCAATATAAAAATAAGCCATTATGTTAACAGGCAAATTCTTTTCAGAAACTAAAAATAATAATCAACAGCTAATTAGCACAGACTCAACCGAATTCGATTATTCCGTAAACACAAACTCCACTGAAACTGGATTTACATTCGATTAAATGGCTAAGAATTTAATCGAATTAAAAATATCAAATGTAATTCTGGAATTAAACAAATGTACTGTCACGAAAAGGTAAAGAACTTTGGAGTTACCTGGCTTTGAAACATAGGTGAATCTTCTAACTTGATAAGGCCGCCATTGTTAATTTCCTTCTTCGTTTTCCGAATCTCAAAATCAATTAAAATCTCAGGTCGATGTCTCGGATCCAGAATTGAAAATGTTGAGAGCTAAAAGAAGGCAAAGACTACACTTGTCGTTGTTTTAACTGAAAATGTCATTTTTTGTGGACCGCCACGGATTGAAGAACTACTGCCAGTAAAAAGAAAAACAGAAGAAAAAAAATGTGGAATTTCATGGATCTTTGGGCCTCTATGAATGGGCCTCAGTCTCACTGAGTTATGGAAGCGCGAACTACAAATTACATATTGGAAAAGGCAAAAATACTAATTAAGCCATTGAAATTTTCTACTCTATTTATACTGGCCCCTATGTTTCTGTTACATTCAAATAAACCCTATGAGACAGTTGTTAAATCATAGGGAAATGAATAATATACTCTTTGTTCTCACTGGAAGAGGAACTGATTGCACAATTATTGAGAGAGTACGTCTTGACACGAAATTGGTGACGAATTTTTTTTGAGCACAACCAATAATTACTTAGAAGCAATGACAATATTTTTAATAGTTTCGAGTGATTATAATGTAGTATATATTTAAAAAAATCTTAGTGTTGATATTTGATAACGCACGTACAGTTACGGATGCAAAAGTATTTTTTAAGGTGTGCACACATATATATTAATCGCATAAGGGCATAAATAAAATTCCGGGTTGGGCATAACCATTAAAATAGGGAACTATTTGAAGAAAATTCGGATTTCATGATGGCACGTGAATCCTTAATGGATCTGGCACTATACATATACTCCCTATAAACATAACAGCTTGAATTTAAAATCTTTAGAAAAAATAATAGACAATTCAAGATAATCATAGAAAATAATCACAGAAGTGATTGTCACTGTCGTTATTATTTTAATTTATGATAATAGATGTTCTATATACTAATCTTAGAAGTGGATGCTCCTATTTCATATCTAACATCAAACAATTCATGTTTTTAAGTAATACAATAGTTGTGCCGACGCCATGATAAAAATGTGAGTTAATTTTTTAATTTAAAATTTTTATTTTATATCTCTTTGTATAGACTTCGATATTTTTGGTTCATTCAACGTTTTAAATATATATATGATTGATCAAATGATTTTATTCAAACATCCCAATTGCCTAAGATGAGTGGAAGCGTAAATATTAAGAGTAAAATCATTTTGGAGTACTCTTATGATGAAGTGAGCATTGATCAATAATGTAAACATTGATTAGATCGTTCCTTCATTTCATGTTTTTTTTCAGTGTTATTGATTAGATCAATAATGTAAATGCTTATAATTTTGTTGACAAAAAAGTGCATTAATTGCGGCTAAGTGTATATCAGTGGATTTGTTCAATTGGCGAATGATGATGTTTGCTCCCCCAGTAGATGCGTGAACATTTGTACTGAATGATTATAGGTGAGAATGTGGAATTCTGCTGTCGAGCATTCTCCACTGCAGTCTTTTCATGTGTGTTTCCGAGCAGTTGTGCTGCGGTGTGATGGCGATGATTCCAACTCTTTGGCATGGTGCATTGTATGTGTTTGTTCATTTGTCTGTGTGGTGAAGGAACTGGTGGATGTTTTAGTTCGTGGTTCAATATTTAGTCGATGTTGAATTGATTATATCTCTGCTGTCAACATTATATTTGCTTTTCTCCCTTTACGATTTTAAGTTCTGATCAAATGATATGACATAAATTAGGGTAAGCAAATTAAAAATTATATTATTTTTAGTTTGAATCAAATATTTTTCATCTGTAAAATGTTTTACCCGAAACAAATCAAACTCAAAAATTTTATTAAACAATTAAATTTATAAAATCCAATCAAAATTCATCGAGTTAGAGTCAAATTCATCGGTTTTATACAAGATTTTCATAGGTTCTGTTTATCAACATCGGTAGGTCTTATTATTAGTTTTCAGTACTTTTTAAACTATATTAGAGCATTCACTTTTCGTTCAAGCCATTAAGATACATTGATTATTAGTAAAGAATAAAGATAGCAGTGCACCAACCGTAGGGTATACCCGTTTAAGATACATAGATTATTGGTAAATAATAAAGATAGTAGGGCATAAACCGTAGGGTATACCCATCTAAAAGACTAAAAGATACCACTTTCTGCTAGCTTCCCTTTAGCCTCTATTGCATCTTCGTAACTCGTTTGTTCACATTCTTTAGAATAATTGCTGGAATATTCGGTGGGCATGTCTTTTAATAATTGTATTCGGTTGACATATCAACAATGATAAAATTCCTTTTACATTATTAAACCACAAGAATACAACATCTCCCTTTTCGAATCAAATGAAGAATGCAATCGCCGTCAATTCATTCACCGGATTTAGTTTAAGAAAATGTTATTTTTTTCTTAAAATTTCGAATTAAAGCAGTTGTATTTGTATTATATATATGCATTATCAATAATTTAAAAAAATTATAAATAAATATTATTTAATAATCACCCCCAAACTGTTAAAAAAATGCAATGAACAAATGTTTTTTTTAATGGACAGAAAAGATAGATATGAATAGAGTTAAGATTAAATGTGAGAAAAATTATGAGAATATATATATTTCATACATGGTTAGAGAGATTATTTTAAATTGGAATCAATATATTCAATTCGACTTGATTCAGCTAATTTTTAAATAATATTTATAACTCGATTAACTTTTTTTCCACTCGACTCGATTTAATAATTAATATTAATATCAACTATTTTCGGACAACTTAATAACGACACAGTTGCTCGTTTACAAATACGATGAACATATTATTTTCTCGCTCTCTTTTTAACTTGTTAAATTATGCTAATTAGATTGGTAAAAAAGGCCCATTCAACTGTTGGCCGTGATGCTTGGTGTGTATAATCTGGTGTTATCCTCTGAACCCTGAAGTAAAAACCTCGAAAGGCCAACCTTGTACCCTGTTTTTCTTACATCTTCCTGAACTTGGTCTCTGTACTCCCTGAAAGTAAACCTTCTATAAATGGAAGGTTTTACGAAACTCTCGATCAAAGAATCGTAATAAGGGCAAAGGAAATAAGCAATGGAACATCTCTCCGTTGTTGCATTGGTCACCACCCTATGTTCCACGCTTTTGTAAACATCATTGCTCCATGCCTGAAAAATTTTACACTTTGGGGATTTAGATTTTCAGACAAGTAATATATCGGGACGGTGAGAAAAAAAATCTGGGTTTGTTTTAGTTTTGTTTTCGGAACCTGGAAAAGGTCGCCAATGTTGACGATGAGAGCATCTTTGTTGGGTTTGACGGTCACCCATTTGGAGTCTTTCATGAGTTGAAGTCCTCCCACTTGGTCTTGACAGAGAATCGTTAGGAAATCGCTGTCGGTGTGGGGTACTAAACCCGTAATCTCCGGAGATATTGGACATGCCGGGTAATGATTCAGGCGAAGGAAACATGTCGTTTCGTCGCATATGTTGTCGATCATGGCTTGTTTGCCGTGGCCTAGATTCTCGGCCAGGATCCTTGCTAGAAGCCTCGACAGCTCCGACATGGCTGCTGCGAAACATGTCATCACATTCCTGTATAAAAACATAGGATATGGAAAATATTATGATCCAGACTATAATAATTCCAACTCAAAATGTTTTAAACATGAACCGAGACAACTTTGGGATGACAATGGATCGGATTTTTAGTTCACATGAATTTAATTTAAAAGTTAAAGTCCTCCACTAACATTTGAACCAACCCGAGTTCAGGAGCTTCTTAATTGACCTAAAAACTGACTCATTTTTTAGATTAAACATACACTTGACCAGATTTGACACACACAAACACACACACACATATATATATATATATATATATATAAAGTAAAATAAAGATTCAATTAAAAATAAAATAAAAATAATATTATTATAATCATTTTTAAATATATAAAAATAATTAGTATAATATTATGTTTGATGAGTTTTATTTTTATCCTAAACCTGACTAGGTTTGAACCCAATTTTTTAAAATAAAATACTAATTCAATCGAGTTTGGATGAAATTGTCATCCTAACCTTACTCGACCCGTTGATTCGATAAAAGTAAAGGTATTTAATTATTTTAGTTACCTTAAAGATTTGAACTCTCCATAACAAGCTTCATCCGAAACCTTGGTGAGGGGGACATGAAAGGCTTCCGACCAAGAAAATTGGTTAGGACAAGTAGCCCTAGGATTTCCCCACCTGTAAGAATTATTCAAAAGTCCACTTTTAGCTTTGGTTTTAAAGGGTGCTTGGAACAACTTCACTTGCTCGCTTCTCATCTTCTCGACTAGCTGATGACTAATGCCATGGTTCACCACTTGGAAAAAACCCCATTCCGACGATGCTTTACAAATGGCGTCGGCACAAGCTCGGCGAACCGTCTCGTCGTTGCTCATTAGACTGCACAAGTCAATCAACGGAAGCTGGCATTCTTCCATGGTGACTCGGGTTCGAGGTTCATCACATTGGCTCGATCCGCGTGATAAAAGTGTGCCATAATGGTCGAGCAGAGGTGGATATGAATCTGAATGAACCATTGCTAATGGACCAAACCAAACACAAAGTGCCGTGAAAATATGTGGATATGGTTCTTGTATGTGAGTTGCAGGGTGGAAACTTGAAGGATTAATGGTGTTTATATATGGTTCGGGGACAGAGTTTGTAGGGGAAGAATCCAATGGTAAAGACAACAAGCGAAAAGCCACCAAATGTCGACAGGTGTCAAAAGAAGAGCGTTTCACTCTTTTATTGTCCGAAGCAGAAGTACTAAGCTTTTTGTGCAGGAGGGTGGGAAAATGATAAGAAGAAAATTTCCAAACCTACCTTCAATTTTTGACCTTTTGGAAAGCTTTGATTACATAGGCAAAGACCCCTTTTTAACATGTAAAGATGGTGACTTTGTTTGGGGAGATGAAATGGGAAATTCCTTGCCGCTTTTGGAGTCTAGATATTATTTTTATTTGTCAAGTAAATTTTGATTATATCTGAAATAGAATAAAATAATTTTTAAATAATTATAATTTTATATTGCTTCAATCATAAATTTTGAAGATATTAAATTTATGTAATAAAAAATAAGTTAATTTCGTTATACGTTCATAAATGTTTTTTTATTATTATGGAGTAAGTGTAAAATATTATATATTTAAAGATAACTCTCAATTTTTTAATATTGAGCGCTCACACCCTGGTAATAGTATAGCATGATTTCATATAGCTGAATAGACTCATGATTTCATGTGTTGTAAACCCTAAACCTAACAAAAGAAAAGAAAGAAAGAATGTGGGAAGATGCATGTGCTTGTTAGAGCACCATGTGATATGATGGAGAAATCAAACCGCCGCCCATCAAGACTTTTTAGTTCATACTTCACATAATGATTTGACTAATGATTTCCTACTTCTAACCAGTGGGTTCAATGAGCTCCCACCATTTAATTTTATTTACATTTTCATTAATAATATGATTTTAAATTTGATATATAAGGGAATCCGTCAAATGATTCAGCAGTAAAAAAGAGAGCATTTTTTTATAGAAATTTTGGGTTCTAACAACTATATCCGTAAAGATATGAATGTGTTATCAATAATTAAAAAATATTTTAAACATAAACTATACTTATAATCATACCTAATATGTATGATAACGATGGAATATTGATTCATATATTATTAAAGCTATTGTAAATACTAAGAAATTATTGATTTAAACGTATTTGAATGTATTTATATATATATATATATAGTTAGAGTCGATTTAAATGTATAATGTTCTTCTTAAGCCAAGAGTTACAGGATTGGAGTAAACTCAAACGCATATGGCTTCTTTAGATGGGTACATTTAGGGATGATAGTTTAATAGAAATTTGATGGATTCCGGTTCAACTCGTTTTGATAGGATTAGATTAAAAAATAATTTTGTCTATGAAATATTTTCGAGTCAAATTTTTAACGTCGTTAATTTTAAATTTTTGATTTTTTTTGAGTCGATATGAACTTTATTCACCCTTATCCCTAGGTATATTTAGTTTGGCGTTTGAGGATTTGTGTAATTTAGAAAATCCATTTATGTATATTATGATATAATATTATTTTAGGTATTTGGATATTCATAATATTAAAATATACACTTAGGATTTCTAAGTTTGAGTGTGCTTTATGCAATATTACGATCTATTAAAATTTTTGTTTTATATTTCTTTCAATTTCTCATATTTTACAATTAATATAGTGAAATTTTGTCTACTCTATCTATATTTTTTCTTTTTCACATATTATTTATTTTATTATAAATTTTACAATTGATTATTCATAATTATCTCTAACTTAGTTTTTTATATAAATTTGGGATGAGTACAAGATAATATTTATTCGAAAACTCTCAATCATTTAACAATGATTGTTCATTCTATTGTGGCACATACAGTGCTTGAACTCGAAATCTCAAGAGATAACAATAAATCTATTAATCACTAAGATCATTTGGTTCGTGTCTTAACTCAGTTACTTAAATAATAAAGTTTTATCTTGAATTTTAAACTCAAAAGTCAAACTTTTTATTAGACCAAATGGAATCTTGCCCCTTTTTTCCTCAAATAAAAGAATAATACACACAATAAAACGCCGCCGCCCAAAAACGCAACATCACATGTCGTCGTGGTTGCATTATTTGATTAATTATTAGATTTTACTAATTTAGAAAAAAAAGGTTAGTTATATATGATTCATAACAAATATTAAAAATGTTGGCACGTGTGAGGATTTTCTATTTTAATAAACAAAACAATATATTCTGGTGGCATATTATTATTAACAGAGTATTAGATGCTCTTAATGACCATTAAAAACTTAAAAAGAAAGCTTAATTATATATATAATAATTTAAGTTTTATGTCAAATTTGGATTTTAGGAGATTCCATCTCACCTTGTCTAATATAATCATACATATACCCTTCTATGTATTTATACATTACTAATTAATTTTTGATAAAAAGAATATGTAAACTTTTGCATATATTATTTTAGATTAAAATTTAAAAATATTAATTTATGTAAAAAAAACATTTTACATAAACCAGTTTATTCCTCCCAACATATATACATATACGTAAATATTAGTATATAATATATTAAACTAATTTTTTTTAATTTTATTTTTAAAATAAATTAATTAATATTTTATTTGAATATTTTTTATTTTGATAAAAAAATGAAAAATTATATTAAATCGAATAAGATCCTAGACAGAATTAATTTTTTAAACTAAAATTTGTAGTCCAATTTAAGGCTACTAAAAACATTTTAACTATAAGTCAAAATTTATTATTATAATATCATATCGAGTTCTAATCAACTAAAAATATATATTGATCTCTTCGATTGTTATTCCTAACCACTCCTAAATATATATTTTAATAGAAATATATATTATATGATTGGTCTTAATAATTTGAATTTAATAGTTAGATGAATAAAAAAGTGTAATATTCCCAAATAACAACTTTATGTTTGACTTGGTGTTAAAAACAACTTTGACTTATGAACAATTGTATGACAACTTTCTAATGTTTTATATTAATATGTATAAATTTTATTGATTTTTAAAATTATTATTATTATCACAATGTTTTGAGAACGTCCAGCGAAAATTTAAAAATAATAATGAGGAGAATCATTTCATTATTAATCTTGATTGTTCGTGTATCATTAGATTACCTAAAAGAGTGTGTTACTGTAATAAAATTTTATTATCAATTAAAACTTATTAAATCAATAATTTTTAGTATGTGAAATGAAAAATAAGTTTGAGAGTACGATTACGTATAAATAATAACCAACACTCTTAAAACACCTAAAATTAATACCTCGATAAATCCATGTTTTTCAAATTTTCAAATATTATAAGTTTAAAAGTTAAATATTTAAATATGATATTTGCAGTGATGTTAATAATACAGAAGAGGCTATTGGTTTTGCTTTTGTTTACATAACCGATTGATTTCTTGTAGTGATGTTAGCTAATATCGGGGCCTGACCTTGAACTTGACAATGATATAATAGTCGGGTCTTGGGCCTTTGAGTATTTTTATTTTAATTTTACATGGTTCCACCGTATGCCATCTTTATAATTGCATTGGATCTTTGTCACATATTGGGCCAATCTTTGTTTTATCCCATCTCTCAAGATTACCCTTCAATTTTCTAATTTCTATGAATATTAACCTTTAAATTTGGGGTTGTCCTTGTGGATAAGGGTGTTAATGAAAAGAGTGTTTGATGAACTGTTCGTGAACCGTTTGTATAACGTTTGTTTAAATTCATCTGTTAAGCTAAATGAACGAATATGAACAAAAATTTTATATTCGTTTAATAAACGAACGAACACGAACAAAGGAGTGTTCAATTCATTTATGTTCATGAACAAGCTCGTCTATAAACTCATTTGTCAACTTGTTCATTTATGTTTATGAACAAGCTCATTTAATTTTTATTTTTATTTTTACATTTTAAAGATCTGTGAATGTAAGGATTAAATTAAACTCGTGGTGAAATTTGGAGTTTAATTGTGGATGTTATATAATATTTATTTAGTTGGTTTTGTTTAATTTCTAAATATATATATGAACAAGTTGTGACCCTAAATAAACATAAAAATGAACATAAAAATGAACGTTAAATACTCAAAATAATGATGTGATATGTGTCACATCACCTAAAGTGATGACATGACATGTGCTATATCAACAATTGGACACGTGTAAAAATATCATATCAACAACAAGGGTTAACCGTTAGTCAACTAACGGTTACCATCCAGCTAGGTCTATTTTGACCAAAAATTAAAACCTTAGAGACTAAAATGCTAAAAAAGAGAGTAAAGTGACAATTTGTACAAACATTATGAGTAATTTTGTAACTGTACCAATATATTTTTAAAATCGCTTTCACGTCAATAAGACAATTTAATATTTAGATGACTTGATCATAATCTTTTAAAATTTGACAATGGATTTAAAATTTAAGTCATAATCTAGGATGTATAATGAAATTAAGTTTTTGATAAAAAAATGGATTTTGAATATAGTATTATAATAAATACAGGTGCGTAATTGAAAGACATATCAAATGTTAGAGACATGTGCACCTATTACATGTACAGTTTAGTGATGACTATTTTCTTAAAAATGTCAAATCTAAATTTTTTGTATGATAAGTATATATACATTTAAATTTTGATCCACGCATTTGGATCATTCTCAATGACACATACGAGCAGGCATCTAACATCCAAATTGATTGTTTGACTAACATAAAGACCTAATTAATACGACACGACATTGATACTTTGATGATTTTATGAGAAAGTTCCAAAGTTTGACACCGATCTATAATATGTATTATAATTCGAGGATGTTTGGGGAATTAAACTAGGAAAAACACATTTTTGTTTTCATTTTTTTTAAAAAGTTTTCTTCATTGCTTTCCCTTGCAAAGCTCCGCTTTGTGTTGGGTGGAGGTCTCTAAGCTAATCTCGTTACTCCATCAACATAAATGGACATGCTAAACTAAAGCAAAAAACCCCATCCCCAGAAGACTATATATTTATTTATTTATACAGAAAGCTACAGTGGCAAAGATTTTAGTGGTTTGTAAGTGAGAAGGAAAAAGGTATAACCAATTAGGGACGGTTTGGGAATAAAATATTTATTCTTCCGTTTGGTTGGCCAGTAATTCTATTCACTGATAATCTTTTATTATCAATAGTAGATTTTTTAGTATATTATCGGGAATGTGATTACACCTTCCTTTAGGTATTGTTGGATTACCGGTGTTTTTGACTAAAATGCCCTTAATTTTTTTCTTCAAAAATATCATTCTTCTTTCATTGAATAATAAAAATTCTACGAATGTTAAATTATAAATTTATCCTTAAACTATTTTAGATTTACAAAAAATCTATAATTAAATAAAATTTTACCTTTTCATTAAACATATTTATCTTTTTAATTTTGTAAAAAAATATATATAAATTTTATAAATTTAAATTTTTTAAAGAAAATATATAAATTAATTATAATAATATTATAGTAAAATTCAACTTGTTAAAAAAATAAATATATAATAAGAACAATTTGATAAAATATACATTTCAATAATTTTTTATTTCTTTAATCAAATACTGTAATTTTATATTTCTATTAAACCGACCAAATTTAAAATACAACATTCTCCGTAATCTTTATTCTCATTAATAATCTTTCCATTTATGAACTAAACAGGTTTGGTCGGAAAGTTGCCCACGGAAAGGTAACTTCTCTCCCACTTCATCCCCCTCTCTATCAGTCTTTATTTATTTTTTCTACGTGTCGTTTTTTGACCTCAGATTCTTCTTTATTCAATTCAAATTGATGGGATTTCTTTTGTTTTTAGGATTCGATTTGGAGTTGAGTTTCCTAGATTGATATGGCATTTTTCTTTTTGGTAATTTTCCTTGATTACGAGTGCTTCAATTGTGGCCTTTTGTTTAGCTGAAATGAACAAAGAATAGTTTGGTGACCTTTTGAAGGAAGTTGACCGTGTATGATGATGAGAAGGAAATAAGTTTTTCTTTTCTATTTTCTTTTCCTTTTCCTTTTTCACATTAAAATTTAGTTTGGATTTCTGGGTAAAGTGGATTATTGAGTTGTGTGGAAAGTTAGGAAAATTTGGACAACAGGATCGAATTCTGGGTTCCATCATGAGGAAGATTTAGCATCAAATATGAACCGGCACGCTTTACCATTCCAATCAGTTGCGTTTAGTTGTAGTTCTGACATGATTCCGGTGGGTGGTTACTTTGCTCCACCGCCGATGTTCTTGCCGGGGAATTCCAGTATTATTACCACTTCTCCTGCCTTAATCCAACCGGGAAGTTCTTCTGGATCTTCCTTCCTTCTAGATTCTGTTGCAGGACTCAAGGATGATACAGGGTTGGCTGTCGAGTGGTCTGTTGATGAACAATATATATTGGAGGATGGCCTTGAAAAGTATGTTCTATAATTCCTTCTTCTTGCTTTTTTATTTTGAGTTTTTGGAGGCATATTCGATTGTACGATTGATATAAGTAGTGTAGTTGAATTTTCCCAGTTCATATAGAATAAAAGACCCCCTTATTGTGTTAGTAGGACTGCTGTGTGTTTTCGCTTATGATAGAACTGTTTCCAAAGAGATACTCATTAGGTATGTCTTGTTTTTGAGCTTAAGATTTAAGTGCTGATTTTCGTTTTTCAATGTGCATGTATATAGATATAAAGAGGAACCGAATATTTTGAAGTACATAAAGATTACAGCTACTTTGCCTGATAAAACCGTACGTGATGTTGCTTTGAGGTGCAGGTGGATGCAAGTAAGGTCCCTTCTATTTTTAATGATTCATTTCTACCATTGTTTGTACTAATTTCTATTGCCTTGTATCATGTGATTTATGCTCTCATTCTATGTCTGCATGTGAAAAATTGGTTTTCAAGATTATTAGTTTTGATATGGTAGAAACTGGAAATGTTCAATTAACGACACATGTTCTGGATTATCTGTGCTAAAGAGAACTTGGACTAAAAAGTATCCTCTTAACCAAATATCTTATACTTATATGAAATTGGCAGAGAAAGCGACGGAAGCCTGAACATAATTCAGGAAAAAAGCCGAACAATAGAAAGGTATGCTGATTAATTTTTGTAATTCTGTGAAATAGTTATTGATTTCTTAGATTCTTTTGCCCCAAAATGAATTTGCACATGTTACATACATTTCTGGAAGCACATAGAATCCGGATGATGAAATATAGAATTTAAGGCTTGAGTTTGGCAAGGAATGTCGATTTTCTACTTTTCATTTTTCAAGTTGAATTATTGTTTTTTGTGATTGCCTTCTTTCTTTCAAGTCAAATCACAAACAAGGCCGTTAACTATGACTAAAAATTAACAGTAATTAAATTCACTGTATCTCAATTTGCTAAGTTGAATGCCATGACTTATTTTCATGTTTTAATTTCCGAAAACCAACCGATGTCATTAGGATATATTGTGATCGAAGAAACCATATTCTAAAGATCTTACTTCTTCAGGATAAGCCGGTGGAATCATCTTCTAAGATGAATTTGCCTTCATCTCTGCCACCAACCATGTCTGCATATCCTCCAATGATGCACCATGTGGACCAGAATGAAAGAATGCCTTCTGAAGGTTTGTATGTTATATTAACACCTAGAAATATCAATATCCTTCTTTCGGTTGTGATTGCTTTTGATTAGTGTCTTTCTATCAGTATTTGTTTAGTCTCTCCATTTGTATTATTTCATGAAATATAGGACATAATTTTCTGTAATCTTACAAACTGATCTTCCAAAATTTAAAACTTTTTCAAAAGTGCAAGCTTTGAAAACTTAACAGCAATGTAAAAGTTATACTCTACAATAGAGATTGATCTTTCTTTTATGAGGTCAAAGAATGATTCTAGCAGCTGGCTTCAGTCTAGTAGCTACTCAGTGAATATCTGCGAAATAATAGCACAGCCTAAACACCTGTGGCATTTAACAGTAAAGCTAAAGAGTTTATTAGACTGTACTTTGCATATATAAATTATACTCTGATTGTTTCATACGCCCAACTTTGTCTATTTGTGTTGTTAAAGTAAATTTCTTCTAATTTGGGCTTTAGACACCATGTGTCCATTTTCCTTGAAATTATCAAACTAATTCTGTTTATTTATTTATTTCCTTAATTTTATATGTTATTCTTCCCTTCTCTTTTTAGTTTATGTGAGGTTTTACTTAATGGAAAACCTATTGTAGTTACTTGCGAGGTTTTAATGTTTAATCTGCAAATTATGCCTGCTGTATTGTTTAGCTGTTTAATTTGCTTGTTTGTCGTATGTTCTTAGGAATATGCGGTACAATTATGCATATTTTGAAGCAAAATGCTCAAACTCTTAGCCAAATCACATCCAATCTTTCTGCATACAAGGTATCATTCCCTGGTTCATAACCTTTCTTTGATCATCATATGCAACCATGCAGTAATTGATAGGTGTTATTGTGATGAATTCTATGCCTTCTTGTTTATGCTACTTTTTAATGTTTAGTCTGCAAGTTATGTAAGTGTTTGCAGTAAAGTTCAAGAGGTTAACTTAGGTGATAATGATTCCTTTATTAATTGATTAGTGTTGATGGATTTAGAGTGAGACTATGAGAATCATCACTGATGAAATTATTAAAGATCAAAATTTTTGGATCTAGCATTGTTGTCCAAAACTTTTAGCTTCATTTGCAAACTGATATAAGGTGGCATATAAATGTACTTCTGCATTCGTGCTCTTCATTGTGTATTGTTGCAAGTGGAACTCATCTTTCAAAGGAAGTGTTATGGATTCTATTTATTCTTCTTTTGCAAAGTGCTCTTCGAATCTTGTATGTGATTGCCTTATCATGTATGATTCTTGTTAACACTTACAGTATTCCGAGGTTGGCTTATTGATTAAAGCTTTTATAAACAGTTACAGGATAACATCGATCTCTTTTGTCACGCAAGGAACAATATTACCGCCATGCTAAACGAGTACGTTGATTTTCTTTTTAATTGTTTTTTTTATAGAAATGGGAGACCTCTTTAAAAAAACCCCTTCATACGAAATGTGAAAGTTTCTTCGAGCATTGGACGGAGGAAAGAAGTGTCTCATATTTTATTGCAACCTGGAACATTACAACTTAGGAATCATTAGAACATTTTTCTTTTTAATTGTAAATTGGTGATTAATGCCCTCTGGCATGCTTTTTGATTATTTATCTGGTTTGCTGTCTCCTATATGGGTTATTAGTTTCAAATGTGACTTTTTGCAGCATGAGAGATACACCAGGTTTAATGAGCCATATGCCACCGTTGCCTGTGTCTGTTGATGAGGATTTAGCAATTAGCATCTTGCCTGGAGCAACTAATGCCTTGTCTCAGGTAGGTTCTCATTTAAATTGATTTAGTTGCATGTACTGGGATTGATACCCAAAATGGAGGAGTCGTATAAAACGCAATAAGCCAAAGAATTTGTATAAAACACCATAAGCCAAAGAATTTGTATAAAACACCATAAGCCAAAGCCTATTTTATGCATGGTTGCAAATGTAACCTTCGTGGGTTGATCTGAACATCAAACTCTTTCAGTCTTACATTCTGTTCATGTTAGTAAGCTTCATCGCACCATGGCATGTAGTCATCTTTCCATGTGGTTAGGTCACATAAACCGAATACTTAACTTTATCACGTAATCCCACTGCTCTTGAGATGGAGAGGGCGGGGGTGGGACTGCATTTACACCTTGAGATCAACCCCTTATACCATCATACTATCAACTAGTGTCTGTTTAATGGTGGGAAATTAGTTTCCCCACAAGGCAATAGGTGAAACTGCAAATGTTTTAAGCGAACGGGAAATGATAGTGCTTATTATGATCCCACTTAATTCGCTATGGTGCATACTTGTGTTACCTTGTTTTGTTTTTCCTTGTGTACGCAGACAGTGGTTTTTGGCTCGCCAAGCGGGATCCATCTCAAGCAGGAACCAAGGTGCTGATATCGAACTGTCAAGATTGAGACTGGATATATCTGGTTCGTGTAACTACAAAAGAAAATTCGACCGTAAATGCCATCAGAAGCTTTGTAGGTTGCCACCATTGGGTGCCACTGGATAAATTTGTAGAGATCCCCCATTTTCGGAACCCGATAATGTTTTACCCATCATATATTAAATCCATGCACCCGATATTAAGAAATGCAGCACTTATCATCTCCTTGCTCCATGGAGGCTAAAAATATTCCAAAATAAAAAAAAAAATCTAACAGGTTTAGTTGAATCCTTACTTGGTGCTTTGATTCATGTAATTGCTTGTATTTTGTTTTCTTCTTGTTTCAGGTCAACATTTCAACTCACTGAGTTAGAATGATTTTCTCTTGTTGTAGCATTTTCTTTTGATAAAGGAAATCGCAATTTGATTGCAAATACTGAGATTCAAATTTTATAATTTTAAGTTCGTAATATATTTTATAATATGAAAATTACATTTTACAATATGTATATGTAAAAAAAAAATAATAATAATCTCCCTACTAATGCAGATCAATATGATGTATTCAAAAATCTGATTTCGTGTGGTGATTTATAGGATATATACAAGTACGGATATCTGATCACAAATTACCGGACCAATCATAATCTTGATAGACGATGGCAATGGTGTCTTCATCAGCCAAAAGCTTCTTCAAAATCTCAGCGTCTCTTCCATCCAGGTACTTGAGCACCCACTCCAAGATGTCTCTATCCTTCTCTCCAAAATCTGCGCTGAACCTGTTTGTCAAAATGCCCTTGTTTTCATGTGTCTAATTTCCGTCTCCAGTTAATTTCTCCATACATCCTGAACTATATTTAAAATCTAAACTGGTGTTGTAAATTTTAAATCGATTCATTAAAAATATCATTATGTATAAATTATGTCGTTCCGTCAGTTTGATATTAAATGTCGGTTTGGATCTATTGTGGAACATATTTAAAACATGTTTATCAAATTTTAAACACGTGTATACCTTCCACACAGATAACTTAGATCAAATTTGATTCAAACTGACATTTAATGACCGAACTATATAAGAGACTGATATTCTAAGGACTCAAACAAAATAGTTTAAAATTTTAGGATAACGCATACTATAGGTCACTAAACTGTGCTGAAATAATTGTTTTGGTCACTAAACTTTTAAAAATTATAAAATAGTCATTAAATTTCATAGATCTGTTATAAGATGTCATTAGATTTTATGGGATTGATACAATTTTTTTATATTGTAGTAACTTTTTTTATAATAGTTCCATAAATTGAATAACTATTTTAGAACTTTTGTAAGCTCAGTGACCAAAACAATTATTTGAACATTGTTCAATAAACTTTAATCTTTATGACCAAATTAGGGGGGGGGGGCTTACCATTTGATGATTCGAGTTAAGTAAACAGTTCTTAGATCGGAATCAATCTCAATCCCTTCATTCTGAAAGTAGTCCATTGTTGCAGTTTTGAGCTCTTCTTGCACATTCTGGGCTGTGAAAAACCTTAGCTTCGGGCTTGATCTCGTTCCTTTGCATAATCCGAAATGAATCAATGGATTCAGTTTCATAGGAACCAGCTGTCAATATTACAATAAAAAAGAAAAGGTCAAGCCTCCATGATTTATAAAGTGAAAATGTTCTGTTAAGTTATAGTTTTCATCCCCACACTATATTTAACTATGAGATTTAGTCTTTATAGTTTGATTTTATATGCTTTGATCATCCTACTCTTATTAATGTTATCTCTTAGTCATATCACTAACATTATCTAAAAATATCATTTGTCAACTAATGTCAATTTTTTTTTGAACAAAAATATTTTTTTAGAGATAAGATTGTTAAGGATTGGACTCATACTTTCATGTCGTGCAAGAATCTAATGGCTACAATGGATGTTATATATATATAACGACATCAATCGACTAATGAAATTTTCTAACAGTGTAAGTAATGTAGATCCAAGAATAACATCACTCTAATTAGGGATACCGGGATAGTGATGGATCAGATTTTCAGTTCATCCGAACTCGACTTGACTCGAGTTTAAGGAAGTTTTATAACACGATTTTTAAGGTAAAAATTCGAACCCACATCCTATCCGGCTCAAATATATATTTCTTGTTTTTATTAAGTAAAATAAAGACCTAATTGAAAAAAATATATAAATAGAGGAGTATTATAATAGTTATTCATAAATTTATAAAGGTCAATCATATTATTACTCTCAAATCAAATATTTTCACCCTAAACCTAAATCTATCTTATACTTTAAAAAGTTGACCCAAAACCAACTTTTTTTTAAAAAAATATGACCCTATAAAATCATATCAGAACCTATCGAGTACGGATCAAATATTCAACCCTACTCGTAGTATGAGATATATAGATTAAATCCCGATATAATATAGGTTCGAAAAATATAATTTGACCTAAAGTTAAAAAAAAGATCGAATTGTTGAGTTTAGGATTTACGTGTAAACGTCGGTCTCCTTTGTTAAAGGGTTTGGTCAAGGAATAAGGGGATCTACGATTGTTTCTGAGGATCCCATTCTCTATGATGCTGAGGGAATAAGGGTACCCTCCGATTACATATTGAAAATCCAAGAAGAAAATTTTGTTATCGAGTATTCCTTCAGGGTGTCCGATACTGATTACAGCATGGATCACCATTGCATTGTATAAGTTCAAGAAGAAGGTCAATCTCTCATTTGGAGTGAATAATTTAAGATTGATCCTTTGCAAATCTCGAACCAACTTAATATATCTGCATCAACAACAAAATCGAGAATTAAGATTTAATTCGTTTGATTTATACGGTTATTATTAGAAGATAATTTAATAACTCAATTTAAATTGCATATTTCTAAAAAAAAAAAAGTAAAGAGAAACATAAATATAGAGATATAATCTCCAAGGATCCTTTACGAAAAAAAATAACCGCATCCATTTAGACCTATGAATTTAATAGATTGTGTTGATTTTGGATTTGGTCAATTTGCATGGAAATTGATCGTTAAATCTTAATAGTTTTGGATCAATTTAAATCAGTTAAACTCTTTGATATTTTTTTAACGAAAAATTGAATTAACTAAATTCTTTGATCAATTTTAATCAAAAAATTAAACCAATTAATCCCTTTTATTAATTTAAACAATTATTTATGAGATATTACTATTACATGACTTATGTTCTACAACGTTGAAAATGGAGGTTCTTTAAAGAAAAGTTCTAAAATAGTTCTAAAAGATATTAAAAATGATAAATTTTAGAAATATCACTTGACAATATTGTGATATAACAAATGATACCAATTAATTTAAGAAAAACTATTAGATTTAGTGGTTAGCGTTGATTATAGGAGTAAATTAATTAAATTTCAGAATATAAGAACTTTTGATACCTTTACGCTAGTTTTAAATTTTGAGTAGAAAGTTTGGGTCAATTTTTGGTTTACGACACTTTTTGTTTTGGTCCCTCAGGTTTGGTTTAATTTGAATTTATTTTTTTGTGTTTAAGAAAATATCTTTATTAAATGTTTAGTTTACGATTTTGTTTGTAAATTTTCGTTGTAATTTAGATATTTTCTACTTTTAATAAAATTAACGACTTCTATAAAAAAAATAGACTTAAATTTACTTTAAATACTCGAATTCGAGCAATAGTGACTTAAAAACATACCTGCGAAATTCTTCACTTTTACCGATGGCAAGATAATCGACATGGAGTCTGTTGTCGGATACATAGCCATCCATTTCCACGATGGCCAACATTAATTTGGAAAGTCTATCGACCATAATCGATGCAGGCTTTGGTTCATTATCATTTGTCGCTGTTCGAAAGTTGAAGCATCCCATAATAAATGGCTCATGTTCAAGGAAACGATAATAATGGTTCCCACTTTCAAAATCATTTTCCCTTCAATTAAAAAATAATAATTAACTTTCAGTGTTAGAAAATTAACATTATATTATTATAATTCATTTTAAATAGAATGTTTCTAACCCAAAGACATGGTGGATGAAGTGTTTTTGGGCTATCATCTTCGCAGTGGCAATGCCCTGAAACAGCGTATTAATATAATGTTATAAAATGATTATTGAACTTTTAAAATTATTATAAAATAGTCCATTATAGTATTAAAGTAATAATAAATTTTGATAAGTAGTGACAAATCTAGACATCATATCAGGTAGGTTCATGTGTTAGATCAAGTGGATTCAAATACATTTAATTTATTATGATAAATGACTTATTTAAAAATGAATCTAAATTTAAGTATCAATTTGAATCTAAAAGTCAAATTCAAAAACATAATTGGACAACAAAATAGATACTAAATTTAACCTTAAAGTCAAATTTAGATATCTAATTGGATAAAAAATTAAGTAGCTAGATACTTAAAACTATAAATATATATTTGATATTTGAACTAGGTACCTTCTCCCAAGTTGAAGTTAGTACCTAAAGAACTTCTGCTCCTAAATTGGTACCTAACTTGACACCTCTTCTTAGGTTGGCACTTAAAGAAATTTTGGCTCCTAATTTGATACCATAACTTTAATTTCATTTATTGTTTTGATATTTTTAATAATTTTTTTTCTAAATTTTAAATTTTTTTATTAAAAAATGACATATGATGACATTATTATTGACATGTGATATAATCTTATATTGTCATGTTATCAAAAAATAAAATTCATGTGTCAAGTACTAAAGGTATCTGATTTATAAAGTGACTAGTTCGTGTGTGGAATGTATATTTAAGCTTATATTGAAGGGTAAAATTAACTATAAAATTTAAACCTTTCTTTTGCCGCAGTCAAGGTAGGTAGTAATGGCTTCCACCATATCAGCACCAGCAAAGCAACTCTTCACCATTTTCATCTTAATCAAACGGTCCTGAATCTGCAAACTCCGTCTCAGATAATTTACTACTTCCATCAATTCATCTTCTTCGTCTTCCTCATCGTTAATTCCGTAGTCCGGTGCTTTCGGCGCTTCTTCGGGACATTTCGGACCCAACAATTCCCTCATTTTCTCTTCCAATCCCCCACTCTCGCTCCACGATTTCAATGTCTCCAATCCGCCTATCAAGCAATCGTTAAAGAATATCTTCGGCACTTGGGCGTCTCCCGATCGTTCGATCAACTCCTCAGCCTTTTTAGTGAACACGTCGATGTTTATTTCAACGTATCGATGCCCTTTTTCTCTGAAGAATCTGCGAGCGGCGATGCAGTCTTTGCAGTTCGATTTCGTGAACAACGTTATTCGACCTCTTATTTGATCTTCGAGTCGTTCTTCTCCGCTTTTTGGATTCACTATGACTTTCACGCCGGGGATCTTGAACTCCGTTACATCGAAGTTCAACGAATCGTCGTCTTTCTCCACGATATCGTCGATGTCTTCTTTTAACGAGTACAAACTGTTAATGATCGCCGCCGAAAAACTGGTGCTCCGATCCAAAATGTATTTCCCAATCGAAGGCATCCTTTCGGTGATCGATAACGACTGCGATCGCTCCATTCTCGGTTTCGGTGGCTCCGGTTTCGGGAGATGAGCTTGAGCATTGATGGCTGTTATGTATTTATTATGGCCACTTCCATTGTCATTTGTTTGATCATTAATTACGTCGGGATCTAGGGTTCTATTAACTTCAAAATTTGAATCTGAATATTCTTTTCCACCATCTTGAACGTCTCGCACGGCGGTTGTTTCCACTCCGCCGTTCTCGGAGCTTTCGGGAATAGTCTTCTGATCACCGTCATCGGCTTTGTCTTGCTCTGAGTGGATATCGATTGGATTCATATTTCTGAAAGGAATTTAAAAAATGAAAACGGAACAAGTTTATATATATAAAGGAGGAAATGGGATTTTAATGAAGAAAAATACAGCCATCAAAACGGAGAGATTTAATGGGAGAAAATATATAGAAAAGGAGAAAATTTTGGAAAGAACCACACAAATGAAATGTAAGTTTTATTTTTAAGAAAAGCTTGAAAAGGTCAAATATTTATGAATCCAAGAAAAAAAATGGTGGCTAATGGTTTGAGTTCGATTATCTAAAATTTGATTTACATGTACGAATTAAGTAATATTTTTGGTTAAGAATTTATTTTTATTTTTTGAGATTTTTTCTTATTTATTGATCAATTAAATATTCTTTCGGTCAGCAAGGACTCCAACGTAGTGGTCAATGGTCTAACCGTCTAAGTAAACTTTTAACGGTTTAGCTTAGCTTTTTATTACCAAGATTAACGGTTATTAACATTGAATGATCATTTTGATACAAATAAATATTATTAATGATCAATTTATAATTTTTGAAAGTTCAATAAAAAAAATACTCAAATTTTAATAAGCATTCGTGTAGTTTATCTTATACTGAGATAAAATATGAGTAACTTCAAAAAAAGCCCAACTCGACTAGGTTGTTATGCTGGTTAGTTTAGGTAGCCAGTCCTTTCTAATACTCCTATGATAGGAATTTACGTGAAAATGGGCTAAAGGAACGTCTAAATAGGGATGGGTAAGGGTCGTTTGAGTTGGAGTCTCGGCCGATTTGATCTTACCTAAATATTATATTTAATTTATATATCATTTAATCTAATTTAGATTTAGAGATATTTCATCCATTTCAAATTTGATTTGATTTAGGGAATAAAAATCTACATTTATATTGAACTCGACTCGACTCAATTTGATATATATATATATATTTGTATTTAATAAAATATGAATTGAATTAGACCCGACTTTACATATACATTCAAATTTGCCTTTAATAAATTATTAGATAAAATCAAATTAAATAAAAACTCATATTTAGATCTAATATTCGTCCCTATGTATAAACCATGCCTCACACACAAGAAAGAAAAGAAAGAAGTAAAAAGGTCCACATTCATAGATTATTTCTTGCATTATTCACCCGTCTTATTTGAGAATTTTATATTTTTCTAATAGGGTCCACGTTGCAGATTTTCTTCTAGCAATACGATCTATTTTATTTGCTCAGTTAAGTAAGTACAAACAGAACAGACAACGTGGATTCATAATAGGAAATAAATAAAAAGAAAGAACGTGCTTAAAAAATGCTTTCAATTCTTCATCATATAATACAAACCCAACATGTTTTACAGCTGGGCAGCACTCGTTAATGCCACGGAACTTCTTTTCCTTCCCTGCCCAAAATAATGCATTTATTTCACCCTAATTATCATTACAACTTTTTATTTAAATTTAATCATACCATACATAAATATTGATATAAAATAAAATATTTTTAAATACATTTCAAATTCTAAAACCTTAATTTTACTATTTAAAAATAATTTTTATTAAATATTATAAATTTGAAATTGCTGAAAATATTTTTAAATTATTAAATTTAAATTAAATAGATAGATTATTTAAATAAAATTATAATATATATATATAATTTTAATATTATAAATATAATAAATTACATTTAAATATTTTTTTATATTATTTAATTTATATTATAAAAAGTAAATAAATTGATAGTTGGCGAGGGGATGTGGGGAGATTGACTGACTGAGAGAGATAATTACGCGAGCGGGAAATTCCAAGTGAACTTTTTGCCGCAAAATGGCCCATAAATATGGTGTGATGGAACGGCTTTATCTCATCACTTGCCTCTTCCATTTCAATCACCATTACTAGTGGGTAAATTATACATTTAATACTTAAACTACTATTTCTGTTTCATTTTGGTATCTAAAATCTATATATTTTAAATCATACCTAAGGTTTAGTCTATATTTCAATTCATTATTTGATGATGTGGTTTATCTTATGGTAAAACGTCAACATCATCGTTAAATTTTTAATGACGATACACTAAAATAAAACCTAAACTAAACATTATATATATTTTAAAAAAATATTGAAACATAATAAAAGTAATAGTTTATATATTAAATATTTCATTTACCTTTATTATTATTAGTACTCAAATCTCGTTAATAAATATAAATCTCCAAAATACATATAAAATGGCATGATGATCTTTTTGTCCCATAAACTTAATTGTTTAATCATTTTAATCCTTAAAATTTTATTGTATTCGTTTCCTTTTTTCTTTGAATATTATGTGATGATTAAAATAATATTTTTTCATAAATTTTCTTAGTCATTATACAATGTACACACATCTTACACACATAATTATTCGAACTCAATACTTATGGGGAGAACAACACTCTACTTAATCATTGAGATCGCCTAAATGGTTTTATTTATTCGAGTCTTAAAATTTTTGTTCTAAAATGAAATATTGGAGGCCAAAAATGCTAGAACTAATCAAACGTTAAGGGTATTTTTTATTATTATGCCTCTATTTAACATTTTTAAAGTACATATAACACAACCTAAGTTTTCTTTCTATAATTTTGTGTCGTCTCCCTTTTTCTCTTTGGTTTTTGTTTAGCAGGTGGTGACACCAATTTTAATATCGGTTATAGACCGTTGGTGATTTTTATTTTTTCTTATTTTTTTCATACTATGTATTTTGTTTTCATTTTTTTAATTTTTTCAATTTAAAATAAAAATCTATGCACTCGCGATATTCTTTTTTCTACTCTTGTGGCAAGTTCCTTATGCTTTTTAGTACGTTTTCTACATATCCCTACGGTCATGTTGTTGCTCGTACATAGACCCTTACGATATTTGTTTTCTGATTGATTTGTCGGTGATAACGTATTATCAGATCCCTACTTTGGTAAAAGATTATTTGCAGACATAACAAGAATTGTGTAGCTAAGCATCATACCAAATTGCTTGATTCACTCACCACTCTTTTATCACTCCGTAAAACGTCTCAATTGGCATAAGCAAGGAGTTCTATGAAAGTTATTAAGTTCTTTTTATGTCAGACGTAATTTTTAAGTGAATGTTTCGTTTTTCTTAGTATATTTGGGTTTAATATTTTTGTTTTATTTATGAGTTTTTTCCAGTGATTATTATCCTCACTTATCTCTCTATGTCTAGATAGGTTATAATTTTGATTCATTCTAAAAATTTTATTAATGAAATCCAAATGTCATTCTTAAAAATAAAAAAGTACATAGACCACAATTTCAAATTTTAAACTAAAAATATAATGTATTATATTAGATATTTTAAAATAACATAAAATTTTGTATTATACCATATATTCATTTATAATAAAAATAAATAAAAATAAAATATTTTAAAAAATCAATCAAATTGAATTTAAATTAGACTAAAATATGTTAGAGATTATTAAATTATATTTAACTGATCTATTTGTTCATCAGTTTTTTGAAAGTTACAAAATTGTAGTTAAAATTATTGAATTGTTACATAATGATCAATATAATAGTTATAAAATTTTAATAAATTTAATGATTATTCTATAATAATTTAATAAAATTTAATAATTATTTTATTATAGTATGATAATATTTTATAGTTTTAAAAAACCAATAACTAAAACAATTATTTGAAAATAATTTAATGGGTTCTATTTCATTAAATTAAATAAGATTTCAATTTCAATAATCTAAGAATAATAGACACAGTAACATGACAAGCTCCGTCAAAAATTGTTCTTAATAACCAAGTCACGTCAGGCATAAAACATATAGAAATAAACTAAACAAGTTTCCACTAGCTAATCACCATTCACCAATACATCATTTATTTATTTATTTTAGGGTAAAGGTCTCAATCTATGCTCAAATAGTTTTATTTGTCATTAAACTTCTAAAAGTTACAGAAAAATATTAAATTATATAATTGTTATAAAACAGTCATCGCAATATTACAAAATAATCATAAATTTATCGAATTATTATGAAATAATCATAACTTTTTTTTTATCAAATTGTTATAAATAATTATTAAATTTATCAAATTGTTACAATAATCATTAAATTTATATAAAAAAACTTATTCCATTATGGTGGTGATCATTTTATAACAACTCAGTAAATTTAATGACATGTTTATAGCCTTTTAAAGTTTAATGACTAAAAGAATCATTTTAATATAATTTAAAGACATATAATGTAATTCATCCTTTCTTAAAAAAAACAACAACTAATACCTTATTAGTAACGTAAATCTCATTGTCACATGATATTTGCATCTGTGAATCTGTCAATTGTCAAACGCCAGCGAATCCAATAGGCCCACCATTTTTTTAATATCTGAATTGTCTTCGAACTTCCCGATAAATATTAACTAATTTAAAATAATTACGTTATTTTTGTGCGTATGTAAAAGTATACAACCGATCCTCTAAGATAATGTTTTTTTAATAGAAGATGACAGTTTAAGGAGTTTTTTTATTATTAAAAAATATAAAATATCATTTGATTATTATATATTATTTTGTTGAGTTCATTGATTATTAGAAGTTATAAAATGGTCACCTGATTATTCATATGTTTTAAATTCATCATTTTTCGTTAAAAAATTAATGTTCGTCTAACCTAAATGTTAACTTGTTGACTAGGATATGATAAAATCATATTTTAATTCTACTGACACTGTCGTTGCTTTCAAGCACTGACTCGATGTCATAACGTAAACGGAGAGTCGATCCAGAAAATAAAGCTCAAACAGTTATGAGATTAGATTTTATCATATCACAATCAACAAGTTTATGTATAGCTCAGACAATAGTCAATTTTTAACGGAAAATGATGAGTTTGGAATATATGAATAGACGGATGATTATTTTATAACTTTTAATAGTTGGTGACTCAACAAAATAATGCTCTATAGTCGATGATCGTTTCTGTACTTTACTCTTTTTTAAAAAAAAAAAGGAAAATCATATATTAATAACTATGGTAAAATATAAATTTAGTGCTTAAACTATTACTTTGTTTCGTTTCGGTGTCTAAATTTTATTTTATTTTTTCAAAATCATACGTAATGTTTAGTTTAAGTTTCATTTTATTATTCTACCGTTAAAAACTTAACATCAATATTGATGTGCCATCATAAGATAATATCATATCATCATTGAGAAAAATAAAAATTGTTACGTCAATAATTTTGTTAATTTTTCAATAGTACAATGCCAAATTAAAACTTAAACTAAACGTTAGATATGATTTTAAAAAATATATAATGACAAAATTACCCCAAACTCTACACAATTATCACATTGGATCTTTAAAAAAGACTTTGTATCGAATAAAATATATACTTCATTTTTCAGTCACTTTGCACCATATTCTTAGTTTTGAGCATTTTATCCTCTAACATTTTAATTTTTTGTCAAAATAAACTTTGTTAGATGAAAACCGGTTATCGACTAACGATTAAAATTTTTTATTAATGTGATATTTTTACATGTTTTCAATTACTGACGTAACATATGTCACATCATTATTTTTTGATATATGACATATGTCATGTCATCATTTTATGTGATGAAACACATATCTCATCATCAATTTAACACATATAAAAATAATATATCAGCAACATGATTGATCCTTAATTAATTAATAATTTTTATATAACAGATCTATTTTGTTAAAAATTAAACGTTAAAATAAAATATTAAAAAAATTAACACAGTTATCATTTGTACTAATGTTGAGATATTTTTGTCGTTATGTTAAAAAATTACATAAGGACAAAATTATAGTTTAAGTATCAAAACGGAATAAAAATATAGTTTAGGTACTAAATGTGCAGTTTACCCTAATAACAATCCATAAGCGATACTCTCACAGTACAGTGAAGCTGAGCTCACACTCTCTATATTTATACAGTGCTTTGCTCTCCATTAACAGCTCTTCATTATTCAACCTTTGTAGGGCGTTTCTTCAGAGCTCAAGGTCTCTCCTCGATCTCTTGTTTTTCTTCGGTATTATTTTTTGGTCTTGAATTTTGTTTATCTGTTTGGTTACCGAGAAAAATGGAGGAAACTGAGCTTAATCTGATTTGTCTTTTCAACTTTTGAATAGTGTATTTCTTAGGTCTTTGTTTCCTTCGGTTTTTCTCGTCTCGTCATTTCTTTGTTATTATTGTTGTTACTTGTTAGATCTCTGGTGAGTTATTGAGGAAATGAGAAAAAAATGAACTAAATATTGTTGCTGCTGCTACTCTATAATGCTTTGTTTATTGCTCTTAAAATTCGAGATTTGTTTTTTCTTCAGTAAGTTTTTAGTTTTATTTTTGGAATTTATGAATCTGATATTGTCGCTTACTAGTTATTTCTGGATATATATTTAGCTCTACTATTTGAATTGAGCCAGTTTCGCTTTCATGTCATTTTCAAAGACTAGAAAAGAAAACACGGGAATATCTGAGGTATTAAGCTAATTGGATTTATTAGAATACTCTAAATCTATTATTTTTATGCGTGGTTCCAGCCTGTGTTTTGCTTAAGTTTCTGATGTTAGATTTGTTTTAGGAGGTTTTCATTTGTTGTTTGAACTTATACTTTGTTTAACTATTAGTGATTTTGAAAGGTGGTTTTAGATTAGGTTGGGGTTTCAATTAAAGGGCAATTATTGCGTGTCGACATTATGCATTGTGGTTAATAAGTTGAGGTTTCTCTAGTTGAATATATTGTTTTTATCTGCCCTTTCACGCTTTAATTTTGATAGCTAAAGTTCCCTTTGACTTTTGGGTTGGTTGAAAAAAAAAACAATTTTCGAATGCTCACCTAGTTGATGCATCTTCGATGTTATTGAAATGCATTTGTAATTTACCCTTTTATTCGGCTTGAATGGTATATTGATTAGCATGCGATTTAAGGGTGCTATTTTCTTTAGAGGATTTGATCTTTGCTTTGCTTCATATGTGTAAGAGATCAAACCCGTGCATGTTGAAACTTGATTCTCTACCCATTCAGCTGTGAATGTGAAAATTAGCTTCATGCCTTGTTTCAGTGCTTTAGCTTACGGGTCTTTAAATTTCTCATTTCTGCAAGACTTTCATTGGGCATGTAGAATAAAGTTTTTTAATGGGTTTCAGTTTTACTTTGACCTCTTCTGATGAACTTGTTTTCCCTAGTTGTGAATGAGTTTGTGTCATTCTTAATCCTTAAATGATAGTTTTCGCGGGGCTCGAACTTTCTTGTTAGTTGTTAGGGTTACACCCCCTAGATCAGCAAGCGAAGTGTCTTGCTCAGTAGTTTTATCTCATTTTATCATGTGAAGCTAATTTGTTACTTTTAGAAGTCTGAAAACCTTAAATTGTAAATGTTCTCACTTTTAGAAGTCCAAAAGTCCTGAAATGTAAATGCTGTGAGTAGCGTTTTATATTTACTTACAACTTTTCTCATTGTCGTTGCAGAAGAAGAGGCCTTTTTCACTCCCACAATGTCAGATCTTCAAGCACCCCTTCGCCCTAAGAGGAAGAAGGGCTTGGTGGACTTCTTGGTCCAGTTCCGTTGGATTTTAGTTATTTTTATTGTCCTCCCTTTTTCCGCCCTCTATTACTTTCTCATATATGTTGGAGATGTCAGATCCGAGATGAAGTCCTACAAGCAGCGCCAGAAGGAACATGATGAAAACGTTAAGAAAGTAGTGAAGCGTCTCAAGCAGAGGGATCCAAAAAAGGATGGTCTTGTGTGCACAGCCCGTAAACCATGGGTTGCTGTTGGAATGCGGAATGTAGACTATAAGAGAGCTCGCCATTACGAAGTTGATTTGTCTGCTTTCCGTAACATCCTTGAAATCGATAAAGAGAGAATGATTGCAAGGGTCGAGCCACTTGTAAACATGGGGCAGATTACTCGAGTCACGGTCCCAATGAATCTTTCCCTTGCTGTGGTTGCAGAGCTTGATGATCTTACAGTCGGTGGTCTCATCAATGGCTACGGGATCGAAGGAAGCTCCCACATCTATGGCCTGTTTTCTGATACAGTTGTAGCTTATGAGATAGTTTTGGCTGACGGCCGTGTTGTTAGAGCTACCAAAGACAATGAATATTCTGATCTCTTCTATGCTATCCCATGGTCTCAAGGAACCCTTGGTTTTCTTGTTGCAGCTGAGATCAAACTTATACCCATTAAAGAATACATGAGGCTGTCCTACACTCCCGTAGTGGGGAATCTGAAAGAGCTTGCACAGGGTTATATGGACTCCTTTGCGCCCAGAGACGGTGATCAGGATAATCCAGCGAAAGTTCCCGATTTTGTAGAAGGCATGGTCTACTCACCCACTGAAGGTGTGTTCATGACTGGGAGATACGCCTCAAAAGAAGAGGCCGAGAAGAAGGGGAATAAGATTAACAATGTAGGTTGGTGGTTTAAACCCTGGTTCTACCAACATGCGCAGACTGCATTAAAGAAGGGAGAGTTCGTAGAGTACATTCCAACGAGGGAATACTACCACAGGCACACAAGATGTTTGTATTGGGAGGGGAAGCTCATCCTTCCTTTTGGGGATCAATTTTGGTTTAGGTTTCTCTTAGGCTGGTTGATGCCACCCAAGGTTTCCTTGCTCAAGGCTACTCAAGGTGAAGCTATAAGAAATTATTACCATGAGATGCACGTCATTCAAGACATGCTTGTTCCTCTTTACAAGGTTGGGGATGCCCTTGAGTGGGTCGACCGAGAAATGGAGGTAAATTTTATGTTCATGCACTTGTTTTCCTTCCATTCATCATTGTTTTATGTTACTATCGTTCATCTCACTCTTGAAGTTCATATATTTCTCGTGACAAAATGATTATATTTTGTGGGTTTCCTTGATGAAATAGAACTGGGTGTTCAGTTAGGGATGGGCACGGGACGGGACAGGGTGGGTGGCTTTTTGCCTCGAATATGAATTTAAAACAATGGTCCTATAAGAACGGATCCTGTCGAATTCTAGTATTTTAGCCATCCTGGTGTTCTTCGTAAAATTTCGCTTATAGTAAATTGTTTGTTCTCCAGATCTATCCCCTCTGGCTCTGCCCGCACCGATTGTTCAAGCTTCCAGTCAAGACAATGGTGTATCCAGAACCAGGCTTTGAGCATCATCACAGACAGGGTGATACACAATACGCTCAGATGTTCACAGATGTCGGAGTCTATTACGCACCGGGACCTGTGCTGAGGGGTGAAGTGTTTGATGGTGCAGAGGCAGTTCGTAAGATGGAGAAATGGCTGATCGAAAACCAGAGTTTCCAACCGCAGTATGCGGTCTCCGAACTGAACGAGAAGGATTTCTGGAGGATGTTCGATGCTGATCACTACGAGCATGTCCGAAGGAAGTACGGAGCCGTCGGAACATTCATGAGCGTGTACTACAAATCCAAGAAAGGAAGGAAGACCGAAAAGGAGGTGCAAGAAGCCGAACAAGCCCACCTCGAAACCGCATATGCAGAGACTGATTAGTCACTACGGATGGGGACTGACTTTGAGGTAATGATCATTGGTAGAATGTATCGCTGTTGGTGACGAATCTTTGCATCGTCTTGTTGTCACTTTGTTTTACTATTTATCTAGTCGAACTTGGTGTGTTAGTACTGTTGTTATTTGATATGGTTGAGCATCGCTGATTAGTCACTATCGAGGTCCAAATTTTCGGGTTCGAGTTCAGTGCCAACCTCTAGACAAATTAAAACACTTTTTTAAATCTTTGATTTCCGATTCAACCGATTACACTAATTGGTCTAATCGGTTCAACCTTGGGCACTATCAACTGCCTGCCTTATGTTTCCATACATAAAAGGAAAACTAATGTTTATTGTCAAATAACTAATAAATATGATAAATAATTAATAAGAATATGTATTGGATTTAATGTTATGATTTTATTCTTTAATGTCAAGCATTGATCATAGAGGTTAAGGATTCAACTCTCTTTACAAAAATAGTTATAAATTTAATTAGTCTTTCCATGGTTCAATAAAAACCCAAATTTAACTAATTAAAACAGATGATGTGACAATATTTGTTATCAAATCTTTAAATTGATACGAACCGGACACGAATCAAATTTAACCAACGACTGTAGGATATTTGAACGTTTATTCTCAAATAGTTAAGAATCTTTAGAATAGATTAAATCGTTAAAATTAATCAAAAAATAATAATGAATCCGAACACGATGTAAATGATATGTTGGAGTGAGGACGGGATATTAAAAACGTGTTATCTAATCATTCAAGCAACCAAGAAGATCGTGGTAAATGTAACATGATCCACGGATGGTGTTATCCACAACTGAGAGATGCAAGCTACTAGGAGGATAATAAAGTGCATTCATTTAATGTCTGATTACATAATCAAATGTGTTTCCGATGACGATGGTTCTCTAACAATATATATAAAACGACATATATCTAAAAAAATCTAAAATTGGAAACTCTAAATCTATAATCGGGTTCCTCATCCCTAGCTACAATCTCTTTTGTATTAAAAAGAAAATCACTTGGTGTGTCTCTTAGGTGAATTTCGAAGGCCGGGAAAAAATCTGGAAATAGAATATGGGCAACCAAAGAACCTGAGAATATTTTGGCAATCTTTTTCTTCAGCCTGATCACCACCTCCACTCGCCTGTGAACTCAAATGCCCGAGGTAAGTTTTTCCTTTATATATATAACTGAGCTGCTGCCATAAAAGAATGCTTAAACCGATCTGCAGCGAAACACTCGAAATAAATAGATAAACAAGAATGAGCCCCCTGGCCGAAAGTTGAACCGCCGAGCTCGCGAAAGCAAGAATAACTTCCTTGAATGCTTGAGTTGCTATATGGCTACTGAAACCGTTCAAGTGCCCGAAGGATCTGTATTTTACCGGTGGCCACATACGTAACCCTGCATACGTGGACATGATTGAAATGTAGATAGTACTGAAAATGGCTGCAAAAAGGAAGGCGATGAAGTGCCGATGATTTGATGCTCCGACACAATTCCCTATCTGTATGCAACAAAAAGCAAAAGGAAATCAATCCCAGTTTCAAAACATAAAACCGAATTCTCTATCAATAATTGGAAGTATGTGAACACTGAAAATATGCTTAATACGTACAAAAGGACAGTGATGATCCATATCCAAAACACATGTTCCACATGAACTGCAGTGATGTGCTCTTGGTGATTTCGGCTTTGAACAATAGTGGCAGAAGGTATAATTTTCGAGATCACCTTTCCCTACGACTGGATAGCTACCCCACAATACAGTTGGAGGTGTGCCGGCACATCGGAATGATGATAAGCAGAATGTCGAAACAGTAGTTGCAGCCAAGATAACCGTTAAGATGGAATGAACAATCCCAAGAGTATAGCTGATAGAGAAAACAACCGGATACACCGCCCATACCCCGCCACCTGCATTTTCATGTGAACATATTATGATAAAAAATAGTAAAAATTCCCAACACATTATATAGTGCGGTTTATAACATAGAAAGATTTCTTAAACATTTGAGATCCAACTATGAATCTAACTACACAAAAAATTCCCACACCCTTAACAACTCCATTTTGATGTTCAGATTAAATGAAACCAAATAAAAGAGATGATCTGGAAGCAAAATGCAGAGCTTCAGGGTATCTAACAACCCCAAGTCCCACCGAAGATGCACCTTTTAAGTGGAGGAGAGTTTCAACTTTTGTGAAAACCACAAGGGAAGAAAGAGAGAGAGAGAGAGAGCATACATATCACAAAGAGAATAAACACGAAGAGAATAATAACAAAGCACCGATCTCGCATGCCCCTCCCCCAAAGCCACTTGTTTTCGGGTTTATTTACATTTTGATTTGTAATGGCTCCACACCAACCACACTTGAAAACAGGTGCATAAGATGGAAGGAGGAGGCGCAATCCACAACCCCAGCATGTAATATCGTGATCCTCCGTGAATGTTGTTACAAAGTAATCCTACAATTGAAAAAAAAATCCAAACCAAAAACAGTGTTCAATTTGCTTCAGTCAGACATTAACGAAATCTGTTTTTTCATTATACATGCTCAGTGTCATAGAAAACAAGATCACACAGTTATTCAAACTGCTTTTTACACATCTGTTGCATTTCAATCATTCACATAGTCTTTTTCTTCGAAACTCTACACTTTATTCCCTAATCAAAATCCGATTTCTTACATCTTTACATATTTGAATGTTTTAATATTCTGCAAATAAATGTAAAACATAAGAACAATACTATAGTTCTGTACTTCATGCTTTTGCAGCAAAATGGTAAAATAAACCGAATCCTACCAAAAACAAAACCGGACATTTGATAATACCTTCCATTTTGGAAAGCTGGACAAAGTCCTAGAGGTTACCTACCTAGAACACAAGGTAAATAAAAATTGTCGATCAGAAATTACAGCATAAAAATGGCCATGCCATCAAAAGGGAAGTGCGGTGATACTTTATTTTAAATGGATTCATTAAGTATTCTTAGCACATACAGTGGTCGTTTATACTAAGGTAATCTGCAAGGTCATACAGTTAAACAATGAGCACTGAATTTCTAGGAATAATACTTAATTTCTCTTTTTCCCTTTTTTCAAGATTTTTTATCAGATTGGATTGTTTGTTCCTTCTAGATTGAAAAAAACACACAATTTGCATTCTGCAATTCAAAATCTTAACTAAATTAGCTTTGTAACAAAATTTCCCGGAAAATTACTATGGAAGAAAGTCAACAGTCTACAATTAATGAAATATACAGAAAAACATTTAACCAAAACTAAAATTCCTTCAAAAAAATAAAAAAAGGAAAAGAAATACACGAAACAAAAAGAAAATAAAACATTCCGTGCATCGCACCTTCGTTACCTATACGCAAAATTAATAACAACGAAAAAATTTATAACAAAAAAACTGTCGTAAATCGAGCAAGAAATAATAAGAAAAAGAGAATAAGAATAGAACTGACATTGCTCGACTCAGCCATGTTTCTCGAGCTCTTTGGAATTTAAGGTTTTGCCTTCTAATTTGAGTTGTATTATGATAATTTTCTAAATTTTTTTACTCAACTTAGGTGTCTTCTTCCTTCTATCTTTATTCGTCGCCTGCTTTATTGAAAAAGAAAAACATTTGAAAATTGTTTTTGAATTGCAATTTGGAGATTAATATATATATATATATACACACACATGAATATGATTTCATGTTTCTCTTAAAACCATGATCTGGTTTATTGGGCCTTAGACCACAAACAAAAATTCCCAAGTAATTTTTTAGTTAATTATATTATATATCTTCAAATTATGGTTTTTATTTTAAAATGTATTTAAACTATGATTCTTATTTTAAAAAAAAATTAGATGACTCTTATTCTCATATGTAATGGGATAAGGGAGAGGTAGGATGGTAGGCTGCCCCAACACCAGGTTGAGAGCAACTTTCGTAGGAGACTTCAGATAATGAAATGCGACTCAATCCCACGACCTCAAAGATAAGAACCTTGTGCTCTATCAACTGAGCTGGATGCTCATTTATGATTCTTATTCTAAGTTAGTTCTTAAACCTTTGAACGCTCAAATTTTATCCTTAAGTTATGATCATTTTAAATTGGTCTCTAAATTTTTGAACATTTAATTACATCCAATAATATCAATATATGCTAGTTACATCTCCAATTAATAAATTTTTTAGGATAAGTTATATTATTTTATTTATTAATTTAGGGATGAAATTAGAAAATTCAAAAGATTGGATACTAATTTAAAATCAAAGTCGTAATTTAAGGATGAAAATTCAATTTCAAAAGTTTAAAGACTAATTTATAATGAGTATGCAATTAAAATATTGAAAGTCAATTTAAAATAAAAATCATAATTTAAGGGAATGTGATGCAATTAACATCAAATGCCTATCGATAGAGTTTGGGTTAAAAGATGATCAAATTGATAAAATATATAATCTTTAATAATAAAAACTATTATAATCTCATACCAACTCACTACCTTCATTTTAACAAAAACTTACACAAATAGTAGCTAATCTATAAAAAATTATATCATTAATAATAAAATCTATAAAAAAATATTTTGACGATAAAAATAGACAAATGATAATAATTAAATGATCAAATAAGTAATTTATTCCCTTGTACATAATAATATTTAAAATTTAACGTCAGTTGTCATATTAATTTTAATCTGCTATTTGGACTCTGCTGCCGGCTGTCTCGTGTTCGTAGCCGGTCTCTTCCTCTTTGCTTGTATGATTTCTCACGCTTTGTAAGCTTTTTTTTTCTGGTTTGGTTGTATTTTGTTGCTGGGAACTTGTAAATGTACAGGGGGTTGTGGTTCCTCGTTTCAGGCTACTTCGTTCGTTTAGGTTTAAACGTATTTGATTTTCGTTCAGGTTTGTTTTCTTGTATGTGTAAGAACATTTTGTTTTTAGGTTTATTAATATAATTCTAGAATTCTTTTTTCCTTTCGTTATTTGACACCGAACTAATCAATATCTTTAATATATACACAAACGCATACAATTTCAATAATACTGATATTTTGACTCATTATATTTTCTAACATTTAAGGGTTATTTGTTTATTTCAGAATGATTAAGTATTGAATGATTCAAAAAATCTGTATAAATTAATTCTGAATGTGACATACTATTTGATAATAACTCTAAATCATTTAGAATATACTTCTGTAATGAATCATTCAACACTGTTTTACTTAATCAATCAGCATTAAAATCATTTAGATGTGCAAAATAAACATACTGAATACTAAATCGTTCAACTTTCAACGCTGAATGTTTCCATTAAGAGACAAACAAACAGTCCTTCATAAAATCAATAATTCAATATTATATTAAAATTAAATTAATAATTAATTTTTATATAAACAAATAATATCTTATATTCAACTTCTATTTATATACAAAAACACTAACAAAATATAATTAAAACCTTCAAAGTAATTTGATGAACGGTGGATGCTAAGAGTCCCTTATTCACTATGCTACGTTAACGACATCCCAAATAATAAATTAAGATTCGTAAAGAACCTTGAACGCCTGAAATTTTCACTTTTGTTTTAGCCATAAAGCTGAGATTCCTTCCACGCTTACCATCTCAATTAATTTCAAGATTAAAAAGCAGTTTCAAGTGAATAAAATCAATATCTGTGGCGTTTCCAGGATCAAAAGACAAAAAGCAAGGTCAATAATCAGGATAACCACATGTTTTGATATAGCGTCTGAGCCATTATGCCAAGAGGAACTAATCATCCCCCAGAATTGGTAATAGACGCATCTACTAATCATCCAGCAATTGAAAACTAAGATTCAAAGAAAGTTTGAAGAAATTAGTGAAGATAATTGGGGATTTAGAGCTCAGTGGAAGGAGAAGTCGTTAAAAAGAGAGGGCTCACGGCAGATCTTCCAAAAAGAAAGATCCAATCCCACTGCCCATCAACACTTGAGTGTTCTTATCTCATCATAGCAAAGATCAAATCCCCCCTTTCAGAATAAAAATTGGGCTAAAAATATAAAATTCAAAACAAAAAAAGGTAAGGCCTCAGTGTGTGTAACAATCAGATCATTGGTAAAAAAATCTCACTGAAATCCGCTAAGATAATTTTGAATTATCATCATTAGCCTCAATAATTTCGAAAACAAAAACAAAAACAATAATTAGAATAAAGAAGGTTACTCAGACAGCCAAGGGTTAGTCTTCAACTTCTGGGAGAAGAGCCCAGATCAGAAACTCTAGTCCACAAAATAATTACTTCATCATTGCAATCTTCTTTACTTCTAAATTTACGGGAAATTAAGAACAACTAAAGCAATTGAAAAACCCCAACGAATCAAAAAATATATTTTATGAAATAAAACGCGCCGAAGAGGATGATAAGAGAGCTGAGACTATTTGTGGGAATGGGAGGTTTGAAGGAGAATATATAGTGTGAAGGAGGGCTCAAATTAGGGTTTCTTTAAAGAGTTCGTGTTTGGGCTAGGGTTTAGGTGTTTGACTGGGTTAAGGGATTTGCTGGCGACTGAAACCTAGAGGGGGAGACCCAAACCATGTTTAATGTGTTGGGTCATGGGCGACCCTCCTAATTATTAATAATAATGATTAAAATAATTAGGAGGATCACTTCATATCTAATTTTGAATTAAGATAAACATCATTTTAAATTTCAGTTAAATCAAATGCAAATAAAAATTTGATTTTTAAATGAAATTCGGCTGAACTAAAAACCTAACCGAGCCATGACCATCCTAATATACATAAAATTCGATGGGGATATGAAAGATTATATGTGATACCATTGAGATTAGCTTGTCATTTCCTTTCTTTTCCTGCTGCTGCCTGCCAGTTGCTGGAAGCCATGCACAATTATGGCTAATAATAGTGTATAATTTGAGGAGTCTAATTTAAATTTTTTGAAAGATTTGTCGATAATTTTTAAAAATAAGAGGATTTGATTTTTTTTTTATTAAAAATACTATTTTATGCAATTTTTTTAATAACAAGTAAAATAAATAAATTTTATCACTTAAGATAAAGGCGTACGAGAGTATATTTATTAATATGCATTTAGACGTCATTATCAAAAAGTAATATTAAAAACATTTTTATACTATGTAGTTGAAAAAGTACTATTTTTAAAATTAATATTATTTAAATGTTAGTTTTATACAAATGAGCGTTATTCTTATAAATTAACTATTTATTGCATTTAGCTTCAAAATCCCTAGATTTAAATTAATTTCATTTAATACCCAAACATAAACATAGATCAATAAAATAATAAATAATTAATTAGGTTTTTGCATTCCGAAAAATTCTTAAAAGTTTGCCCTTTCCCCCTTCCTCTGAGCTCTGAAGTTTCAACTGATCAAAATCATCTCTTTTGTTTTCGTCAACATGAACAATTTACTCACGGTAATTATTAATCACTTTGCTCGTTCCCATCGCTTGTAACTTTGTTTTTGTTAATTAAATTAAGAGTTTGAAATGCTTGGGGTTCTATTTCTTTTAATTGATCAATCAATATTTTTGTTATTTTTTGGAATTTGGGGCTGAATTGGGTGCTTTTTAGTTTCTGGGTTTAATTGTAGCTGGTTTTAGTGTTTATTAGCTTTGAGAACTATCCTTGTCTGTTATTAAGGCTTCATTTCTTTCTTTCACACTATCTTCGCTTTAAGTTTAGTGATTGAACATCACGCTTATTCCTTTAAAGTGATTTCCCCCTTTCTCTTTGTTTGGTTACTGGTAATTTACTTGGGAATGTCTTTGTTTTTGTTTAGTTCTGATTTGGAAACCCATATTTGTACCATGCTTGGGTTTGGGTTTATTATCTTAGTTTAGTTTGCTTTCTTCTGGCTTCTGCCTGTTCTTTTCCCACTGACAATTTAATTGCGATAGCTTCATTAGTTCATTAGGGGCATTGTTTTAGGAGGTAATGGTCCTATTATGTTTATCAATCAGGATTCATTCGTTGGTGATGGAGGCCATGGTCACATTGAAATGGGAAGACAAGCTCCCGGAAGTACCTCGGACATGGGAATGGAAGCTTTTAATAAGCAGGCATGCAATACACTTAGTAAAGCAAAACAAATTAGCTGCATCTTAGATGGTTGTGATGGCCTAAGTGACTATTTACAACCTTATGTGTAAAGATTGAAACTTGTTATCCATAAATTTATTGAAATTTCAGATACATTTTCAACCTAATTGAAGAGTATAAATCTGCATATTACTCATGTTGTCTTTGTTTTTTGTTGGCCTTGTCAACGTTTATTTTCTTTTTACTTATTATTTGCACTATAGATACAAGAGGTTGAGAAACAAGTGGAGAAGCTGTCGGGATTACTAAGGAAACTCAAGGTATGTACTATGTAGGATGTTCACCTGAGATTATTTTAACATTTAAGGTTGTTCCGAGGTATTTTTGTGCTATGTGTTTGCACATTAAAAATCTCAGGCTTACATTTTCCTCTTTGAAATTTAATATCATCTCATTTCTACATTCTATCAGTTGTCCCTACATTCTCAGGCTTAACTGATAAGTTGCTGTTATCGCAAGTTACGTATATCTAACGTGAAATCTCTACAGGATGCTAACGAGGAGTCAAAGTCTGTTACAAAGGCATCCGCCATGAAAGGTAGGAAAGCTTCTTCTTTTTTTTTATAAGAAAAGGTAGAAAAGCTTTATTCTTCTATTAATAACCATTTCATATTGAATATGAGCATTGCACGGTAACACTGCATAGTTTATAACGCAGCTGCTTATCTGATTACTAATGAGTCATCCAACTCATTGTTAAAATCGTTAATGATTGAGTTGCACAAGAAAAATGGATATATACTATTAGCAGGGGCAAATTTTTATCAAGTCTTACGGGGAATCATTTTGTTTGATTATTCATTATCAAGATGATGCTGTTTACTTTTCATTTTACTCAAGTTCCATATTATCTAAATGTAAAGTAATTTATTGAAGCAATGAAGAAGCGAATGGAGAAAGATATTGATGAAGTCGGGAAGATAGCACGTAATGTCAAAGCAAGATTAGAAGCGATAAACAAAGATGTAACTCTTTAGTCATTTTTCTCTTGAAATATCTTAGTTTTTATACTTTAGAGCTTTGCGATTGAAGCTATTTTGCTAATTTTGTCACTTCATCTCCAGAACTTATCCAATCGGCAAAAGCCTGGATGTGAGAAGGGAACAAGCATCGACAGATCCAGGATGAATGTTACAAAGTGTGTTGCAAATGTTTGGCTTAGTTTCCCTTTCATTATCTAGTTAAATTTTATTTTTTCATTATGATTGTTTTTTGCAGTGCTGTGGCAATAAGATTCAAGGATTTGATGATGGAGTTTCAGGTATATCTATGCATCAGTGTTGACATCTTTTTTAAATTCTGCTTATACCCGAATATATCTTCGAATGTTTATTACAATATAGCATTAAGTCCCTGATCCTTTAATTGCATTTAAATAAATTTTTATTTTCTGTATTATAACCGTAAAATTTTGAAATCAGTGAAGAAAAGTCCAATTGAAGTAATGGAAAACTTACATTTGTTGTCTGGCATTGTTTGCAAAATCTTGGAAAGTCATAATCAGTCATCCATTATTCCATCAGATATTTTATAGAACAATTTAAGTTATGAACTTAAAAGTTATTCCAAATGTACTTTTTTTTAATTAACTTTAATAACCATGGTTATTATTAGAGGAAAACAAAAGATTAAAGCCTTCTTTACATGAAATCAAAGGTCAAGGGCTTAATTCCATTTTTTATTTAATTTTGAGGTTATATTTGGGTATTAAGCCATTTCGATATGATCTGTTTCCTGACCTTTATATTCTTTTTCAGACTCTTAGACAGAAGATCCAGGACGAGTATCGGGAAGTTATAGAAAGAAGGGTTATTACAGGTTAGAATATTGGAGATACCGATTGCCAAAGCTCCAAAAATAATCTGATATTTATTTTCCCTGAACCAGCCATTTTTCTTCGTTGCACTTTATCCTTTTTATGGCTGTTTTTACAGTTACCGGGACCAGACCAGATGAACAGGTGAGTCAAAGCTTGATGTTGGAACTTCTGGCTCTAACTTATATCAATGTTATTTTAATTTGCTGAAACTTATTCTTGTCTTAGACGATTGATCGCCTCATTGAAACTGGAAACAGTGAACAAATTTTCCAGAAGGCAATTCAAGAGCAGGGTCGTGGACAGGTTGGGCCTTCTTACAGTTAACACTAATTCACTTTGAAGAAACAATGATTGACATTTTTTGTGCGGTCACCATTTGTTCACAGTGCAATATGTTATACGAATTTGTAATATGATTTGAAGAATTAAAAGTTGACATGCAAATATTCAGATGGGAAGATAATAACTTGCTTCTTTAACACTTTGTTACTGCAATTTTGATATTGGGTTATGGTTGTAGATACTAAATACAGTGGAGGAAATCCAAGAAAGGCATGATGCTGTGATTGAGATCGAGAAAAAGCTACTCGATTTGCAGCAGGTAAATCTGCACTGTGCCCTTAGCATGCATTATGGACTAAACCGAGTTAACTTTTCTAATGGGGTTGCTATTGTCAGATTTACCTTGATATTGCAGTCCTTGTTGAATCACAAGGAGAAATTTTAGACAACATAGAAAGTCAGGTTTGTTCATATTCTCAGATCTCTTAGAATGGGTGGTTTACCAAGTATTTATTAGTATGCATATTAGGACGAGTGGTGTGTTCTTGCTCGGCATTGTGCGTTAATGAAATCTTGTTCAGGTTTCAACTGCAGTCAGTAACGTCCAGTCCGGGACGGTTGCCCTTCAAAAAGCAAAGAATCGACAGAAGAGTACACGAAAGTGGATGTGCATCGCCATTTTGATTCTCCTAATCATAGTTGCTGTTATAGTTGTTGGAGTCCTTAAACCTTGGAAGAGCAGCTAAGGTACTTGCTTGCCTTCGTTCCTCTTTCTTGTTTGACCATGTAGTTACTTCGGAATCACTAGTTTTTCTTGTATAAATGAATGCAAGTTCCACTTCGTGTGATTCGGTTAACCTTTCGTATCGAGGACTCTGCTGTTCGTCCCTTTCATTTATCGTTGTTTTTCCTTTATACTTTCAAAATTCAGATGCAAAGTTTGGTTTTTTAATATTTACGCAACTGTGACTTGGAAATTGCCAAACAAACACTAGGGGGAAAATGGGGTTAATTTCTTTGACTTGCCTTTGCCCGTGGCTTCCGTGGATGATATGCCTCCTTGGACCGTCTATCGTAAAAGTTCGCACTGGACCGGACTGTTTTTGGTGAGCCAATGTGTCCACTCAGGTGTTTCTTTCTTCCCTCTGAATCCTCTCCACGTATGCTGCCATCAATCTCCTTGCGAAATCTCTCACGAATGTACACATTTGCATATCAGTTGGGCGGTTGACATGAAAGTCCACCAAGTCTCACGTCAATTGGGCTTGAGATCTATAGTATGATCCCATAAGCTGAACATGTCTCACTGTGCCCAATTTCAATAAAGTTTGGGCCAATTATACATTTTTATGTTATTTTTAATTTTAATCGTTTGATTATATCCTTATGGTCCAATTTATAATAAAGTGATTTTTTATTTGCTTAATATACACAATTTATTTTCATTTACCAATTTTATTAACCAAAAAAAATAATAAACAAAGGCTGTTGTCTTGTGGCATATAATAATATTTTATACTCAAAAAACATTTATTGAAAAATCGTTTTCTTCATTAAATACTAAATTTCATTTAAAGAAGCTTCTTAAATATTTCGAAGCACCCTCCGGTTTCCCCTGACAATTATTAAGTTCTTCATTCCAACACACTTTTAATTAATTAATTAATTGATTCCCGTATATTCTTTCATTGTTTTAGTTTTAACTTTAAATGATGAATAGAGTTTGTGGTATAATAATAAAAGATGTTTGTTAAAATGAAATTTCAGCTAATATTAATTTTTAATTAAATTTCGAAAATTCCATCTTATTGTTCTTTTCCTTTGATTAAATAAAGAAGTATTACTCTTTTAAAATAAACATCAAGATTTGAACCTCTAGAATAATATTAATATCCTTATTTATTTGATTTATTAATAGTTCTTCTTTAAATAATAATAATTGTTGATGAGTCTTGTAACTCATTCTAAAAAAAGTCTATGAAATACAATTCATCGGTTGAGCTTTAAAGTTTAAACAACCGATATTATATGTTAAATGTATGATACCACTAACTTCAAACTTAAGATCATGGATTTAGATTTCATCAAATATAAACTCTTCGACATCCAAAATATATTCGTTATTTTATTAAAAAATATATATAACTTTGGTAATTTGTATCGGAATGATTTTTAGTTTTACGTGGAATACTCATACAAATAAAATAATCAATTGTGGGAGTGAAGTTGTGGCAAGTAAAATATCATCAACGATAATAATTTTAAATGATATTCGACATTTATGATATTTAAGTGCTCGACTTATCTCTCTACTAAATAAGACTTTGTAAATTCACTGCGTAGACCAAAACGACAAACAAATAAAGACAAAACGACGTCGGGAGGGGTTACAATTTGGCGTTGCCTTTAAATGGGGATATATGGTCCCGACAGGCGACACCGACCACTCGGCCGACCCCATGGTCGTTGCAACTCCCTACTTGGTTTACTTTTACCGTTTTCCTTATTACTTTCTACTTTATCTTTTTTGAGTCAAAATCTGTTTTCTTCAAACATATAATGATATAATTGGGTCTAACAATTTTATTAACAACAATTGTTATTAGTGTATACATATAGTTTGCAACAATTGTGATTAGTGTATACATATAGTTTGGGATGAAATTAGAATGTTCAAAAATATGAGGATTAATTTAGAATGCATGTCATAATTTAGAGATGAAACTGATCAAAAGTTTGAGGACTAATTTAGAACACTAGTCACAGTTTAATGAAGAAATTATAAACTTTAAAAGTTTGGGGACTAATTTAAAATGAGGGTCATACATTGAGGACAAGCAATTAACTCAGTTCTAATTTGTTAAAGAAAAATAAAATAAATAAGATGAGAAAAAAAGGGGCTACCCTAGTATCACGAGAGAAATAAATTCCCTACAAAGTTTGAGTACAAATTAAATTAATAAAATATAGAAAGTCATTCAAAAAATAATGGATGAAAGACCCACAAGGAATATATAATCACAAGAATCTGCATTTATATGAAAAATAATAATATTGAATATGAAATATAAATAAGGGGGGCATGAAAAAAAGCAAATGGCCTTTTTGCCATTGAGAGACATTGATGCCCAAATTCATTTAATGTGGAAACGAGAGTAAGAATACAAATGAAAAGATAACATAAACTAAAGGACTTTTTGCTTACGTAGGGCTCAATGGTTAAAGTGCCCATAGGTCCACATACCACAAAACTTAAATATATAATCCAAAACTTTCTAAAAAATAAAAAGAACGATATTCGACAACAAAATTAAAAGTAGTTAAAATAAGAAGAAGAAAAAAACTTCAACTCAACATCTTCTTTAATAGGTCAAAAATCAAGAGAGGAGAGAAATCTAGAAACCAACTACTAATACGAGGGCTGAATCGTCTCGGACATTTCTAGGATCTTGAGCAAAATTAAAAAAAAAATCTTTATAGAACGAAAGCATATTATATTACTTTGAACAATTAATTTAATATTAAATTAATAAATTTTAGAAAAATGATGAAATTAGGGGCCTAAATTATAAAACTAAAAAGTGGGATTGAAAAAAAAATCATGGGTCTCAATTATAAAGGTAACAAGTGAGATTGATAAAAGTAGGCCCTCAATTATAAATGTAAAAAGTGAGATTAAAGAAAGTTAGGGCCTCTATTATAAATATAAAAAAATGAGATTACAAAAATTAAGGGTCTCTCTTATAAAGGTAAAGAAATCAAAAAATTAAGGACTTAAATTATAAAAATAAAAAGTAAGATAAAAAATTTTGGACCCCATAAAAAATGGGGCCCTGAACAGTCGCTTAAGGTGCCCCCCTTAATAGTAGGCTCTGTATGAGGGGAAGAAAGGATTGAAAAGCCATGATCAACATTAACAATATCAGAATTGTTATAAGCAAATGTTCTAATAGTCGTATGATTAATTTGTAACTTTCAATAATTGGAGATTTAATAAAATAACATCTTATGATTAAAAGATTATTTTGTAACTTTGAATAGTGGAGGGACTAAAAAAACATGACTCTATAATCGATGGACAATTTGTGTATTAAATAATTGGATTCCTTCCCATATTTAATCGTAGTTTTATCCCTCCTAACGATTAGACTAATTTTTATACAATGCTAGGATTGAATTCTAATAATTAAAGTAGAAACATTATTTTTCAACTCTTATAAAATAAAAGGATATAATTCATAATTAAACCATTAACTACGCATCATTAGCATAGTTTTCACGAAAGAATCTACATGTATTTAATTACGAATTTTCGGCGTGCTTCATATCAATATCTAAAAAACATGCTATCAATATTAATGCATAAATAATAATTAATAAAGACACAATTAATTCCATAATTTCTTTTTCATTTATTTGAACATAAATTCTTATTATGAAAAAGTTGATGCGATAAGAGATGGATCGATTTTTTTAAAGTGATCGTATTTTTAAAAATTTTAAATTTTCATATAATTTAAATATTTTTTATTCATGGTGTAATTTTATACTTTTAAAATTTTAATATCCGAACAATTTTTTATAAGATGAAAGTAATTAGAATCCCTCGAGAAAACGTGGGATGAAATTGTTGCGAAATGATTAGGATTTGAAGTTGCAATCTTTTGTTTAAAAGCTTACGATATTTCACCGCATGCAATTTGCTTTGATAGCATGCACGAGATAAATTATCAACAAGAATGAACGTGAAAACGAAATATATAAAACGAATTAAAACTATAAAAAAAATTGAGTTTCAAATTAAATTGATTGAGACTTTTTTATTTTCGTTTCAATTAATTGAACGTGGAATGAAATATGAACTATTGTCTTAAAAAAGTTAAGGAACATAAATTAATAGGAATTTATAAAAAAATATTAAGAAAAATTATATAAAAAGATATAAGATTAAGTATGTTTAAACATTTTGACGTTTTTCGAATTAAATTATCGATATCCAATTTATATGATCGGTCTAAATAAAACTTTTAAAACCATGAAATTTTTGATGAGGATGAAAATTTTAAATTTTCTCTCTTTCTATCTCAATAGCATTTACAGCTTCCTCACCCTCCATTAAATGCAATTGCACCCTCTCAATACGTTCTGCAATAACTCTTCGCTGCCACGATTTCCTCCATCTGTTTCCCTTTTCCCTTCACTCTCTCTCTCCCTCCCTCCCCCCTTTCTTCTTCTTTGTCATCATCATCTTCTTTTCTTGTGTATCAGTCACTTTCTTTCCCTAAATAGACACTAAAGCTTATCTTCTTCCTCCAACTTTTCTAGGGTTCTTCTTCATTAGGTCAAAAATTTCAAGCTTCTGCACAGTGTTTCACTCTTTGTCGTTCTTAAGTATTTTTTTCAAATTGAAATCTTTACTTTTTTTTAATCATTTCTAATGATGCAGGCAAAGCGGAAGAGAGATAGACAGTGAAAGCATAGCTGGAACATTTTTTTTTGGTCTGTCAAAATTCGTATCAAATTTGTCAACATTTACGTTAGACTATTCGAGGGTAACTATGTAAATAAACCGAAGAAGATAGAGAGAGTAAACGTTTGAGCTGCCAAAAGACCGGAGTAAACTTTGTTTATCACTGTTGGGGAATCTAAAGGGTCGGAAGCAGGGAAAACTACTATACATATAAATGTATATGAACAAGATTGTTCGGATATGATGGCCGGAGTTATGATTCCGGCAAGAAACACGCCGCCGATGATAAGTGGAAACGGGAATGTTAGTGGATTTGGAACATCCTCTCTTGTTCAGGTAATTCTTTTGCTAATCTTTTTTTAATGAATTTGGTGTTCTTCTCGATATTGGAGGAACAAATGAAATATTTTTTTCTTCTTCTTATATATATACAAAGACAGCAAAAAAAAAAAACCATTCCTATAAATATTTTGCTCCACTGCTTCTTGTTTCGTCAAATTACTGGCATTACATGAGTACACTCAAACGTCAAATGTTTTTTTGGGGTTTAATCTTTGCTTTTTTTTTTGTTAGATCGAAAAACAATAAGCTTTGAGAAATCTAAAAGAATTGTTGGATATAATGTTCCAAGAGCCAAGCAACATGATGGAAGGTGAACTCCATCCTCTTGGGATGACACAACACACTTCCGAAAGTGAACTTGCTCGAATGAGAGACGATGGATTCGACAGTACGATGAAATCCGGTAGCGAAAACAACCACGAAGTCGCCTCCGGCGATGATCAGAATCCTCGACCTAATAAAAAGAAGCGTTACCATCGCCATACACAGCATCAGATCCAAGAAATGGAAGCGTAAGCTATAAAATAAAAAACCCTTTCAATTTATGGACTTCGATTAAGTTTAGAGTCGAATCAGGTCAGACTTAAATAAAAAAAATTGTACTTTTGTTGATAGTTTCTTCAAGGAGTGTCTGCACCCAGATGACAAGCAAAGGAAGGAGCTTGGGCGTGAGTTAGGGTTAGAGCCCTTGCAAGTGAAGTTTTGGTTCCAAAACAAGCGTACCCAAATGAAGGTATATATATAATTTGAACATTTTTTTGCCTGAATTTTATAAGTCCGTTCCGTGATATAAAATGATGCGTATGTCTCTAATTACAGACACAGCACGAGCGCCAAGAAAACACACAACTTCGAGCCGAGAACGAGAAGCTAAGGGCCGATAACACGAGGTTTAGGGAAGCTTTAAGCACTTCTTATTCTTGTCCTAATTGTGGAGGCCCAACTGCTGTAGGTCAAATGTCCTTCGATGAACACCATCTCAGGCTTGAAAATGCTCGATTAAGAGAAGAGGTACCAAAATCATCTTATATTCCTTTCGTCAAATTCTATATTACTAGTGAGATAGCTGCTAAGTTTTTTAGCACCATGCGCAGATTGATAGTATATCAGCAATAGCTGCAAAGTATGTTGGCAAGCCAGTGGTGAACTATCCTCTCCTTTCCTCTCCTATGCCGTCTCAACCTTTCGAATTCGGTGCACAACCTGGCACCACCGGCGAGATATACGGTGCTGCTGGGGATCTCGTTAGGTCAATAAGTTCAACTTTGGGGGCCGATAAGCAGATGATCGTCGAGCTCGCTGTAGCAGCGATGGAGGAACTAATTCGAATGGCTCAGATGGGTGAGCCCTTATGGATAACCAGCCTCGATGGTACAACTTGTGCGCTTAATGAGGAAGAGTATATTAGGACATTCCCTAGAGGAATTGGGCCAAAACCTAGTGGCTTCAAGTGTGAAGCTTCAAGAGAAACAGCTGTTGTGTTCATGAACCATGTCAGCCTTGTCGAGATTCTAATGGATATGGTAATGTTTTCACTCTAAATATCCATTATAAATACCATGAAATATGTGTTTCAAGTACTAATATATATATATATAATGCAATTCAGCACCAATGGTCGATTGTGTTCTCGGGAATAGTTTCAAAGGCTTCAACTTTGGATGTTCTATCAACAGGTGTTGCAGGCAATTATAATGGAGCCCTTCAAGTGGTATTAATCTAAAGTTTTAGTATGGTGGAGGGATAAAAAATAGAACTTGACCTTCTTTTTCATATTTTTTTGTTGCAACTTCCCATGCTATTTAATTTTCTCAGATGGCAGCTGAATTTCAAGTTCCTTCACCTCTTGTGACCACTCGTGAGAGCTATTACGTAAGATATTGCAAGCAACATGCAGAGGGAACTTGGGCAGTGGTCGATGTTTCCTTGGATAATATACGTCCCGGTCCGACGGTTCGATGCCGGAGGCGACCATCTGGATCCCTAATTCAAGAGATGCCTGACGGGTATTCAAAGGTTACTTGGGTTGAACATGTTGAAGTGGATGATAGTGGCGTTCATAATCTTTACAAGCAGCTCGTAAGCTCCGGTCGTGCTTTCGGGGCTCAACGTTGGATCGCAACTTTAGACCGGCAGTGTGAGAGGCTCGCGAGTGTACCCACTAGCGATGTCGGAGGTAATAATAATAAAATTTCACGTTATCACTTTAACAGCAGCAGTTAAATGTGGAATCAATTTTATCCTACTAAAAAGGAGGGATTAAATTAAAAGTTTCACAATAGTAGAAGGACTAAAATCATAATTAACCCGAAGAAAACTACTAACGCTCTTGTTAGCTATAATTAGTTGTTAATATTCTTCAATGGTGATTTAGTGATAACAAATCAAGATAGTAGGAAGAGTATGCTGAAGCTAGCTGAGAGAATGGGGATAAGTTTCTGTGCCGGAGTGAGCGCCTCGACCACGCACACATGGACGATGTTATCGGGGACGGGTGCCGATGATGTTCGAGTGATGACCAGAAAAAGTGTAGATGATCCTGGTAGACCACCTGGGATTGTGCTAAGTGCTGCAACATCGTTTTGGCTTCCCGTTTCACCGAAGAGTGTATTCGATTTTCTCAGAGATGAGAATTCTCGAAATGAGGTATGTCGATGTTTTTAAAGAACTCGGCGAATTAAAATAGAAGGATTAATTTTTTCAATTTTCATAAAATAAAGGGATGATACTTGTATTTTAGCATGTTTTGAATGACTTAATAATGAGAAAAGGTCCAAAAAAAACAGTGGGATATTCTTTCAAATGGTGGAGTTGTCCAAGAAATGGCACACATTGCCAATGGTCGGGACACAGGCAATCGTGTTTCACTACTTCGAGTAAACGTAAGTAATTTCCCAATGTTAATTTTTTCAATTTTATTTAATAATATCTCGATTCAATTAATCAGTTTCATAACATAACATGAAGTAAAATTTTGTGTAGAGTACGAATTCAAGCCAGAGCAATATGCTGATTCTTCAAGAGAGTTGCACCGACCCGACGGCCTCGTTTGTGATCTATGCGCCGGTCGATATAGTCGCGATGAATGTCGTCTTAAACGGAGGTGACCCGGATTATGTCGCCCTTCTTCCTTCGGGTTTCGCTATCTTGCCCGACGGCTCGACTGTTACGGGGACAGCTTTGAGTGCCGATGTTGGCATCGCCGGTGACGCGGCCTGCAGCTCCGGCGGATCACTTCTGACAGTTGCGTTTCAGATTCTGGTTGACTCGGTTCCGACCGCGAAACTTTCTCTCGGATCAGTTGCAACAGTGAACAACTTGATTGCATGCACCGTTGAAAGGATAAAGGCTTCTTTGTCATGCGAGAATGCATGAAGCTGAATAAGCTAAGGTATGACTATGCTCTTTGACTTTTTTTTAATCATTTTCAAAGATTTCTAAATATTGTTGTTAATGCAGTGATGAATGGAAGAAGATGGGGAGAAGTCAAGAGCGCACCTTGTTTGGGAGCTAAGAAAATTCATCAACTCTAAAGGTTCGGGGATTGACTTCCCCAAAGAGAGAAAATTAATGAAGGGGTTTATTTTGTATTTCTAATCGCTGAATATAAACCTCACACATCTACTTTTAGCAGACACTTCTCTTTTATTAATTATATTCGAATTTTATGAGTGAAATAATACTAATAAAATATCTCTTTGAATAGGATTCTCTGACTCTATAATACAAAGAAGAGAAGGTTCCTAAAATCCCATATCATTGACATGAATGGGTCATAGGAATGCACATTAATGTTTCCAACTCGTAAATGCCAAGATGGCTACCTAGAAAACTACAAAGCAAAGAACACGATTTAATGTTGTTTGGTGCATAATTCCCTATAGTTGGCTATTATTGTAAGGACAATTCCTCAAATCGTCTCTTTATGGCTCTATTATTGTTAATTTCACACTTGAAGATTATAAGATTCAAAGTGAATATATTAATTAGGATGTTAATTTTTCAATATTATCAGTTTTAACCTGATATGATATAATCGGATCGTATATAGATAAAATCCATCTAATCTCTTCTCCATATATTTATTGAAATATCATTTATTAAAATCTTTAGGTTTGAGTCGGGTTAGGCACGGAGGATTTTTTTTGCTAAAATTTCGAAGTATTCTAATTATATTTTTATTATATTGGATTAAGGTCTGATCAGATTAAACTATATAAAAATCATAGTCGAATCAGAATTCGTGCGGCCAAAAGTTCATCCCCGCTCATTGCCACCCCCATGTCATTGGGCTGGGCAGATACTAAAAACATTTTATTTTCTTGTTCAAACTCGTATTTAGCTCGATGCAGTCTAACCCTAAACCGGAATTTACTACTTATTTAACGAAGATGAATTCAGATCGGATCAAACTAACCTCAAGTCAAAATTTCATTGACCAAACCCGGTCCGGCCTTTAGAAGTGCAAACTGTAACTAATATATGTTGTCAAATAGGATTTATGGATGCAGAGCTTGCTGATCAATGTGACACTAGAAAAATACACCATTTCATCGATTTCCTTCTTTCTTTTTTGTTGGTCTTTTTGTTGAACAACTCAAATGCTATTCATTGCTTAAACATGGGCTTTCCCCAGAGTGAAACAACTCGATTATCATCAGACAGACCAATGAAGAGAAAAAAAAAACATAAAATCTGATGACCGGTTGACTGAGGATCTATCCCCTTCGGAAACATTGTCTATGTTATCTACATTACAAACAACACGAAACTCTTAGAAATCGATGATGGGTTCTCCAATGTTAAGGTTGCGTTCGACTGTCCAAGGCAGGTCAAAGAGTTTTGCCGTGATGAACTTGAAAATCTTGCTCACGTTTATGTTGTATGTAGCACTTGAAAAGAACAGGGTCGCGTTTATGGCCTTCGCATATGCCCTTGCCTGTCATTGCCATATAAATAAGAACCACAATTGAAACATACAATGAGAGTTTTCTACAGACAACAATGGACTTTATTGTGCTTCACACAAGAACAATCCATGGTACTAAACAGAGTCCAACTACAGCAAGAAGTGAGAGACTCGTTTCATATTTGTTTTTGACATGTTTGAATACGAGTATAGTGTATGATACTCCAAATTATAAGACAATTCGCGCATAAACAAGCTCAAACTTATAACCTCCAGATTACTGCAAAAGCAACAATGCCAATTCAAGCAGCCATTTGTTCTTCATTTCTAATTCTAAAACATTCATTTGGTAATTGTATGCAAATTCTCAAAAAGGGTGTTTTCGATTCTCAAAGCAAGTTGAATATGCATTTTCAGACACGTTATTTATGGTTTAGAGCTTCAAATAGAACTGTAAACTTCACCTGACTAGCGATTGTCCACTGCAAATCTAGGGGGAGATCAGTGAAATCATCGAATTTGGTTCCTATCAAAATAGGTATTGCTGTCTGCACAATCAAAGTTTTCATAACAGTGAGACATTTTCTAAACATATATAGATACACACACATATATATGTTAATGAGACGCTCCATATAGCAGTCAGTCTCACCACCACCTACAGATTGGTATTGTCCCTTCGGATACCACCGGCATTTGTAAGTTTTTGTCACCCTAAGGTGTGTCGTAGCAGATTCAAACTCAAGTTATCCTATTCTTATAGGAGCCCGTTTTGCAACTTGGATATAATATGATCCAGCAACAAATTGTTCATAAAAATAATCTCAGAGTGACAACCTTCCAAAAAGGACAATACTGATTTGTGTGTTGTGTCGATACAGTGCCATACATCACAGGTCTCACAACAATATATATATATATATATATATATATATCATACACTTTTCAACAATGTTTCATCATAAAGTTAAGAAAGTGAATACCTGATTCCATTTCCTGGCCTCTTGATACCAGCTTATGATACTGCAACCAAAGAAGAAAGACCCCTTTTGATTAAGAACATTACCCAGAATTTGAAGCATCAACAATTGTTCTTCATTGTTGATTTAAATGTAGATATTGGAGTAGATAATTATGAGTTCATACTTGTTTAAAGTACACCTGCTTGTGAGATCAAACATGAAAAGAATTGCCACAGAGTCTTTGCAAGCCAGGGGAAGATGATCCTGAGATTTATCAGCTCCTACATTTTTCAATTACAAGAAATAAATAAATAAACAAATCGTTGGTGTTCTATAAGCAAAATCAAAAATGAAAATTAAAGAGAGAAAATGGGTTTACCATCAACTTCCCAGATGCAGTAATAAATCCTTGCTCCACTTACAAAAAATGTTTTATCCATCAAATTTAACCCTTTCCGTTGAGTGTCTTCTTGTCCATCCTCGTTTTCATCTCCAATGTATTTCATCTTCAAAAACCATAATAAATATATGCATTTAAATATAACAATATTCAATTAAAAAGAAGAAGAAAGAGAAGGGATTCGGATTTGATCGAGCTAACGAGGGCTAACCAGAAAACTAGTTTTTCCGGTTTGAGGGTCACCCAAGAGGCTGATCTTCAACTGAACCAAATCGGAGTCCTTACGATCATGGTGATCGAGATGACAAACAGACGCCTCTCCGCCCCTCGCCGAAGAGGAATGCGGCGGAGGATGCGAGGAGGCGGAGGGGTTGGCGGCTAAGATTCGATACCGAGTAGTCTTCATGGGCTTCCCCAGGGAGCATACGAGGAATCGGTCCCAAAAGCCACGAATGCAGCGTCGGAGAATCAAAACGCGACGCTGGAATCTGCGCCGGAGGTTGAGTTTAACCAATCTGGGGCAGAATTGGGTCATAATATGTGGATCTTCCTCGCCTAAAACGAACGAGAATTGGTGCTGCGTCGATGATTCTGGCAATGGGGAAAAAAGAAGAAGAAGAAGAAACAATAAGAAGGCTGGAGAAAAAGGTTTTAGAACTTTTTTTTTTCTTTTTGGATATTTTTGGGACGTGAGCTTTGGAATTTTTTTAGTTGCGAAATACGATGAGAGATTTTAGCGACGAGAATGAACTACTTTAACGGGACGGTTGACCCATTTTGGTCCCCATCTCCAAATTGCCGCCTGCTTCGGGTGCCATTTCACATCACAATAACACTCACTTTATGTGCACAAATCAAAATTTTAAATTACATCATTCCGAGGATTAAAAGTTAATTATTTAAAACCATATGACTTGTGTCAAATTCAAAACATAAAAATCTAAATGCTCCGAATTTCAAAAAGACATAAACTTATAATTTAAATATGAAATAATACAAAATTCAAAATAATCTAAATCTATAATATTTTGAAATAAAGCAAAACTTTAGTGTTTTTATTTTAATTAATCTATAATAATTCTATAAATAATGTTTATATGATGCCCTATAAGAAAAACATGATTCAAATATTTTAAGCATTTATTTTATGAATGAAAAAGGAGTAGGACACTTGTCCTTGAAACGTGGGTTCAATTAAATCTAACAATTTGTTTTCGGGAGAAAAATATTCTTTTTCTCTCTAATGAGCACCGCATCCTCAAAATTATAACATTCCCATGGCATATAAGCTACTAGTACGTTTTTGCCCAAAGCAAGTTCGCCACCATCCGTTAAAATTTATCCCTTTTTAATGCATTTACCCGTTGAATTCGGGTAGTTTGATGCATACAAGTATTTTTGTTGGATCGTTGATACATAACTAATGGAATGTCTAGAGCATTCCCATTACTCGATAAAATAATTTTGTAATCATCGGTAGAAATGATCTTTCCCTCGTAATCGACTATAGTGGGAACTCCTTAATCTTTTGGTATGCCTCCAAATAATTAAATCAAATCAAATGCTTTACGTATGTAAATAATAATTATAATATTCACATAAGTGATAATCAAAATTTTTAAGATAAATTATTTATAAGTAAACAGCACCCCCACACCTCAGGTTTTTTCTTCTTCGTTTGGCTCCTTTTCTTAATTTTATTTAGCAGACGGTGATATTAATTTTAATGTTGATTGTCAAATTTTTTTTATATCTTATAGTAGTTTTCCTTTTAATTTTTAATTTTTTAAGATTTACAAAGCTCAAATTGACAACCGAAAATTGTGTCAAGAGGGATGGATTGACAAATTGTGAGGATTTATGAAGCTCAAATTGACAATCGAAAATTGTGCCAAGATGGGTGAATTGACAAATTGTTTTTAGAGACTAAGGATAAAGAAAAGATAGACAATTTTGCATAATAATTTATGGTGGTTCGACTTCTCAACTAAGTCTACATCCACTACCTAAGCTAATCACTTAAGATTTTCCAACAAATCTACTAATTTGTTCTTTCTTTTTCAAGGACAAAGTAATAAAATTTATAACTCTCTAACTTTCCAAAGGCTTAACTAAAATCAAAACACTTTTTCAAAAGGATAAAAAAGTAAACAATAAAACCTCTACAAGGTAGGGTGTTTACAAATTAAAGCTCACTAAACACTAATATGTACAAAAGAATAGAAATAAAGAGTGAAAAACTCTTCACTTGTGTTTGATTGTTTGGATAAGTGTTTTAACTGTTCTTCAAGTGTCTTCAACTTGTACTTATATGTTGGAATGTGTTTGTGGTCGTTTCTAACCGTTATGAGTGATTTAGAGTCGTTGGGATGTTTTCTCTACAAAATAAAACTGCCAAGGACAGAGAGTACCGGTACTCCTATAGGGAGTATTGATATCACCTTTGTAATATTTAAATAAAACTAGCCGTTGGGCCTGACGGTATTGATATTATCCTCATGGTATCGATACATATTTTGCATTCTGGAATTTGAGAAAGCTAGTAGTATCGATACTACCTTGAGGGTATCGATACTTCTCTTACCTTGGGTATCGGTACCATATGAACAACATCAATACTGTTCATATAGTATTGATACTGTAAGAACAGTATCGGTACTACGTACGTTGAAAATCAATTTTGTGCTCAAATTAACTTTTAATGTACTTTGAATAAATTCTATTCAAGTCCAAAAACATTTTGCCTTAAATTGTTATATCAAAACATTATAAAAAGTGGTTCAACATAATTTTTAATAGTTTTGTCTTTTGGCCCATTTTCAATTGTTTGGTCGTTCTTTTCGTTTTTATATTTTTCTTAATGTTAAATGTGACGACGTTTCGACTGATCAAGATGTCACTTATTTGTTATCTTAATGATCTTTCTTATTTTGAACCTTCAAATTTAAATAGGATACGTAATTGCGTTCGTAGATAGTTTTCTTACGTCGATAGACTCTGATACGCTATTTGTCGATGATCTTTCAATAGTTTTTATCCCCTTTTGTGGTTCGTTTGTCGATGCAATCAAATCTATTCGTATATTTTTTTGTTCGAGTATTTTGATTGGGGTTATAACCTTTTTCTTATGTGGCCATTGTATGATCTCAATTGACTAGTTTATTGTATTAATGATTATATGAAAATATTCTAATTAGGTGTTTAGTTTACAAATTAGGTGTTTAGTTTACAAATTAAGATCATAAATTGTTAGAAGTTAAATTTGTTATTTTCTGTTTTAATTATAACTAATTGTCAGTTAGTTAGTTAGATTAAAACTGTATATATACTTGTATTATACTCGTTTTAATACGAGCAGAATTATTCAATCTCAGTTTTTTCTAATTTTCAACATGGTATCAGTTTCCAGGTCGTTCCTTCCTGGGTTCTCTGTTTGGCCCATTTCTCACTAAAACGTTTTGGCCCGTATCCCTTCAGCAGCAGCATCTTTTTCATTCCAACAGATTTCTCATTTCGTTTCTTTTCCCCAAATTCTTTTCTTTTAGGGTTCATGGCGATCACACTTGATCTAAATCACCCACTCTTCTTGCATCCTTCTGATACACCTGGTGTTCAATTGGTGTCTCTTCAGCTCACTGGCGTTGAAAATTATAGTCTCTGGAGTCGTTCCATGCGCATCGCTCTTCTGGCCAAGAACAAGCTTGGCTTTATCGATGGAAGCTGTCGACGAGATGATTATGCCGGTCCGATACAGTCTCAATAGGAGCGTTGCAACGCTCTTGTACTCTCATGGATCCTAAATTCTGTCAGCAACGATCTCTCTGCTGGCATCGTTTTTGCCTCGACCGTAGAATCTATTTGGAATGACCTTAAGGAGCGCTTTGACAAGATCGATGGTTCTAGGGTTTTTTATTTACATCGGTCGATTGCTACCCTCGTTCAAGGCGACTCATCTATATCCGTTTATTTCACTCGTCTCAAGCTCCTTTGGGATGAATACACTGCTCTTGTCCCATTCACTTCCTGCGATTATGACGCTGCACAACAAAATTCAGTGCATGTGGCTCAACAGCGTCTTTTTCAATTTCTGATGGGCCTCAATGAGACCTACTCTGCGATTCAGAGTCAGATCCTTATCATGAAGCCCCTTCCTACCGTCAATCAAGCATATTCCATGATAACTCAAGAGGAATTGCATCGAATTCAGTTGTATGCTACACCTCTTGAAACTTATGTTATGTTCACGGCCACTTCCAAAGGGAATGAACGAAGGCGTTTCAATGGGACGTGTGAATACTGTAAGATCAAGGGACACAGTCGTGATCGATGTTATCGATTCATTGGTTTTCCACCAGAATTCAAGTTCAACAGAAAAAAGCCTCCTCCAGTTTCTATGACAGCCAATTCTGTACACACTGTGGATGGAGAGTTTGAGAATGCTTCGACGGTTTCCTCTCCTGTATCAGCTGTTCCCACCTTTACTTCTGAGCAATACAATCAGATTTTGCATCTATTGAACAAAAGCTCCACCGTAGATTCCAGTGTGAATCTTGCAGGTACTGTTGCATGTAGTTTACCTATTTCCAGTACTGCTTGCGTTCGTTGGATAGTTGATACTGGTGCTACTGACCACATTTTTTCTGATTTCAAGGGTTTGCAATTTCCAATTTTATGTTCTGCCGATCGTTATGTTCATCTTCCTAATGGGCAAACTGAACTTGTGTCTCATATAGGGTCTCATAGGTTAACATCTGATCTGGTTTTGTCTAATGTTTTGTTTGTTCCCAGTTTTGCTCACAACTTACTTTCTGTTTCTCAGCTTGTCAAAGATCATGCATGTATTTTTTCCTTTCATCCTGACATTTGTATCTTGCAGGATCTTTACAGTGGCATGATCAAGGGGATTGATAGAAAGCTTAATGGCCTTTATATTTTTGAGTCTACTAAAGGAGCTACTGGTTTGATTTCTAATTCTTTGATTGGTTCTGGGGTTAATTCTTCTGTTCATCATGTACCTACTGTTTCTGATTTCAATAAAACTAGTCTTTGGCATGCTAGATTTGGGCATGCATCTGCTTCTGCTATGAAAAAATTGTCCTCTTATGTTTCTGATAAATTTGATATAAAGTCTATTCATACTTGCAGTGTGTGTCCTTTAGCAAAACAGACCAAATTACCATTTCCTCTCAGTACTACTAGGTCATCAAAACCTTTTGAATTAATTCATATAGATTTATGGGGTCCTTATATGATATCTACTCATAGTGGTCATAGGTTTTTCTTGACTATTGTTGATGATTGCACTAGAATGACTTGGGTCTATCTCTTAAGGCTTAAAAATGATGCTGTTTTGTTTCTCAAACAGTTTCTCTCATTTACCTCCACTCAATTTGCTTCTGTTACTAAAATAATTAGAAGTGACAATGGTACAGAATTTTTCAATTCTTATTGCTCTCCTTTTTTTTCTTCTCTTGGTATTTTGCATCAAAGTTCTTGTGTTCAAACTCCACAGCAAAATGGAGTTGCAGAAAGAAAACATAGACATCTTTTAGAAGTAGCTAGGGCTTTACATTTTCATTCAAAAGTGCCTATTAAATTCTGGGGTGAATGTGTCTTGACAGCTTGTTTCCTTATAAACAGACTCCCTTCTTCTGTTTTACAATGGCAAACACCTTATGAAATTCTTTATCACAAACCTCCTGATATGTCTATTCTGAAAGTTTTTGGTTGTTTATGTTATGCTATTGTTCCTAAACAAACTGATAAGTTTGCTCCTAGAGCTTTGCCTTATGTTTTTATGGGATACTCAACACTCAAAAAGGCTATCTCTTGTTTGATCTTACCTCTAAGAAATTTTTTGTCAATAGGGATGTTATTTTTCATGAACAGGTATTTCCCTTTCACTTTCCTGTTCAAAGTGATTCTTTCTTTTCTTCTACTCATTTCATTCCTGATTCTGAATTTTTAGACATCTCTTTTGGGCAACAACTTGTTCCTGTTGCTTCATCTGATTCTCCTTCCAGTTCTGAATCTAGGCAATCATCACAACAACTAGAAAATCCTATAGGTCCAGTAGCTCCAGTCTTGGTTAGGAAATCTACTAGGGTTTCTAAACAACCTCAATGGTTAACTGATTTCATTTGAAATTCTATTTCTACTTCCAACTATCCCATTTCAGATTATATTTCTTATCAGTATCTTTCTTTTGGTACACAATCATTTGTTTCTTCTATTTCAAAATCTGTTGAACCTACATCCTATCATGAGGCAATTCAACATCCAGAGTAGGTACATGCTATGAAAGATGAAATTCTTTCCCTTGAAACAAATAAAACTTGGTCAGTTGTATCTTTACCTCCTGGAAAAGTCCCTATTGGCTGCAAATGGGTCTATAGGATTAAATACAATGCTGCTGGTACTATAGAAAGGTTTAAGGTCAGGTTGGTAGCCAAAGGCTATAGTCAGAAGAAGGGTGTAGACTATGTGGATATCTTCTCACCAGTGGTTAAGTTGGTCACTGTTCGTTTTCTCCTTGCCATTGCTTCTGTTTTTGATTGGCCTATGTTTCAGCTTGATGTGTATAATGCTTTTTTACAAGAAGATTTGTCTGAGGAAGTGTTTATGGAACTTCCTCCTGGTTTTTGCAGTCAGGGGGAGAATATGGTATGTAGACTGCAAAAATCCCTTTATGGTTTGAAACAAGCATCTAGGCAGTGGAATTTGAAGTTAACTGAGGCTCTTTTAGGGGCTGGTTATGAACAAAGTAAGTTTGATTATTCTTTGTTCACATTGAGAAAAGATAAAAAGATTGTAGTTTTGCTGATTTATGTTGATGACTTGTTGATCACTGGCAATGATAATTGTTTGATTGATGATTTGAAGAGTCTTTTGAACAAGAAATTTAAAATGAAAGATCTTGGTGAACTGAAGTATTTTTTGGGTCTTGAGATTATGAGATCAAAAGAAGGAATTCTAGTTAATCAGCGTAAGTATGCACTTGAGTTGATTGAGGAAACAGGAATGAGTGGTTCAAAACCAGCAAAAACACCTCTTGAACAGAAAATTAGGCTTACTACTACAGAATATGATAAGTTGTACACATCAGGGAGTAATAAAGTAGATGAATTGTTAGTTGACAAGAGTGTTTATCAAAGACTTATTGGAAGACTCATTTACCTCACACATATCAGACCTGATATAACCTTTGTTGTACATTACTTGAGCCAATTTATGCAACAGCCTAAGGAATCTCACTTGTTTTCTGCTTTGAGGATAGTGAGGTACATTAAAAAGAATCCAGGTCAAGGGATATTGATGAATTCGAACAGCAGCAATGAACTTGAAGCATATTGTGATTCAGATTGGGCTGCGTGTCCTATCACGAGAAGGTCTGTTTCTGGTTTTTGCATCAAGTTTGGAAGTTCTCTGATTTCATGGAAATCTAAGAAGCAAAATATTATAGCCAGATCATCTGCTGAAGCAGAATATAGAAGCATGGCTGTTGCATCAGCAGAATTGACTTGGTTAAATGGTTTGGCCAACGAGCTTGGGTCGGAAAGAAAATATCCGATCAAGCTATATTGTGATAACAAGGCTGCTCTTCAGATTGCAGCAAATCCAGTTTATCATGAGCGCACAAAGCATATAGAGATTGACTGCCACTTTGTAAGAGAGAAAATACAAGAAGGGCTTATCAAGACATAATTTGTATATTCTTCAGAACAATTAGCAGATATATTTACTAAAGCTCTTGGTGTGCAACAACATGAATATCTTGTATCCAAGTTGGGTGTAAAAGATATCTTTTACTCTCCAACTTGAGGGGGAGTGTTAGAAGTTAAATTTGTTATTTTATGTTTTAATTATAACTAATTGTCAATTAGTTAGTTAGATTAAAACTATATATATACTTGTATTATACTCATTCTAATACGAGCAGAATTATTCAATCTCAGTTTTTTCTAATTTTCAACATAAACATTCATTATAATTCTTTGTATTTTTATTTTAATAAAAATAATATCTTTTATTAAATATAAATTATTTATATAATCATTATTATCATTTTTAAGATAAATTAATAATTTATACGTAATTTTCCCTTCAGAATGACTATTTATTAATTTAAAATTATTAAAAAATAATATTTATTTAAAAAAATCTCAATCATTTAATAATAACCTTCTAAATATTCATGTAAACAATATGTTTAAACCTAAAATTTTAAAAAATAACATTAGATGATTAAGATTACTTATGCTCCTTTGTAGTGATCTAAAGCTAGGTGATGGGGACTTTCAAAAAAAGATAAAGCTAGGTGACCGGTCGGTGTCAAAATATATCGGGTAGGTAATAACTGTCGGGGACATTCAATTTAATACGAAGTTGTCTCTAGAAAAAATATATATCAAATTCAACGAAGCAGACGTGGAAACTTGCTGTTCTCTAATGATTTGACCAATGTTTCACATACATCTTTGTTCATTATTATATAGTAATTGATACATTAATGATAATTAGATAATAATGTTTAAAAATATATATCTTAAAATTTTCCATTCACCACATCCTGGAAATAATCATATAAAATTTTCAAGTGGGGTTAATCCTATTAGGTTAATTAATTAATAAAAAATACTTTCAATTTTAGGATTCACGGTTAATTTGATTCTAACATAATAAAGAAAACATGTATCCGTTTACGCAGGTGAGCTTGCCTGTCCATTAGTGCTATGACCCGTCTGTTTGCTTTCATTGTTGTTCTTTCTCTTCAGCATCTCTTTAATCACTGCTTCTTTCTTATCTACAAAATCCATCATGTCCTTAAAGCTACTCGATCGGATGGACCGCCGAGATGATCTCGACGGTTCAATATCCACTAGCTCCGTTTCCTCATCTTCGGGGCTAAACCTCTGGTATTGAGAGAAGACTCTGTAGCAGAAGAATGTAAGAGCCAACAGACAAGCAATGCCACAAATGAGGAACAGACCCCAAAAGCTGCTTAAGTCAAGCTGATTATCTTCTTCTTGGTTGATTTGAATCGAGCACTCGCGGTGCGTTAGCCACTTCTTGTGGATTTCTTGGAGATCGCCGTTCTCCGAGAGTTGAAGGATTGCGGTCGAGAGATCGACCGCAAGAGGAGAGTCCCTTTGAAAAGCCTGAAACCGTATAAAATGAGAATGCACATCAATTTGTATGAAAATGACAGAAGTTAAACGTTGACACTTACGAAGCCCCATCCGCTTTTCGTAAATTCTTGGCCGATGGTATGGTACAAACACTTGGTGCTAGATAAGAAGAGCTCGATGTAAGGAAGTTCGTCGACTATGGCAGCTACACCACCTGCCTTCGGTCCGAGATTAAGTGCTCTCAGATATGCTTCTGGATTTTTTAACTGAACTATCCTAGACCGTGCTATGTTGAGCTCGTCAACCAAATAGTTGAATGCAAACGAACCGTCTTGGACTCCTATAGGTTCGGAACTCGAGATCAAGCTATCGATCCCTTGAATCCCTGACATCAGCTGTTGCACGGTAAGTATTGATGTCAAACTAGCCGTGTAACTTGAATTGATAATCAGAACTACGAACAGCCATATGATCAGCACCAAACGTCCCAAAGTGCTCACCGTGTTTTCTCCTGCATCAACTCGAAGCAAGAGTCGGTAGTTTTATTAGTTTTCGGAACTGGTTCATTGAAGCGTTACATATGATAAGTGTAAATGTCGTAAAGGACTATCACGATTTACTTACTATGCGAGAAAAACATCGTCGAGAAACTAAACCTGGAATTAGGAAAAGAATTATCAGTATAATCCTTGTTTCCATTAATTTCAAGTTCAATAAATAGTAGTCATCTATTTTAAAGAGGACTAACCAAAAAATTGTCATAAGCTGTTGCCGCGGAGGACCACGGAATTCGGGATTTATCCGGTGCTCGAGAATCCACACTACGACTCCCACGAAAAGAAAGAATGCAACCGTGACGAACCACATTTCTTTAGTAAAAGGCTTGAGGAATGTCCACTGACTCGACTTCACCTCTTTGACCGGAGCAACAACAACGAGTCCAGATTCCATATAAGGCTGCGTAAAATCTACGATTTTCGTCCTGTTTGTAACAATTGTAATATCTCCAACTGCTGCATCATATTTCTGAAGAGGAAAGAGGAGCAAGTCAGTATTATTACAGGCACCTAAATATCGAGAAGGAAACCGAAATCATATAATGTCACTCACATTTTGGGAAACTTGATAAACAAGATCGTTATAGCTAGGATTTTTAGTACCGTCCCCGAATAGCATATACGTACGAGGAACAGCATACGGGAGCAAGTTTATTGCAGCTTCAAAGACATCGATGCAGTATCCTTTTACACCTTGGGGCCTATTGTCTTTTGACGCCAACTCTTTGTAACCTACTCTGTTAGGTACGGCAATTCGTAGTGGCTGTCCATTGTTCGGGAAGACCCATCCCCTTGGTGGTTTTGAAGTTTCACCGGGCCATATTGCATTGTAAAGATGTTGACTGCCAGAAGAGATGTTGGGAGGCTTTGTATATAAGTTCTCCGGAGGAACAATTGAGAGATGAGAGTGATTCGACCAATAACCGATTCTTTGAGCCCCGGTTCCACCGATGTTAAGAACATCAAATGCCGGATGAATTAAATCTCTCTGTTGATCAAATTGAATCTGACCACTTAGACCGGTGAAGCTCGTCTGAAGAAGTGTCTGGAGAAGTTGTTGGCCTCCATTGAACACATGAAGGGACGACAGGTTGAGTGTGCTGCCATTCGTGTCACCCAATTTCAGGTCACTGGAGAAAGATACATTTCCACCTTCATTGAGAAAAACTTCGAGGGCATGTGCAGCCAACCAAACCGAATCATAAGCGTAAAGTGCATAAGAATTGAAGCCTCCAGGACCCGAACTCCCCTTATATTTTAGGTCGTTCCATCTAGACATAAACCTCTTTTTGAGATCAGTCTCCGGGGTGTAACGACGGAGAGCAATAACCCCTTGTAAGAGATTCATTGTGTCAGAATCAACTGCCTCCCTCGAATCTAAATACAATGGAAGCCAATCTGTAGTAATCCAAACATAGCCACCGCTCATCATATTAAGAGTTTTAGCAGCAGAAAAGACGTTCAAACCAGAGTCAGGATTAACATGAACTACGAAAACTCGTGACTCCATCAGGTTCACCTCCACTAGCAAGTCGCTGATCTTACTTACGGGGTCTTTGGGGCTGAATGCGGCCTTATAGGAAATCTTGCCACGTGTCTTAGCCAGCGCATCGCCTAAAACAGAAATACCATTTCTTCCGTAATCATCATCCACAAATATTGCTATGACCTCCCTCCAGCCGTAATAGTCGACTATGTCGGCAATCGCATACATTTGGAAGTAGTCACTGTGTGTAGTTCGGAGGAAATAAGGGAACTGCAGGGAAGCAAGAGTGGGATCCGTTGCTCCAAACGAGAGAAGAGGGACTTGAAGTTCGTTAACAGCATGGGAGATTACATGAGCTATTCCGGACGATTGCGGACCAATCGCCAACACAATATCGCTTTGCATCATCTGCAAAGCTACATAAATAAGGGGACGGCATATCAATACGCATATAACCCTACCGGAATCTAGTATCCCTCAGCTACTCGATTTTGCAGGACACTTTAGGAAAAGCAATGACACCATATAGATTTCGAAACTACAAAATCGGAACTGCAAAATCTTAACATGATAAAAGTAACATCATCTGCAAAGCTACATAAATACGGACAGCATATTAACACGCATATAATCCTACTGGAATCTAATATTCCTAGCTACTCGATTTTACAGGACACTTTAGCAAAAGCAATGACAACATATAGATTTCAGAACTACAAAATTGAAACTGCGAATTCGCAACATGATAAAAGTAACATCATTGAATAACATAAGCATACAGATTAGATCATTGGAGAAAGAGATCAAATGGATCAAATATAACATACAAAGAGGCACTTCATACCGAATGTTCAAACTATCAACACATTACATTAACACAGATTGTCTCATTTACCCAATCCGATACCGGAATATGGCGAAATCAATAGCAGAATGATACATTCAATACAGCAATGTAAACAGATAAAAGGGTACTTGAAGATCAATTCAATTTGAAGGATACCATAGAAATTACCTTCAATGATTCCAATAAATCCACTGCAATTCGTGTCGCGCAAGACGAGTTTCAATTCGATCCCATTAAGAATGTTGGGATCAGAGTTGACATCATCGATGGCAGCTTCGAGTGCAGGCTTTACTGCTCCCCCAATAACTGAGTTCACAGTGAAAAGAGCTCCAATATGTATAACCTTTGGCTTCAAAGAAGATGATGATGTATTCCCAGAACTGGAAAAAACTCCCACAGGGGACCATATGAACCAAAGGCTCAACAAAAGCAACAAGACCCCCTTCATGCTTATCCAAGACAGAAACCTGGGAAAGGAACCAGACAACCCTATTTTGCTGCCTCAAACCAGACAATAACACCACCTGCCAAGAGAGTAAGAAAAAAACATGAAAACAACCGGGGGAGTCAAGGAGAAATCCATGCAATTCTTGGGATGAAAAACCAAGATGAGGTAGAAAGAACAGTGGAACAGCATAAAGACTAATAGACCCAAAGCATATTCAAAAGGGAGAATTTTGGATTTAACATGAAATTTAATCTTAGCTTTAGATGACAAAGGAAGCAGTAGTGGAATTTAATAATGCACAAGTGTTTTTCAAACCGTCCAGGAAAAACACCATGCTGAGCCAATGAACAAAGAATATATATTAAAGAAAAAGAATTTGAAGATATTGCTGATTGAATCACCTACAGGCTACAGGATAGTGTTTTTAAAAGTCAGTAAGGGATTGAAGGAGAGCTGGGTAGGTGAGATGACCGTTTACATACTCAAAGCTTCACCAATAGTTGTACATGCCTTTAAGTAAAGAATGATTCCTTTTCTTCTTTGTTTGATCGGTGACGGAGGTTGGACTTGGCACTAGACTTTAAACAGTTGATTACAAATTTATTTTGAAATAATCTTATATATCTCACACCAAATTTTAATAATAAGTTCTGTTAGTATTTTTTAATATATATAAAATATTTAACAAATTTAATGAAATAATGTATTATTTTTTATTATTTAAGGACTCTAAATTTTAATAATATTTAAAAAAATTAAAAAAAAAATTAGAGTCATATTTTTTCTGCCCTCGACAATTTTTCTTAAATAATATAATGAAAAATAATAATTCAGAAAAGATGTTAAAAATTTATTTTTTTAATTGAGTGTTTACTACAATATTAGTCCCAAGATATGAAAAGCATTTAACATATTTGAAAAGATGTTGGGAACATTTGGTATCTTTAAGAGAAAATATATAATTTATTTTTTCCACTAGAATATTTAGTAGAAATTCAGTAAGATAATAAATTTATTATTTTATTCTTTTAAATTTCGTCAGTACGAGTCATAATAAAAACGATGGGGTGCTCCACTCTTTATTTTTCTGTTTGGTGGCTGAGAATTTAATATTGTTAAGACTTAAGAGACTTCGACAATTTCGTAAAACTTTCCTAGAAAATTTATGAAAAGCAAGAACATGTAACACGTGTTAATTATTTATTTTACGTGTTAAATTATTACTAAAATTATATATTTTTTACGTATTAAAATATTCATATATTTATATCATTATAAACTTGATCGTGCCGCATAAAAGATACAAGCCCCAGAAACTGACTAAGTGGAGTTGGTTCGGTTCGGATCTCGTTCTCCTCTCTCCCGGACATCCCATTTTTCAGAACCATCGAGCATGGATTTCCTGAAGCTTTCCGGTTTCGGAAAGTTTCAAGATTGCGGTTGACATGTCAATGGCAAGCGAAGAATCTCTGTATAAAGGCTGATACAATGAGGTTAATATATGATCAGAAACGCCGGCAGTCCAGCTATATGTGTATGAATGCATTTTAGCGTATGCAGAGGAAAAGTACTTACAAATCCCCATCCACTCCTTGTAAACGGTTGGCCAATAATCCCGAACTCGGTTCGCTTCGACAGAAATAATTCCACGTAAGGAAGCTCATCAACGATGGCTGCAACCCCTCCGTTATCCGGCCCACTGATAACAGCAGGCATTCGCTCCTTTAAAATGGGAGAAAAAACTCAATTCTATTGAGGAATTTATTTAATAACAATACAAATATTACGTACAAATGTGAAAATAATGAATATAAATATATATAATACGATCAGAGAGGGTCGTTTAGTATAATAATATAAGTAAAGTTAAATTAAAAAAGAAGTTTGAATAAATATATTTGATTTGAGACACAGAATTTTATACTTCTCGCTTAATTTTTAAAAAATAAAAAATAAAATAATACCCATCAACTCGATTATTTAAACTTTTTATTTTTCGATAAATTAAATGATAATAATTATTTATTTTTAAAATTAAATTCAAAATGTTGTTTAAAAATATCGAATTCCGTATCCTCAACGCAACACCCAAACTAATAAATCAAAAGTAATGTTTTCCAAGAAAGAGATTTATCATATATGAGTACTACTTGCATGTAGTTGTGTACAAAGTTTCTTTAATGAACTGAAAACAGAAACTAATGAATCAAAATTAATGCTTTCTAAGAAATAGATTTATTATATCTCGAATTCAGTGACGGATTCATATTTTCTTCAGGTTCCTAAAATTCAATTTTTCTTATTCATATATATATATATATATATATATATATATATATTAAAAAATACTTTTTAATCTATCGTTAAATAAATTTATTTATATGTACTCACTTTATGTGATTTTTTCGTATGGATATTTTTCATCATATTTTTTATTATATTTGTTTTTGTATGCTTTTTGAATTTGATGCTTATCATTAAAGTGATTTTATTTAGCATCCAATTCCATCTAAAAAGAAAGACATTCACACTGAAAAACGTATTTTTATTATCGATTAAATTTAATTTGATCGATAGAATTATAGTTACAATATATAATAGAGTGTGGATTTAAAAGTGTTTAAGATTTTTTATAAATTATCTTAGTGGTTAAAATGATGGTTGTTATGTTTAGTGGTCATAGATTCGAGCACCAGATTTTATAAGGGTGTTTGAACTTTCATTGTAAATGATTGTGAATCTTTAGAACAAATACTACCCCTTATAATCACTTTAGATTAATAAAAAAATCTTTATATTTAGATATTATATAGAGCAAATTGTGTTGGGAGGGTCGCCCCCATAATGATCCGAATATCCGTTCCGAACACATCGTTTATAATTTGAAAAACAAAAAAATTATTACTAATAAAATATAAATAATAAATTGATTCTAAAATTATTACTAATAAAAAATTATCGAATATAAATAATAAATTAGTTTTAAATTTTTCATCTAGAATAGTTGAGTTGTTAATATAAAAAAATTGAATGACTAAAACGATAACATTTGAAATTGAATAATCAAAATATAAATTAAAATAACTAATTTGTAAGAATATTTTTACCAAAACATTAACACCCTACAAATTGAGTGATTTTTAGATAATTTACCTAAAATATATTCATTTAATTGATAGAATAAAAATTTAATACCAACTTGGAAGGTGGTTTAAGCATTGTTTATAGATATGGAAACTAGAAAAAAGCATGTAGCTGAAACCTGTAACCATGCATTCGTTATTTTAGGCTGGGCTCTGGGAGAGCTCTCCGTGAAATACAAGGCTAGTGGGCTTAGAGCTAAAGGACCATTTATTTTCCGAATATTTAGATAATTCGAAGTTGGGATTTGTTATATTCGTATTCGATCTAATTATCTGAAATTTTTATTGGATGTTTTATTTGAATTATATGAAAAAATTGGATCATATATCTGATAATTTTTTTTGGATAATTGTATCGGATACGAATATGATAAATCCCAACTTCAAATTATCTAAATATCCGAATATTCAGATTGGATAAACAGATCGAATCATTCGAATCGGAAATTTTCACGCCCCTACGACAATGGGCCTCTATAAAATTCAATTTAGATTAATTAATCGATAAATCAGATATCAGTTTAATTATTTAGTACTTGAATCTAATATCTATATATATATTTTTGTCCAGTACATGAATTTGATAAACGAGTCCAATTCACCTTCTCCCTGAAATATTGTCAAGCTCGGTCCACTAACCGATGCAGTGAAAACCCATTCCTTTTAAAAAGGGTAATACTGTCATTAACTAAAACCATCTCTGATCCTCAATACAATCATCTTGGATAAACCCGCCCTTCGTTTATTCGCTTCACCGGTGAAAGGCCAGAGCTGATGAAAAAATGGCTTCTTCAATTATATCTTTACCAGCCAGGTTATTTTCCCATTTTTTAGCTGATTATCTTTGGTTTAATGTTGTTCGTTTTTTCGGTTGAATTTAAGAATAAGATTGTTTTATTCACTTCATTTTCGAGTATATTACTTTCTTCTGGTGTTTTCAGCAATTTGAGGTCTGGGATTTGCCTTCCCAGCTTTCCTAGGACTCTCGTTTGTTTGGTGAGGAAGGCTGTTGAGTGTAAGGAGTCGAGAATAGGGAAGCAGCCGATACCGATTCCATATAATGTGACGATTACGTTGGAGGGTTGAGCTGGTAACGTTTGTGTTGCTTCCTTTGATTGGACCTGCAGCGGAATCTGCCGGTCCGCCGATAGGATTAAAGAGGTTCATCAACGGTGCGGGGAAGGCGAGAATGCTTTGTGGAGTGCTACTTTCTAATGAGCCACTGGCCATGCGGTTTGCAATTCGGGAGCACGATAAGCTAGAGCGACGAGCATTACCGACCGTCGAGCGGTCATTGAACATCTTTCTTTTCCATAGTTTGATGAGTATAGGAAATGTTATGTCTCGGGCGAGAGAGCATTGACATGTGAGGCCTTTACGATTTTAGTCGGAGGTTATTGTCACAGTCACCGTAGCAGCCGTAAAAGAAAGCGGGGTCACCACTCATTCTTTTTCAGACATGAGAGCCAACTTGTAAGTTACAGTTCCATAAAAGCTGTACGAACACAAATTCTAGAATCCTATTTTACTATATTAATAATACGTAGAAAATGATTTTACAAAGATACATCAATCATTAAAAGTTGTACGCACACATAAATTCTAGAATCCTATTTTCTTCTTCTATTTTCTTTTCATTTCCACATCCTCATGTTTTCAAACTTTCTTTATTAGAAAAATGCTTTTTTGACACATAATGTTATGGATAATGATAAGTAACTAATCATGAAATAATATAAAGAGAAAAATAAATACAAAATTTTGAGTGGATTTTTTTTTCAGAAAAAAAATTATATGCATAGAATGAAAATTAATTATGTCAACGATAAAAATATAAGAGGGATGATAAGAGACGCACAACAAATCCTAAACACACTGCAATCAAAACCTTTTCTTTTGAACTCAGAAATCCTAGCTGCATATTTATAAGTGTATGGACACTAATCTTCAATTTTTCTGTTGATTTATTCCTTCACTAAATAAATTGTATTGTTTTTTTTAACTAACTCGAACAAAATTCGAATTATAATCATTGTCATGGTTAAGATAGGATCGAGTTTTTAGTCCACTCAAACTTGATTTGAGTATAATATGTGTCCGTCAACCGTTCAATCTTTCATAAATTTTAAAAAGCTTTATACAACTTCATTTTTAAGTAAAAACCAATATTTGACATGATCGGACATGAATATATTTAATTCTCTTTTATGTTAGGTAAAATAGATAGGTAATTGAAAAAAAATAGAAATAATGGTATTATATCATTTATTATAAAATATATAAAGGTTAATTATGCTATCATTCCCGAATTATGTTAGATATTTTTCATCTAAATCCGAATCCGACCCAACGTCACATTATCCTTCAAAAAATCATAGTCGAATTCAATTTTTTTTCTTTGTAAAAACGATCATATAAGATCAAGTCAAAACCTGTCAAGTTCGTATCAAACACCCCCTCCCTAAATAAGTTGCCATTACAATTAACCGCAGCAAGGTGGTGATAAGCAACCCCATCACTGGTTGGGTTCACATGCAAGAAACGAGAATAGGTTAAACAAAGCATCGATGAAATTATGAGTCGGAGCATTGGCCACGTTAAAGGAAAACAAAGCAAATATACATTATCTTATAACTTGGTATAAGAACAATCTAAGCATTATTTATGAGGGGAAAAGAAAACCCCATTAAAAAAGAAGAAGCTAAGAATCCCCATGCTTATGCCAGCACAGTAGCATGATTGCACATCTCCACAAAATGTAAAACCTTGACTTCTGCTCCTTCGCCATAGCCAGACACCTCTTCTTGCAGCTAGAAAGCTCCTTCAAGCTCCTCCTTCTCCTACCCATGCTCGCCACTCTCAGATCAAAACATGCACCCCTTTATATACACAATACACCAATGACCCAATAGACATCAAACAAAAGGTGTGGTCCAAAAATACATATCTCGAGAATGGATTTATATTGGATAAACAAACCAAATCGGATATCAAATTTAGGCTAACATACACTTAGATGCATTCTATTTTTATCATTCATCTTTTAATTATATCAATCATATCACTTAACTATTTAAATGATATCAATTAAGTCACGTGTTGATAATATTTGACGGAATAGATGACATGATAATTAACAAATTTAATAGTTACACATTTAGTCATCGTTACTTACACATATCATTATCTGATTGGAGAGAAAATTTATTGAATTAAATAAATTAAAATTAATAAGAAAACCTCCAATCAGATCGTGATACGTGTCACCACTTGATTGGAGAGATACATTTATTGAATAAAAATAAAACTAAGACTAAATAGATAAAATACATAAATAATGGAGATCAAATGTGTAATTATACCAAATATGTTAACTGACGTATAAACTATTTCATCAAAAACTAATGACAAGTGATTTGGTTGGCATTATTAAAGTAGTTGAATGATATAATTGATAAATTAAAAGATGTATGATTAAAATAGATTTTATCAAAATTTATATGTTGTAAATGAATCAGACAGCAAAATGTGAACATTGAAACATGAAAGAATGGATGGGTCACAACATGGAGAAGTGACTAAACATTGGACGAAGGAACCGAGTGGACACGATGGTGGTTTCTAGAGACTGCGCGTGATCATTTTTCATGAGTTGCCTATACGTTAACCAAAACTGTTATCGTACGTCTGGCTAACTCAGTGAATGGACCACCTTGTACGTGTTTGGTTTGAGTGGTGTTCTCTTTACTTCCGTCTGTCATCCACACTGTTGTCTGTTTTACCATCTCTTTCAATACTGTAGATGGGGCAGGGACTACATGCAAAAATGTGGGTTTCAATACTGTTATCCACCTTGACTTAACCATTGCTTCTTCCCCAACATTTACACCGTGCAGCCATTTCTACCGGTACCCGTCAGTAATGTCGATCAAGTCGGCGTCGTCCGATACAACGGCTGCGGCACCGACAAAGACGAAGTCGAGGAGGTTACTTGTGCTGTATGCCTATGTGAAATCCAAGAAGACGATGAGATGTAACCATCTTTTTCATAAGGTTTGCTTGGATAGATGGCTTGGTTATAGCTATTCCTCCACTTGTCCTGTTTGTCGTACGTTGTTAACTCCGGCTAAACTAGTTGCCGATGTGGAAGTGCTGGTGTTTGATTGTTTTGGTTTTTACTCCGACCACCTCCGCGATAGCTGGTGGCTGCGCTAAGCTTAGCTCAAACTTCCTCCGTTAGCTTTTAGTCGGTGGAGTTTTACTAGCACTAGTATGCCTAAATAACTGAGGCCAAGCCCTGGATTATATATGGGTAAAAAACATCCATATCATTTAATTATTAGTTTGATAATGAATGAGTCATTTGTTTTTAAAAGTTTTAATTTAATTACTCAATTAAACTATTATTACTAACAAAATATTCCAATGTTAAAATTAAAACACTTTTAATGTGATCTGTAGTTCTTATTGGACTATGTATTTAATGTTTTGAATATAGTTAAAATTTAAAATATTTTAATGATTAAGATATTATTGAACTAGTTTATAATATGATTTATTTTAATGTTAAATTTTATTTTTGAGTTCTTATTGGTGTAGATCGAGTTCACTTCATATTTTTTTTATTCATATTAATCACATTTAAATTTATTTTAATATATATATATATATATATATTATAATTAATTGTCAATTAATTTTATATAATAAGACGTTTTATCTCTAATTAAGAACATATTAATGATATTAATAATAAAATTATTTTTTATAGTTAGTTCTCTTTAACACATCATCAGATGACTTTGTTTCAATCCTATATAGAAATGTTTATGATCCATTTTTCATAAGATCCTAATGATCTTTAATACTTTAGCTTTGCTTCATTCAGAAAAAGAAAAAAGAAAAAAAAAAGAAAATGTCGTTCGATAATAAACCTTTGCGATACGAGTAAGACATCGATAATTATAAAAAAAATTAAGAAATTATTATAATTTTAAAAAGACAATAAAATAAAATCCCCTTTAACTCGCATTTCTGTTTTTGACTTTCATTTTCCTTCTTTTAAGTAATATAAAAACTCCGTTTTTATTTTCCCTGCGTTACTGCTTCGTTCATTTGAAAGGCGGGAGAGAAACAAAAAACAAAAGAAAAAACTGTTGCTTTATTTTGCATTAGTTGATCCAATGCCATAATCTTTCAAGAATTAAATTTTCTCGTTTGATCTCTGTTTCTAATAGGTATACAAATTCCCATCTTTTCCCCCCCTTTTGTTCTACTTTTTTTGCTGATCTTCTATGTTATTTTATCAGTTTGTTCCTCTTTTGGAAACATAATATTTTTTATGTCATGATCTATAGTAACCTATCTTTCCATACTCTGCACCTGTAATGGCTATTGGTTTGAAAAAGCAAATCATTTTGGTAAAAATATCAACTTGAAGTTTTTTTTAATCTTTTATCTTAATTTCCTTGTTGGGGTTTCGTGTTTTTCTTGTTTTGAGAAGTTTTCATTTACATCCAATTGTTTGCTTACTGAAATCATATAAATTTTAAGTTCCAGTTTTAGCAGGTCTCAGATATTTTGTTAACAAGGAAGAATGGGGTATATGGGGGCACATGGCATGGCAGCTTTGCATAGATACAAATACAGTGGCGTGGATCACTCTTACCTTGCTAAATATGTATTGCAACCCTTTTGGAACCGCTTTGTTACCTTCTTCCCTCTTTGGATGCCGTAAGTTGGTTCTTGTCAGTCTATCTATACCTGCGTGGACTGCTCCATACTTGTACATACACTTGGGTTTTACATTTGTGTGAAAGTTTAAGTTTTAAAGACCATATCATGTGCTTCAATGGGGTTTTAAGCATTTTTGTGATGTTTTCTGGCACTAATGAATTTATGTATGTTTGTATATGTGCATGTTTCCGGCTTGGCATGTTCACCAGACCAAACATGGTATGCAACGCTTAGTACTATTAGTACTACTAATACTACTACTAAAATGTGTTTTCACTGTAGATGCATGCTTGCACATACAGAGACATCATACATGTGTCCACAGAGTGCATTTGCATGTATTACATGTCTTATTTGATTATTAATTTGTTTATGCTTTTGTTTCTTAAGATAACACTTACAGGATTTATGTTCTTGGTTATATCTGCACTACTTGGATTTGTGAGTGGGGAACTCTCTCTCCTTATATTCTTCAAAATTTTTATTTATTTTGACTTCTGATTCAGTGTTGAGCCCTTTTTCTTTTGATGCAAGATTTTATCAATTCTCTAGAAGTTTTAGTTTTATACCAATTTGCTGCAAATTATATTTCATTTAATCTTCACTGATGTTCAGTTCAAAGGAGATGAGAAAGTGTGTTCTTTATTCTATAGCTTCCAACCATTTCCTTTTCTGTGGTTGGTTGAATGTTATTTATGCTCGAATGGATTGAACTGAACAAAATATGATAGTTTTTGTGGTCATGATGTTCTTTTAATTGCCAGAAAGGTATTAATATGACTTGAGTATGCTGATTTAACCTTCAAGAACCATAGATTTTGCACTATGTGTAAATGATAGTTAAACCATGAGAAATGTATTGGTGTCACTTAAGTTGATTTAACCTGCAAGAACCATAGATTCTCTTACTTTTTCCTCTAGCATTTGCATTTTAGTGTAGAAATAAATTTCATTTCTTCGTAGCAGTTTCTGTGTTTGACACACAACTGGTGTTCTGTTTAATTTATGATGTAGTTCTCACATATAGATGTATAGTTCAGGAAACATTTTGGTTATGTGCATGATGGTGTATTTGAAGGCTTAGGAGAATGGTACATGTTATTTTTCCATTCACTTTTCTATTTGTATTGCTGTTCCAGGTTTACTCCCCTCGCTTGGATACACCCCCACCGAGATGGGTTCATCTTGCACACGGGTTGCTTCTATTTTTATATCAGGTTTATACATCCACCTTGCTCGAAATATATTTAAAATTCTTTTATCCCATTGCTGTGTTTGGGAAGGGGATGAGCATGAATGTAATTACCTTGCCAGACTTTTGATGCTGTTGATGGGAAACAAGCTAGACGAACAAACTCCTCGAGTCCGCTTGGAGAACTTTTTGACCATGGTAATTTCGCTTTTTATCTATTACCCCTCCTTTGCTATTTATATTAGTGGAAAATCTGATGGGATAATTATTTTTCGATGGTCCTGCCATATTGCAGGGTGTGATGCACTAGCATGTGCGGTATGTATTTTAACTTGTATCACATAACAATGGTTTACAGAATTCTTCACCATTATACAATATTTATTCTTTTTACAGTTTGAAACCATGGCCTTTGGGAGCACTGCCATGTGTGGAGCGGGCAGTTTCTGGTTCTGGGCAATTTCAGCTATACCGTTTTATGGTGCTACATGGGAACAGTGAGTAATTGAAGTGTATTTTGCTTCTTCTTTTTTTCCTTTCTTGGAAATCCTGCCATACACTGCAGTTCTTCAATTACTTGGTTTATTCCATAAGTGTTATAAATTTTGTTTTCTAAGAAATCAAACTACATCAAGGATCTATTATTGACGCTGATACTTCTGTTGTGGTTCATTTCTCTGCAGCTATTTCTCCAATTCGCTTATCCTTCCTGTTGTCAACGGGCCGACTGAGGGTCTTGCACTGATATATTCATTGCACTTTATGACAGCAATCGTTGGTATAGTTCCTTACATGCGCTTTGGTAGCCTGTACTATGAAACCTTTATTTCACGTGTGTTCCACGCATCAAACTTTTTGAACTTATTCTGATTTTTTTTAACCATTTATAATTGCTTTATCTTTTTCCCTGCAAGGTGCCCAGTGGTGGGATCAGCCATTTAGGCAGTCCCTGCCCTTCTTGAGTTGGATACCTTTCGTTACCGGTAAGTTCTTTGTTTAGAAAAATGGGATATTACTTTTTTTCCCAATCGCACCATTATCACGTAGTGCCTTTATTAGTTGACATCGTTCATACTGCACAAATACCGTAAATGTAATATACAAAAGATCTTAGATTCTATCATGAGATTGCTTCACGCTTGACTTCCTCAATATGTGATTGCCACCATATGCTATGTTTGTTCTTCTTTCAGTGCCATATCTTAGTGTTACCCCTGTTTCAGCTGTGTTCTTATTCTACAATCTTGTGCTATGTGTCTTACTTATTCACTTTTTTTTTCTTTAGAACTTCCAACGTACAAAGGGGCCGTATATTTGTTGTTACCATTTGCTGTTTTACCTACAGTGGCTTGCAAGTAAGCAGTTATCTACACTCTTGTGGTTTTACACTACTGCTTTGTATTACTTATGCTTTGTCCTTTTGCGGAAAATAGTCCACTTTAGCCAGTCCGATGTTAGAGCCGAAGCTTCTCGTGATTACATTATCTAATTGCATCACCATCATCAATTCCCCTATTATTTTCAACTCATAGCTTCGTAGGCTCATTTGAATTGCAGAGGCCAAGTTTTCTATCAGTCCAGCAGTCTTTATTTTGTTCATAGTAATGTAATGTATAGGTAAGATTCTCTTATGTGCTTGTATGGTTTCTATTGCAGTATATGCAACGTCCATAAGGTCGTGAAGGCAAGAAAAGGAAGCATGTTATCAGCTTTAGCAATGGTAATTCCATAACTTTTACTCATTTCTTTCTTCCTTCTGTGTATGTTTAAACAATTAATACGCATTATTTGTTCTTTCTTTTCAGCTTTATCCTTTTGTTGTACTCGTGGCTGGAGTGCTCATTTGGTAATTTGAGTCTGTAATCTTTTCTCTTATAGCATTGTCAACCTTTTTGTTTTCTTTTTTTTTTTATCTTAAATCGAATTTAGTCCTTTTCTTTCTTACTCTGAAGGGATCATCTATCGCCCTCCGATGTAATGAGAAATTATCCGCATTTAGTTATACTGGGTACTGGACTTGCATTCGGGTTCCTTGTGGTAAAAGCTTGCTTGTTTATTCTGTCATATGACTCTTTGAGATTGTCATCGGTATCTTAAAAGTGAAAAATGGTTTCGACAGGGACGGATGATTTTGGCTCACCTATGCGATGAACCCAAGGGATTAAAAACTAACATGTGCATGGTGAGTAGCATTCTTGATTTTATTACATTTTGATCGACTTGGTTACGAAAAATGGTCGATTGTTCTATTTTTGTTTGCAGTCACTCTTGTATCTTCCATTGGCGATCGCAAATGCTCTTACAGCTAGATTAAACGACGGGTATGTGTGTTGGATTGTGGTTTCTAACCAGAATTATCTCTGCTTTTATCTGTTGTTTCCGAACAACATGGATGCAAATGCTGTTTTTTCTCCATTTTTGCAGTGTCCCGTTGGTCGATGAGTTCGTTGTTCTTCTCGGTTACTGTTTATTCACAGGTATGGCAGCTATCTTATATCAGCCACTTTAACTTCAAAATCTAGGAACATGATATTCTTAAACTGATTCCGGTTCCGGTTCGGTCTCGAGATCAAGATCATGTCTATCGATGTTCCTTCAACATACTGATATGCTTGCTGTTACGCTCTGCCAAACAGGATCACTCTACTTTCACTTCGCCACATCGGTTATTCGCGAAATTACGACGGCTTTGGGAATTTACTGCTTCAGGTTAGGAATGTTGTGCATGGAACTTCAATGTGTTTCAGGTCCATTTCTTCAGAAAGATTCACTGTTTTTAACCATTTATCCCTTGCTTAAAAATGACAGGATTACTCGGAAAGAAGCTTAACCATTTGCTTAAAAAGATTCAGTTTTTCTAGTGTCACTCTTGTAAGATCGCTGTAAATCCGGTTTTAACATGCTGAGTTGAAGTCAGATTACGCATTTCGGGATAACGCAGTTCATACAGGTTTCGTCGGTTCGGATCGGACTATTACTTTTGCTCCAATGGAAGTTTGGTAGTGGTTCAGTATTTAGCAAATTCTTTGTGATTATACATTGATGACTAATCTTATAATATATAACAATATCGTTCAAATTTTACATATTTGATTATGATATAAATTTTGTTTTTTAGTGCTCGCATTTTAAAAAGAAGACTAATGATATTATTATTATTATTATTATAGTTTCATTTCAAAAAAATCATTGGATTTAAAGTTAGATTTATTGTTCGAGATATTTTTTTTACGAATTGTGCATTGAATTTTTATTGATGAGATAAAAAGAGTGTATTGAAAATTCTGGGATTAATGATAAGTGATGACGGTGGCCGGTGAAGATGACGATAGTGGTGAGTAGCGATAGGTGATGAGAGATTTTGATCAAATTCAAAATTTAATTAATATTTTATCTAAATCTAGAGATTAAATAATATTTTATCTAAAATTTAGAGATTAAATTAATATTTTAATTAAGTTTAAGGAGTTAAATTAAAAGAGTAATCTTTTGTATTAACGTATTGGATCATTCAACTAATTGGACTTAAGTATTCAATGATCAAATATAATAAATTAATCATGTAAATGTGATTGAAGTATAATAAATTGATAATATAAATGTGACTAAAATATAATAAATTAATAGCATAAATAATAAATATTATAATAAATTGATTATATAAATAATTAAAATATATATATATATATATATATATTTAAAAAAAAGCCAATGTTCAAATGAATAAAACTGAAAAAAAAGGTTTACTCTTTAAACAATCATATTTTAAGCCTTATGGACAATGAAGCAAAGGGTGTTATGCACCATAGTTTTCTTCACTATCGAACGAACTTGTGGACTCATATGTCTTTTCTGAGTGGAGTGGAGCCTCTTTGTCTATCTTCACAAGATCATCATCAAAACCTGCGGGACGACAAAGTTACTCCTTGCAATCCCACCCATCTTGAAGTTGGCTGGCGGCCTTTCTCTTACTGTGAAATCTGTTCATCTTCCCTGTTGCTCAGCCATATCCTCATCAATATTTCGGGAAACTTGGCGCTGGAAGAGAAGTTTGCTTAATGCGTGGGGAGCGATAAACAACAGAAATGACAAGTTTACTCTGCTTCAGCTGAATCAGTTAACACATGCCCCAACCTACACTCCAGAGATGTGCATGACTGATCTGGAAACCGAAATGGCTTCCTACAAAGACCAATCGAGCTCGGCTGCTTGGATGACTGTTAACTCTGGCATAAGGAACATCCTTCCATACTTTGAAATATGAGATTTTGAGTTCGAACCCTGCAATTACTCAATGAATTTTATTGAAGTCGATACTAGTTCCACCATTCACGTTACACCCGAAGACCGATTTAGCTACGCAAGATTTGAAACTGTAGGCTATGATCTGAAACAATTAAACTTGAACCAGTTGGCGGAAAGTGTTTTGGTCTGCTTCGAACCAAGCTTTGATGTAAGCATTGCATAATAAAAACAACAGAATCTCACTTAACCATCAAATTTCAGTTTAACTTAGCTCGCAACAAACTCGTACCAGTTCCTTACCTGCTTCATTACAAAAAGAAGCTTTCTTGGTGCATCAAACCACTGAAAAAACAATGGGGATTCAACGTAGACAGCTTTTCTTTTTAATCTTGGGTTGCTTTGGTCGTCTTCTTGGTTTCTACAACTGCTTTGCTTTCACCAGAAGGGGTTAAACTTTGAAGGTAACTCAACTGTTCTTTTTCTTACATATGGACATCTTGGGACAAAGTGGATGTTTTGTTTGAATTTTTTTTTTGTTTCCTTTTTGGTTCGGGTGCAAGCTTTAATGGGAATGAAAGAGCTTCTGGTCGATCCTCACGGTGTTCTTGACAATTGGGATGAAGCTGCTGTTGATCTATGTAGCTGGAACATGGTCGCTCTCTTGATGGTCTAGCCATGAGCTTATTGTGCTTGCACGAGCAGCGCGATCCAAAGGTAATTCATAGGAATGTTAAGGCTGCAAATATACCTCTTGATGATTACTGTGAGGCCGTAGTCGGAGATTTCAGACTGGCAAAGTTGTTGGATCATTGAGATTCACATGTGACAACGGCTGTGAGAGGCATATAGCAGGGGAATATCTATCGACCGTACAGTCTTATGAGAAAACATATATTTTTGGGTTTGGTATCCTCAAGCAAAGTATCTTTCAACCTAACAGTCTTCCGGGAAGCTTCTTAGAAAGCCGAAGCAACCAGGTCAAGAGCTGATGAATTCTCCTCTTCGGAGAGAGAGTCCGATCTGACCGATGACTTTCCGTTTTTGGTGTATGTATCTATGCATGCATAGTCATGATTTTCAAAGAAAATCACATTCTCATATGACAAATATGGCAGACATAATACTACTTCACTTGCAATGAACATAAACTACAGCAATCTGTTCAGTAATGTTATTATTCACATTGCAAAAGAATATTTTACAGAGATATGCATTTGGTTGCCCAACTGTTTGTGATTTCGAAAGAAAGACGAGAAATTAGTAAATCGATTAACAGACAAATAATTTATTAATCTTGAATGAATAAAATTTCTGCTTGAGCCGAGGCTCGTCTAAACCTCAACAGCTCGATTAACATATTCAGTCTTCCATCCATGACATATACACAAGGTGAGATACTCATCATCTCGAGCACTGGCGAATTTGCAAGAAGAAATTTGATGAACTCCATCTCATGAGGCACACCGGACATATCCGTCATCTTCACAAGTTTGAGTTGTTTGAATGTGCAATCCGAAGGGCGTTCATCATCCCAAAAATCCAAATCAGGTGCATCTATAGTAGCTAATGTGTTCGAGGAACCCTAAAACGAAACAATATGGCCTTGACACTCACCGAAACAATAAGATAGCACATGAAACAGAAACATAAATCAACGGCAACCACCAATGAAAATATAAGACCATAACACTCACCGAAATCTGAAGTTCCCTCAAATTAGGAGAGTTAGTAATCAAGCGAAGAACAACGAGTATCTCCTTCATATCTTCGAAACTTACTTGATTCAATTCAACTACCTTCAGATGTACATATGTAACAGGAAGTCTTCCAAGGTCATCACCTATGCTCAAATACTTCAAAAGACAATTTAACAGACAGTACCCTTTTAACAAATATAAACTAAATAAAAGTTAACAAGCCAAAAGTAGAAATCCGACATAGTTTTACCTTCGTGAAGTATATATGCCCGATTAGCCTCTCAAGACGAGGCACACTGCCAAGAAACCTGTTAAAGTTGCAGCTTGAGCTTTGCTCAAAGTGTTCAGCTATGTCATCAGTCATATACATGGCAACCGACATTGCAACTAAAAGTGGGGTATTTTCGAGACAAATGTCTTTGAATTCACCTTCCAGACACAAATACTTGAGATTCGGAGCAATGATGGTAAGCGCTAGACTATCAAAGTACGACAATGCTAAGCTTTCGAGAAGAGGGCAACTAGATATAAGACTTTCAATTGCCTCAGGGGAAACTAAAACCTGGTGAAGATTAAGACTCTTCAAGCACAAGAACCCTTTAAAACTAGGCGGCGGATCAAATTCGCAACGGAAAAGATCCAGACGGGTCAGCTTTTTACAGTTAAAAAGACATGAAGGAACCCTAAACCACTCTCCTTCTCCCAATTCAAGAACCAACTCCTTGATGTCATTCCTCGAAAGGAAAAGTAACCATTGGTCGATATCCGGGCAGCACTGCAAGTGCGAAGTCGTGAGCTGGAACTTATGAATCGGCCCTTGGTGCAGAAAAAGAGTTCGAGTGATGAACTTAACAAGACTATCCTCGACTTTACACCGATCATTTGATGAAATCACACACTTTTCATCAAATAAAAGTTGAGTAAGCGTTGCCCATTTATACCTCCATCTACTCGATAAAATGCTAGTTCTAACAGCATCTCGAATGGGTAAACGCGTGAGGATACTTTCTACAATGCTTTGAGGCAAATCACTTATCAAATCCGGAGCCGAAACATCACCCATCTGAATAATTTTAATTTTATATATATCAATCAATTGTTAAAGGTTGAAACGTTCCATATAAAATGATTGCAGCATAATCCGTGAGATTTCATGAAAGACTTCTGGGTAATTTAGGACTTTAAAAAAATGGGGTTTTCTCATAAATTCCATCAGTAAAGAAGAAACATATCAAAAGAGTTGGGATCAAACAAAATCGAGGACAACGGAGTGTAAAAAAGGTGAATACATGAGATTAAAAATTGTAAAAGTGCGAAGAGAGACTAACCTAGGATAAAATCGGGAACCCAGAGACAAGTTATGGCTTCTTCTTCATATCTGTCATCAGATCACACAGCAGCCAAAAACAAAGGAAGAGCCTTGATCTTGATGGTTAAAGGTTGAGACTTTTATTTCGTTTTCGTATTGGGTTTTTGAGTTAGGAGGCTGGTGGCCCATTTAGACTATCATCGATGACTCTTTTACCCGTTAACTAGGGCTATGGATTTATTAATTCATTTTTTATAACAAATAATTATTTAAACAGTATCGGATTAACCCATTTTTTCCCCTTCAGATTATACTAATTTAGAATTCATTCATGTTCGAATCATTAATATTATTGATCTATTATAAGATTACATCATGATTAATAAGGATAACGAAAAATGACAAAACGAAACTTTTATCCATTCAACCTTATTTTTTGTTCTTTTATCCATTTAACCTTCTTCTTTTTTCATATTTTTTGTTAAAATATAAAATAATATAATAAAAAAATACTAATTTATTTAATTTAATATCATAATCTTATTGCTTTATATTTTAACTTTTTATATAGATTTTATCAAAAATCCGATTAATAAAATATAAAAAATATTTTCATTATCATCATGGAAAATGAAAGATTCTCATTAACCCAAATTTGATACAATTTTGAATCAATTTTTAATACTATAATTTTATTATTTTACTAATACTTTTATTAAAAATTTAATTAATAATATATATTATCATGAGACATAATGAATTCTCTTTAAACTCAAATTTTATATATAAAAAGAAAAAGATTAATGAGACACTAAGTCCCTTAAGTAAGATCAGGGTTCGAATCCTGACGTTTGCGAATGAAGCAAACTGAGTTGGAAGAGTCGCCCTCGCCTCTGCAGTACCCAATCTGAATTAGTCGATCAATAGATCGAATACCAGTGATTAATTAAAAAAAATTAAACAAATTAGCCCAAAGATAGAAGTGCACTCTTCTTTATTAAAACCCCTCCAGGACAACCTAGCCTTGAAAGAAATAGTTTTGTTTATGTTTTGCACCCCCTAGTAACTCTTTCATTCATCAGTTTCAGTTGTCTTTCTTGAGGCAGAAGTAGTAACATTGGGACAATAGAAAATCTTTAAAAATAGAAAAGGGATATCAAATGTGTGCAAAAAAATACGATCGAATCAGCCTCGGGTTAAAATGCCCCTATATAAGATGATTCCCAGACCGCCGATTGCCAGTGTCGTTAAAATTAGAGAAACTTTAACAGGATCTCGACCGACAGCCAGCGTGTTCTTCTTTCTTGTATTAGCTTGCTGTGATCTCTCTCCGATTCTCTCATGGAGGAGATTACTAAGGTTGTCTAACTGATGCATGATCTGTCTTTGTCCTCGTGCAACGCTCGATATCTGCGTTGCAAAACAACACACAATATTTAGACACATTTGAATTAATAAGCTGCAAGGCCTACTTCCATCAGAACTATGAACTCCTAGCCAGTTGATGTCTGCTGAGGGAGAAAAATGGATCTCGCAGTGGTCTTATAAGCAAGGGTCCTATCCCATCGAGATGACTTTTCTCGAAAGATAAACCGTGAAGACAGCCCCTGGACTCTCGAACTCATACCAAGTATAATTCAAGAACCTATGACCCCCAGACTAAACAGTTCGAATAAAAGGACATACGAGACCGGTTACAGTACCTCTTCCATTATAGGCGAATCCTTAGCCAGCTGGGAGGATAATAAGGTATTGGGCATAATGGAACCATTTCCTAAACCATTAATGAAGTGAGAAGTTGGAGCAGAACCATTGCAAGATTCGGCTTGGAAAGCCAAGTTTTGTTGGCTGGAAGTAGGATTCTTGACAGCTAACTTGGAATTCAACTCTTCGATACGCGATGTAAACTCGTCCATTCTATCATTCAGAGCGGATATCTGTTCCGAAAGCTGAGTGATGACTCCCTACATTGTGCAGATGAGTAATACAGGAGAAATAAGTTGCCAAAGCATTTCAAGATAAATTAGCATAAGATCATTCACAAAGCTATAAAAGCTAAAGCTAAAAACCTCGTCCGCTAGTGCCGACTCTGAATTCCGTTCACCAAACCTCCTGCTGTTCACATTGTATCCAGCAAAGTTTGACATATTCTTCTCCCTTTGAGTTGAATACGAATGTGACATGCCGCTGTTTTTGTTGGCAAACATCAACTCTATTTAGTTAAATCCACTCATATAGGTCATTAACATTCTTATGCAGCATAAAGTGATGTATTGAACGCTTGTACCTTTTGAGATGCCTATTTCTCAAGGCAACCCTATCTGCAGAGGCTCGCAAGAGTGCTTCTTTGGGGCTTGATACGAGATCCTCGTCTAGGCTGAGCTTTGTCTTCAAATCCTCTGGTAGGGCCTGTCCGATAATTAAATAAGACCGACTAGCCGACTAAAATTGAAAAGACATTACCAGATTTCGAGGTTTTTCATACCATAACCTCATTTACAAGCTTTTCCAATTGGATTTGTTCGATATAGGTACGTGGAATATATGAGCCTTCTAAACCAAGTTGCTCCGCAACACATTTTACAACTGACCGATCTCTTCCTTGCACCTATTTAAGAATGTCAAAACACGATTACCAACACCGAATACAGACACAAACAATCTAGAAATAAATGGTTTAGCATTATTTTCAAGATAACAGACCATATTATTTTGAAGCACAAATATGCCCAATGTTTTCAATGCAATAAAGCATCAAATTCCCCACATTATTATCTGAGCACCCTAAAATGCCAGTTAGGCCATTTCCAAGACTGATAAATGGCACTTATCTAGCATTTGAAGTGTTAACCATATTAAACCCATACACATAAGTTTATAAACAGTCCAAAAGATACATTGGAAAATAGACAAATAACTCCAGAAGTACATTAAAACGCCACATTTTAGTACTCAAAAGAAGATTAAGGATTCTCTCAAATACCTGAAAATATTGACGATTTAGCTGTTCCAGCCAATCAATTTTCACACATACTTTATCATCGGAGAATACATGGCTATTTCTTTTGAGAATGGCTGCTATTGTATAACCCAAGGCCATTAGCCCACCAAGAAGGCGCACACTAACTTCAAACGTAATTCTCGGAGATATAACAAATGGAATATCTGTTACCCATTCCTGAAAACAAGTATCACCGGCTATTAAATCAGACTAACTTGAATAGGTAGTGTGTTAACGAACATATTAGTAGAAAAAAGAACTTCAATCCAACATTTCTTCTTCAGATAACTTCATTTGATGGAACAAGGTCATTGGGACACGACATTTTATTTTTTCATAATTAACATCTGCTTCAAGCACATACATACTTTCTCAACATATCTATAGTTATACCTCCAGTGTCCTATAAAAACTTAACTCCTGTAATGCATGAAGGACAAGTGGAACTGTCAGTCACTGATGAGAATATGATCTCACATCTAAAGGGACACAACTAGTGAAAAAAAGAGGCATAAATCTGAGGGACAAACCTCAAACATAAGACTGTATTTTCCATCTTTATTCCGCATCCGCAGATATGATTGACAAGATTCAGGATCTTCACCAGGAGGTAGAAGGTATATATCATAAGTCTGCTCCTCTGTCTCTGTATGTTCTTCAGATAAGACACTCTTAATTTGATCGACTGTTAACTTTCTTGCTGACTACAATTAAAAAAACAGATGCAAGAACATATAAGGACATAGATACCAGAGTATCACCGGTATCATATAATTTGTGGTGAAGAAACAGCTAAAGAGGTAGGTGCAAATAGAAACCTTTAAAATATAAGTAGGACTTTGAAAACCAGTAAATGGGTTGAACTTGTTAATGATTTTTATCTGTGCTGTTTGGAGATCTGGCTCGATGAAGGCCTTGTACATTGGATATACCTGTATAACAGAGAACATGCTGAGTTCTACCCTAGAAAGAAAAATTAGAACATAGAAGTATACTGATCAAATTTTACAAAACAACAATAGGAATGCCTTTTCTCTATCTTAGGCAATAAAACGCAACCCCAAAAGAGAAAGGAGTAGAACATACAGTTTCAGATATTTGATGGATTATTTCTTCAGGTTCTTGGCTAGCACGCTGTATGTCTCGTAGGACTCGTTTAACAAGGTCAAAGTGAACTCCCCCTGTGACAGATACTCGAAGATCCAGCATAGGTCGCAACTTTTCACTCAAAGCATAGATGCCTTCAATAATTACAATGCGGGAGCTAGGAACTTCAAGGGTCCTGTCATAAGAACAAGCCAGGGTAAAATATAAACTCTACTACTACATAAGAATGAAAGCACTATATTCTATATGATTAAGTATCCATTTTGTACAATGGATTAAGAAGACAGTAAATCGCATTCTCTAAACTACATTGATCAGGTCTAATGCATTTTACTATTAAATATTAATACTAATTACTTTTCTCTGGCATACCTGCAAAAACTTAACCCTCTAGAGCTTTTTAAGCAAATGATAGTACTGATATGCACTAAATGAATGAGTTTTCAACCTGTATCCTACTCGGGAACTAGCCTTGAAATCATAGATGGGAACCTGAACTTCTTTCCCTTCCTTTAAATCATGAAGGTTCTGGAGCAACTTATCATAATCTGTCAAGCGTGGATCTGTTGTTCAAAAGAATCAGAATAATGTCAGTTTACTGCTTTGCTTGCTCTCAGTTAAATCCTCAACATCTAAACCGGACATGTAAATAATCAAATAAAACTTCAAGGCAACAAGCATATATCGTTTTCTATTCATATAAATATAAACCACATTCAACAACATACATGATATTGCACATCTTTAAACGCAAAACCAAAGGATAAGAACAACAACTCAAATTGAAGGCAGGTATGAGTCAAAAGTTGCATGCTAGAATCATTATAGTTGCCAACAAATGAGAGAAAAGATGAGTTACCATCAAAGTTGCCATCAACAATTCTACTAGCTTCGTTATAGTTGTCCATCGATATTGTGGCAATGCTGGGCATGAAGTTGAGTATCTTCTCTGTAAATACAGTCTTCCCTGCTCCAGAAGGACCTGCTAATCCTACCAATATTATTCCTTCATTTTTCTGTGCCAACAACTGGCATGCACGGATGACAACAAAAAACCCCTTCTCGAAAGACAAAGGTTCTTGGATTGAAACAATCTCATGGCGATCACAATCCTTTCTCTTGACCAGCCGGACTTGATCTTTTAAGAGGCCTGCTCTTTTATGTTGTGCTTCAATACTAGAAGCATCTTGAGGCATTGTATGACAGCAATCTCTGGTATAAGTTACAAAAATAAACAAATAAGAAGCGGTAACAAAAAATTATAGTATAACTTTGAGGCTAATAAGACACTGAAAATACTTGAATGTTGAATATTTTAGTACTAAAAGCAGCCTGCAATATTTTCTTTTTCCAGCTAGAGTCCAAAATAACCATTTATTTTGTCTTTAACATTTCAACATAAAAGATGCATGTATAAAACCAGAAAATGATCAAATTCCAATCTCAATCATCGACAGTAATCCCCCAACTATATTTGTTAATCCCACATGTGTTCCTTTGTTTTTCGACAAAATGTTAAAGAAAAACATATACATAAAATGCACAATTTTATGGTTTTCAATAAACCAATTCTCATAATATAAGTTGAATTGCTTGATGCCAGATCAGGTAGAATTAAGAATCAGACATTTATGCTCTTTTTTCTTTATGGAGCAGTAAAGAGTTATGTGGAAGCAAAAGATTTCAACAAATGAGAGGGAAATCGATATGATTCACTGTCCATGTAAAACTTAGTATGCCCTACTAATCCATAAAGGAGAAAATAAAAGCATCAAAGGCAACAATGATAAGAGAAAAAAAAGAAGCTAATTTATCAATAAAAGAGTACAGAAAACAAATTGGCCTTGGAATGCTAAACCGTTGCGATTATCGGTGGTACTGGCCATTAATATTTCAACACTAAGACTCAATAACTATCAGGAATTTACTGTAAAAAGGTGCAAAAGATTAAGAAGAAAAGCAAAATCAAGCAATGGAAATCAAATTAATTAGTTTTGTTTTCTTCATTTGCTGAACTCTGTCAGTTTTCAGGAAAAAAACAATATGGAAATAGCATCTTTAAAGATCAAAACAAACTTCCTTCACATTCAACAAGCGACCAAAATACAAAAGGAAAAATAAAACACCAAATTTAACAAAGGATCAAGCAGTCAAACAGAAAAAAGGAAAAATACCTCTAAACTTATTAGAATCTATATTCTAACACGATATTTGGATCTAAAACAGCCACCTTTACCCGAAAATAAGGAAACCCAGATTAAATAATGGCAAAAGAAACAATACCCTGATTCCAGAATTAATGAAAAATAAATAAAAACGGAAATAAAAAAAGATTTGGCATTGGTGACGAGTGTACTCACCGAGTCAGACCAAATGAGTCGGTTTTTCTTTTTCCAGTTTTTAAAGCAAAGCTGCAAATGAGACGCAGTGAGTTCACCGTTTCTTTATACACATTAAAAAAAAAGAATTGGTTATGTATTCTTTGTTTCTTTCCCTGAATATAAACAAATGTGATTTTCCGGGATTTTCTTTCTTAATTTTCTGGGAAGTCGGAAATTCTTGAGAATCTACAAAGCGATAAGTAAAAAAGAAGGAAAACTTTTTCGAGAATGGATTCACATATAAAAGCAAAATGAAAGATACCTACATATATATTTGTGTGTATTATGGGATTAAATTACAATTACAAACAATGCATAAAAACAAAAGAAGAAATTGTTAGGTGCAACTCACTCAATCAGAGGAAGCCTACTCTTTGTTATCTGGAATGGACTCTTGTCTCTCTCTGTTTCAGAACTCTTTATAATTAGGATTGGCGGTGATGGCAGAAGGCGGTTGGAGTTGGAGACTGGACCATAATATATATATATATATATATATATATATATGTACACACAATAATGTCTTCATCAAAGCATTAAATTTTGAAAAAGAAAAAAATCCAAGTATTACAAACAATGAAAAGTTATCAATAAAGTATAAAATATTAGGAAGGACGGAGTCAGATGAAACTTTGGAGCATCTACTATGAACAACAATAAAATGGAATTTATTGTCAAAAAATAATAAAATGGAATTTAGTATTTAATTGCTAAATTATTAATTTAAAAAACAATAGTGGGAGACGAAATTAATTTATTAATTTGAAAATTGATAAAATTTTGAAAATGTTTAAATTTAGAAATATGAATGTGTGAATTAATTAATATATTATTTTGAAAAAAATATGAACAAAATCTATTATCTATGATAAAAATTAAAATCATCAATATTAACATAAAAATAAATATAGCGATGATCACATATTAATAATTGATTGTATCATAATATAAATATGTTTTATCCAAGATAATTGTGAGTAACTATTAATTTAAGATAATCAAATCGATAATTTAAATTAGGAGTAGATTAATAAGATAATCATATAAACATCGGTTAGAGAAATGATATCAAATCTAAACTTTAAAAAAATCTAGAAAAATAATGAAAACATACATAATAACAATGAAAAAGCATTTACTATTTTCATAAAAAAATACTTTTAAAATATTTATTTTTTTGGGGTACAGAATCATGTTATTCTTGTACGGTATAATATTATGACATCATATTTAATTATTTAATGACATATTCGTCGTGTTATCGTATTTATGTAAATGTAAGGAAGTGGTGTATGTGACTTTGCAGTTTGGGGTTTATAGACAAGATCATGGGAACATTACTTAATCCATGCCAGGATGGAAGTTTTACAATGTTTCCAAGTCGAAGCATGCAAGTGCCAACCCCCCTGGATCACCTTGTCTTATATATATATAATAAAAAAATATTATTATATAAAATTAAAACATATAATATTGTATATGTTTATCAGTTATATTTTTAAGAAATACATATGATGTGACACGTTTTAGTTATTGTCTTGCATCTAAAATTATAACTTCATGTAAAAGATAATTATTGACAAAGATTGATATTTTTTTCTCGTAAATCTGATTTAATATATCATTATTTATAGGTCCAAGTCCAACAATGATAGTGGTCTTAGTGCCTATAAAAATAGGGACATAAGTTCAAATTCTGAGGGGAAAACAGTAATCTTTCTGTTACTAATATCTGTTGAGTACTCAGACAAGTTGCATGGCAATGTAAAGTCACAATTTGTGAATTGACTGAACCTAATCGTGAATTAATTTACATAAACCAAATGAAGAACAATATCTGGTAAAGATGTGAAACAACATTTATTGTGACGAGCGTTGTCCTAAAGGGACCAGGATCCTTGAGCTGTCGGATTCTTGATATTTTTGTAGATACTATCAATACATGGGCCAATGGAATAAGCATTAGCATTTAGAATTAAGCAATACACAAACATATATCTATAGGGAGTTTATGCATATATCATGTGTGTATATATATATAGGGAGTTTATGCATATATCAAACTCGGGACTCGGTAATTAAAACAATCAGTTTCAGCCCAACACATTGCTTGTGAGCCGGAAAGTGGTATGCTCCGACATCAAATCAACAACGAATTTTCATTTTGTTTTCTCAGTTGAACTCTCTGAAATGTTTCTGTAACTCATCACAAACACGATATAAAATCCATTAGCAGAAGTATTCCGTCCGGCTTGAAAGAACATCCATGGCTAGAACCCCAACTGATATCCATCTGCAGAAGTACACAAACGGGAGACCGTAGCATTAGTTTACAGAAAAAGAATACAAAGGGAGTTAAAAATCAAAACTCTGCATAAAAGGAATGTGTTCTCATTCACCGTGCACTCGATATACCGGGATGAATCCCGGTCACTAAAACAAAGAGTTTGGTGCAATATTGATATACCACATGAATAATGGCTTTCGTATAGAAAGATTACCCTCTCACAAGTCCTGTTAATGCGGTGTTCCTATTTCCAGATCAATCTTCATGTTCATCTTCAGAATCTGCATCGGATAATAAAAGGGACGTAAGCTGGTTGACAATACAAATATATATACACAATAAATCCATGTTTTGCATGTCAGAAATGCTTATCGAGATTGATTTATCACTTCATATGGTTCATCTACGTAGATACTGCAGTCCTCACCTGATCGAACATCTTCGCTAAGTTTGCCTCTCACTTGGATTTGTTTCACAAGCATTCGATACATAAGTACCCACCAACAAACATGAAGAACCAGAAGACAAAATAGGAGTGTGTCGAACAGATAATAACAAATCGGTCCATCTACCGGATGCTTTTCCTTGTCCAATGTCAGAAGAACTTCATAACTGCAACAGATGAGAGATATAAGATAAACGAAACGAAAAGAAAAAAAAAATAATCGCTAAGTGAAATATTATCAAAGTTTCTGATCTCTATATAGGAAGTGAGACAGCATATGAATTGCTGCGTGCTACATTGAAGTAAATAGTTGTTATTTGGTGTATGCATAACTTTTTCCACAGATGCTTTCTTCCTCCCTTGATTTGAATGCCATGTGAATCGATTCGGGTGAGTTTCTCAAGTTCTTAAGGTGAAACCTTATAAAAGTTGGGCAGAATATCAGACACAAATACGAACCTTGTACTCCAGAGGATCCAGAAAGGGTAGTAAATGAGGCGCAGTAAAACCCAAGACAAAACAAAAACTAGAAATGCAGAGCCAGCGAGAGTTTCAGCCCCACTATATTTGCTCATCTTCCCTATCTCCAGAAATACATCGCTAGCATCATGAATTGCCAACACAACCGAACCAACACGACCAAATCTGCAAGATACCGGCATAAGAAAAGAAGCAACTACTCTATAAAATTTTAAAATTCGGGTAAGAACCTTTCGAACCGTACCTAAATATGTAAGATAACACAATGAGGATGACAATTGCAACATGATGACCAATCTAGACTCCAAAGTCGGAACACCTTGTTTCCCAGAAAATCAGAGCAAATATAGAGTACGCATAAAATCCAGCAACATACATATAAAGTCCCTTTAGTTTCAATCTGGAAAAGAAACATAATAGATCCTCATATATCTGAATGTATAATAAATGCAAGGATATGTTTGAGCAAGAATTGACCAAAGCGAAACGAATAGTTATATCTATTTTTGAAGTCAATGAAGCTTACTTAATTTTCTGATCAGGCCAGACCTGGTCTCCAGGTCCTACCCAAAAGTTTCTGGTATTTCTAAACCAGGGTTCGTTGTAAGTTACATAGAGAGCCAGGATTTCTGCTGAAAGATAATAAATGCATTTCCAAGCTGACTCCTTAAATTTTCTACTCTTCTTCCTTTTCTCTTCTGTATCGCCATCCAGCATCTCATGTCCCTTCCTGAAAATCAACCGCCTTCCAACTTTCTGAAATCATGTATGAATTATGATATTTTCAAAAGGTGACAGAAACAGAGAGAAAACAAAGGAGAGAATAGACCAGTCTAGTTACACTCAGATAGCAACCATATTACACAGAAATAATATGCTAAGTCACATGCTTCAATATACTTCATTTATGCTTGCTCTTATCAACTAAGACACTTTTATCTGTACTCAAATATCGCCTTTAATTAATTTCAAGTCATTTTGCAAGCAAATTGCAACAAAACGTCTCCCTACGAACTTATATATCAACACCAATAGCATTGGCATTTACAGAAAATAATCTTAAAGCAAATCCAGTGCCACAAGCCTGCATAACGAAGTCACATATTAGCAGGAGGACACCCATGTTTCAACATGCTATTAAGAAGGTAAAGATATTAAGGTTTTTTTTTTCAGTAAACGAGCCGACTTCAAAAATTCTAGAAAATGGTAAAAGAATCTACAATTGTTTGTTGAACAGCTCATAAACATACAAGATATGGTCAAACAACATCCTCATCCGAAGCTTTACCAATAGAAGAAGTGTTATGTCAAAACAATGGCATGACACTTATTTTTAGTCATCCTCGGAATGACAGTGCCAAGCACCTTAAAACAAAAATTCTCATTTCCACCTATTTACATTTGTTCCTCCCTCTGGCATTAATCAACCCATCAAACATCTAAGTAAACTAAGCATAGCTTGAATCAAGCTAGCATTTAGCTGACACAGATGCAAAACCACCCAGTTAGCCCAACTCAGTTCCATATTAATCAAGCTACATCGAACAGCTCACGTCCATAAACTACTATGACAAGGCACTAAAGAATACTTCGATACAAGTTTGTGACATGCAAGCTTTCAATGGATTCTCAAGTTCTAGGTCCGCTAAACATGTAGCAAATGAAAGATAACTTTTAATGTGTCTTGGAAGATACGAATTGTTAACCTAAAGCAAATTTTTCGGAGTGAAAATTAGAAATTTAAGATCGATAAAAAGAATAGAATAATTACATTACAACCATCATGCAGTAAGCCTGAAGTTCAAACTTCCAGATCTCACCTTCTAATGTCAGCAACATAAACGAGTGCTTGTCAATGGCATAGTTTTAGCTTGTAGGATAATGCAATGGTATCACAAACTAAGATCGATATGGTGCCCGAATCTGGAAGTCAAGGATTCAAACACGAATGGGATCTACTGTAGACTTTGGCAGAATTGAGGGAAGAGGATAAGCAATACCTCATTGAGTAGCCCAAAGAGAAACTTAGACAAATAAAACATCCATCTATCCATTCAATACCAATGTAGCCAACAACACTCTCATTAAGTCTAAGGTTAATGGATTACATTAGTGAAAAGTGTTGCAAAAGAAAATTTGCTCAAATGATTCTACATATCTTAATCTTCATTCAAGTTACTAATTTTCTTTTTAAATTCATTAATCTAATATGGGTCGATCTTAGAACAATAAAAACTAACCCATCAAAGCAATTCAATAAAGATAAAAAGGCAACATCAAATAAACCAGAAGAAACAAAATTTCAAAACTTTTTACCTTTTTGTTGTTTTAAAGCAATGAAAAAAATCCAATCAAGTCATCAAAATTCATAAATATGGATAAAGAGAAAAAAAAAGTACCTCAAAGATGAATCTATCGAGAAAGAAACGAACAGAGGGGAAAACAGAGCAAAGAGAGGAAGGACAATGAAATCTCCATAAGCAGGGTAAGCTTCTTGCTCCCAACCGATTGATTTGATAAACTGAATCGAACCCATTTTTTGAATATCGATCTTTGATCCAAAAATTTTCTCAGGAAACAATCAGGAAAAAAAAATGAACACGACAAAGGGCGTGAACTGTGGATCACATGCACACTGAGTTGCAACAATGTCCTCGTCTTCTCTGTTTCTATCTTTTAATTTTACTTTATTTATGATTTAACTTTTCTTCCAGTCCCTCTGCTCTTTTGACTTTTAAAATTTAGGGTAAAGTACATTAAAGATCATTAAATTATGCACAAATGATTGTTTTGATCACTAAATGTTTATAAATTATTAAAAATGTTTATAAATTATTAAAAATATTTATAATATTTTATTAACAAAATTCCATTAAATATGAATATATGATGTTTCAATATCCACATTTCTAATTTAAAAATTAACTCAAGAAAGGATAACACATAATCAAATTTAATAGAAATTCTCATAAGGTTTAATGATATGGAACACACATATATTTATAAGTTAAGTAAGGATTATTAATGAAATTCGAACTTTTATTCTAAATTAGTTATCTTCATATCATTTGTGTTATGTCATATTCAATTATTTATCTTGTAAATCATATAGAATTAATCCATGATGATATCTCTTGTAAATCATATACGGCTTCTATCTAGATTTATTCTAAATTAGTTATCTTCATATCATTTGTGTTATGTCATATTCAATTATTTTTAATGATTAGTTTTTATTTACAGTGTTTCAAATATATTGTTTTTGCAATTATAATCAGTACAATAGTCATAATACATTTCATAAAAAAATAACAAAAACCAATTCATAATATTATTAATTGAACTTTGATTTTATAAATCAAACATGTAAAAAGGCAAAACTCTTAGAGTTAAAAATAGATAGACAAAATTTAAAAAATATGGAAAGTACATGGACTGAGGGTAGAATTAGACCTTTATTTATTTATTTAAACTACTGGAAGTATGCTTTCCTAAAAGCCAGGAGGTTGGGGGGTAAAAATGAATGGGGAAGAATAAATTTATTAGATTCAGTATTACTGACCCTTGGTTTTTGTTAGATTATCTAAATTGCCATTCATTTTTGGGTTCACCATATTGCCCTTACGTTGAAATTGTAGTAGACCCGGTCTGGTTCACTTGCTTTGTTCTCAATCGTGAATTTAAGTTCAATTCATGGTTGATTATTCAGCTCAGTTAGTAGAGCACAATGTTCTTAACTTTGAGGTTGTGGGATTGAGTCTCACGGAGGACATTTCATAATTCGGAGGTATTCTACGGAAGTTGCTCTCAACCTGGTATTGGGGGCAGCCTACTATCTTAACTCCCCTTATCCCATTACATATGAGAACAAGGGACAACCATTGTTTTTTCATGGGTGATTAATGAATTTAATTAACAATTATCTTTTTTAATAATTTCTATCTAGAAAGGACAAAGATAAATTTTATTGTTAATGGATATTATACTCAAGGAGAAAGGAGATAATTTATATTATAGTACTAGATGTGTATGATAATCATTGAAAGGGATAATTTATATGTTAGATTATTGGATTTAATTTCAATTTTCATTTTGATCACAAAATTTTAATTTAATTATATTATTTGATTTTTATATTGATAAATTAAGTCGTTTATACTAATATCTTTAAATAACTATAATGAACAAACTCAAATTAATACATAAAAAGATTTTAAACCCTAAAACTATAACCCTTATTTTTAAATTGCATCACACGTCTTTGAACTATACTTTTTATTTTAAATTGATTTCTAAAATTTTGAATGTTCCAATTTTATTCATAATTTATTATCCTTATTTTAAATTATTTCTTGAACTTGTGAACATTTTAAATCCATCCTAAATTATCATATATACTAACCACATAATTTGTTAATGAAATTGTTATGCCAAACTATATTATTACATGTTAGAAAGAAAACTTAGGTTAAGCTATGATTGAAATTAAATACATAATTAGATGATTTTGAGGATGAAATTCAAAGATTCAAACATTTGGGAGTTGATCAGAATGAGGGTTACATTTTGAAGATGAAATTGGAATATTTAAAAGTTTGATTACTAATTTAAAATGAGATTAGTTTGGTGATGAATTTGGAATAGAGAAAATAATCTCAGTGACCGAAAATGCCTTATAATATACGATTTTGACCAACTTTTTTTCGATTTGCCAAAACGACCAATAAAATCGCAATGCGATCTCTAAATCGCAAATCAATTTCCAGAATCGTAAATCAGTTTCCAGATTCGCAACGTGATTTTGACTATCGCATTGCGGTTTTAGAAAATCGCAATGCGAATATGTAAATCGCAACGCGATTCTGACTATCGCAATGCGATCTCCAGTATCGCAAATCAGTTTCCAGATTCTCAACGAGATAATACAGAATCATGTTGTTGCGATTTTAGAAAATCGCAATGCGAATATGTAAATCGCAACTCGATAATACATAATCGTATCGCAATGCGATTTCTTAAGAATTTTCTCTAAAAATATAGTATCCGCTCGGACGTGTCGAAGACACGTATTACCACGACCACGACCACGACCACGACCCGAGACGGGTCGGCAGCGACGGCGGTGCGCGAGAGTCCCCCTTGTTCTCTTCCACTCAACAAGGAAGTGAGAAATTCAAGCCTTAAATACCCATTCTCAATAGTGTTTCCAATACTATGTGGGATTGAGCATTGCAAACACTTGGGAATCTTTTACACTGTCGTAACACATTCTTTATTGTTTCAAACTAAGATCTTACAAATGGCTTGGGAATCTTTTACACTATCGCAACACATTCTTTATTGTTTCAAACTCCACGTGAATTTGGAATAGTTAAAATGTAAACTTATTTTGGATTATTCACTATCGCAACAACACGTTTTTCAAACTCTCGCAACACATTTTTCAAAATCGCGTTGCGAATTTGGAAACTAAGTTGAAAAATTAGAGTTCTCGTTGAGAATTTAAGATCGCGTTGCGATTTTGTTGGTCATTTTGGCAAATCCAAAAAAAAGTTGGTTAAAATCGTATATTATAAAGCATTTTCGGTCACTGAGGTTATTTTCTCTTTGGAATATTAAAAAAAATTAAAGACTAATCTAAAACAAGAATTATAATTTAGGGACGTGTGATATTGCTTAACTATAATAAAAATCAAAATGGTAATCTATATAAATACTAAGGAGTAACTTTATCATTATACCTAAAATGAAAAAAAAAACAAAAAATACCATGAGTAGAAGGATATCTTTGAAATAAAGTAAAATGAGGGAATGCAAGATTCGTCTCTCACATTAAGTAATAACAACAATGGGAACTTTTCAAGAGTCAAAATTACAACGATCCATTCACATGTTTGAATAAGCATTCAATTCAAACATATATTTAGAATTTATATCCATTTATTACCATAACTTATACCCAAGGAAGAAAATTGTAGACAAAGCTGATCAATTGCAGTTGCAGAGTTTAAATATTTGCAGACAAAATGGGACCTTCCCCATTAAAAGGCCCACCACCCCCATTGCCACCACTAGCAGCTTAAGGGCACATGGTCTTTCACTGAATAAGAATTCGATTTGAATAAAAATATTTTAAATTAATTAATTTAATGAGTTTTATTTTATAATGTAATTTTTCTTCACCCGATTCTAACCGCCATTAGCAACCACGTAATTTCCAAACAAAAACGACCCACCATCCTCCTCGTTAGCCATACGTGTTCATTTATTCACCAATGCTTTCACGTGCATTATCATCTCCAACTTCCGAACCCCAACAACATGCAAATACTCCATCTGGGACAAGGACCTCGAGTCTCGAGGCTTCGTCCTACGCCGCACCATCTCCAACCTCAACCTCAACCTCAACCTCGACCACCTCCACTCTGTCTTCGTAGCCGTCGGATTCCCCAGGCGTGATCCAGAGAAGGCTAAGCCGGCACTGGAACATACCCAATCCATGCTGTGGGTCGAACACAAGAAGAGCCAGAAACCGGTGGCCTTCGCTAGAGCTACGGGAGACGGCGTCTTCAATGCTATAATATGGGACGTGGTGGAACGGTTGATCGAGGAACTGTTGGAGAAAGGTATTGGTAATTTTGCTTTGTACTCGGAGCCGAAGGTGTTGGGGTTTTATAGGCCTCTTGGGTTCGTTGCTGATTCTGATGGAATTAGAGGCATGGTGTACTCTAGAAAGCAAAACCAGAAGAAACAAACTGTTGGTTCTTCTTCTGATTCAATGTTTGCAATTTTATTTACAGAATCATGTTCAACTTCAATACATTGCAGACTTTTGTAGGTACACTGTCATCGAATTAAGTGATGCATTGTGTGTTGTTAGCGCACATTCTCTTCCATTCCATTCAATCTCGTGATATTCTCGTCCGAAATTTCTTTTAAGATTATATTCTTGTATCATTTTTCACGAGATCATTACACCTTCACGTTACTTGTATATTAATCCAACTCGATCCCATCATGTCGTGAGAATATATATTGGAATCGAGTATCGGCCTATAAATGCATTATTTGTTTTGACTGTGTCAAAAAATATACATATTTCAGGCATTTTTTACAAGACCAACGCTTTCACAATGTTTCTTCGTGGCCTCAGCTTGCACCATTACCGTTTACCAGTACAAATAAATCTTCTTCTCAAGAGAATCAGCAAAGAATCTGGAAACCAGATTGGTTTAAAGTTGGCATTAATCAAGAGAGAATGAACTGAATGATCTGTTAATGCATTGCATCGAAGCATCTCCGAATGTTAGTTGAACAAAGCGGACTGAAAAATCAACTTTCGCGCATCATATGCTGAATGAGGGCCGTCGTAATCGTTTAGGCAAGATCGAGTTAGTCAAGCTTTGCATTTGCTTTCTCGTCGGTGTGGGTGTGAACTTGATATCCTTATTGTCTACTATGTCTACTACAACAGCATCAGATGTTAGAAAAACCTTGGCAACCGATGCTGCATGCTCCAGACAACATCGAACTACCTACTCCAACAAAAGTGTCGGATCAATAGGTGCATTCTACGGTATACATTAATCTAGAGGCTCAATTTTATTACTGATACCTTTGTAGGATCCATTATTCCAGCTTCCATCAAATCCTCGTAAGAGTTTCTTGCGGCATTGTACCCGTATCGGGTATCATCATTCGATAAGACCTACAAGATGAAACAAGTGAAAGTACAAAGTGGCTGAACCTCCAAATGCATAATGATGCAATGATACGATGGAACTCAGAGACCGACCTTCTCTACAACAACACTCCCGTTAACACCAGCATTTTTGGCAATTAGTTTCGCCGGATAGCTTAATGCTCTCTTGAATATCTCAGCTCCAATCTGCTCGCATTTGCATACAAAAGCTCGTAAATTTTCGTTGGTTGGCAGTAGAGACTGAGAGAAACGGTGAGATATATATGTTGTATCCTTGATTACCTTTTGCTCTTGATTATCTAACAGGTTTTTTATGCCGTCCACCTTTTCAGAGAGCCGCAAGAGGATACAACCACCTCCGACTACGACACCTTCCTCGATTGCTGCCTACATAATATAAAGTCAGAAGCTTGATTTTCATTATTCGAAAATCATCCCTGGATTTGTAAATCACTACCTTGGTTGCATTTAAAGCATCTTCCATTCGAAGTTGTTTGTCCTTCAATTCAACTTGTGTTTGTGCTCCAACCTATCATATAATTGATGAAATTAGGTAGATTACTTCATATGCAGGTCTTCGGACATTTCTAAAACACTGAGCTACCTGAAGAATTGCAATTCCTCCTGATAATCTGGCAATTCTTTCATTGAGTATCTCCTTTTGAAAATTCTCCTCTGTGTTCTGCAAATTAAGAGTTCGGAGGTTCACGTTCAAATCCGCCCATCTTCACCTGTGTAGTGTGTTATGTCACTTCTAATTATACGTACCTCAACCAGATTTTGTATCTGAGAAACTCTTTTCCGAACTGCTTCTCGTGTGCTACCATCGCTAACTATGTAGGTAGAATCCTTAGTAATCACGACCTTTGTCGCTGTACCTAGAACCTCTTTCCCCACACTATCAAGAGTTAAACCCATATCATCTCTGACCACCGTGCCTGAAATGAAGGCGAACTCGATAATATCATGTTTTCAATTGCTTTCTTCTAGCTGAAGGAACTGATACATAGACATTCCTATGGTAAGATGGCACGGAAATAAGTACGTTACCTCCGGTCAAGATAGCGATATCGTCCAAGCAGTGGCTCTTGCGCTCACCGAAGGCCGGGGCCTTAATAGCAGCTGCCTTCAGCACACCCTTGAGTTTGTTCCTAATCACTGGAGCAAGAGCTTCCTTCTCGATCTCCTCGGCAACGATCACGATCGGGTACTTCTCTTTAACAGCACTGTCCAATATTTTGAACATCTCCTTTGGATTTGTGATTTTCTTGTCAACCAATAGTAACTGCAAGCAAAGAATTACATACCCTCTAATCACTTTATAGGAACACGTGCCGAGTTTTCTTTAAGAACCTAATGTTTATACCTTGCAATTGTGGAACTCGATGATCATATTTTCTCGATCGGTGACGAAGTAGGGAGACAAATACCCTCGATCGAACTGCATTCCTTCCACCATCTCTAGACTGGTTTCAGTACATTTTCCTTTTTCGATTTTGACTACACCCTTCCTTCCAACTAGTTGAAGAGCATCCGAGATCATCTTTCCTACCGCGTAATCGTTTCCGGCACTAACAGCAGCAACATGTGCAAGTTCATGATCCTCAACCTGCAAGTCCAACATAAGCTCGAATATTAAACTTTGCACGTTTATGAAAATATCATAATTTATAGAGCTATGCACCTCTCTGGACATCATTTTGAGTTCAGAAACAAGGGCGTTCGCGGTCTTCTCGATCCCGCGAGCAATTTGAACCGGATTCAATCCAGCTGAAACTACCTGGAAGACATAAAATTATTGCATTTGTATGCACCTTTCATAAAGAATCCCCCATGTTTCTGATTCTTACCTTCACACCTTCTGTAATTAAACCATGAGCAAGAATTATAGAGGTAGTGCAACCATCACCAGCAAGGTCATTTGTTTTTGCACCAGCTTGCCTCACTAATTTAACCCCAACATTCTCCAATGGATCCTCCAGCTCAATCTAAACTAATTTACTTACAAATTTCAGTAAGAAAGTACCAAACTTTGAATTACATTAGACCATATGGAAGCTCAAATTACCTGTTTGAGAACAGTTTCTCCATCATTAACAATCTTGGGGGGTCCATACTTGTTCTGAAGCACAACATTTCTCCCCTTTGGACCTAATGTAAGCCCAATCAGTTCTGCCACTTTATCCACACCAGCCTGCACCATACCAGCACAAAGAAAGAAGAACTAAAACACCATCTGGGTTTAAGCTTAAATATGTTTTTGGGATTTTTTTCAACTAACCTGAAGCTTCTTAGTGGCAGAGCCATCACGGTTGAAGTAAATTTCTTTGGCCATGGCTCTGGGCTTTTTCAAGGTGGAATAATGTGAAGAAGATGACCTTCTGGATTTGGACAATGTTGGGTTAGTGAAAGATATCCCAGGAAGTGGAGATGGTGAACATGCCATGATTGAGTTTCTGGCGAGGTATTTTCCGTGTAAAAAGAAACTGATATTCATGTATACATATATGGATGAAAGGGGAAAAAGAAGATAACAAGAAAATATCTTGGCAGTTGTTTTTGGCGCTATTCCATTTCCGTGGCTAGAACATTTTCATGGGCTATATGTGGACTGGTTCGAGTCGGGCCTTAAGACCAATTAATCTCAGACTTGCCTGTTGTAAAAATATTGAGGGATTTGTAGATATTCAAAGAAGATAATTATAATAAATATATATCAAATTCCTAAAATGAAGAGATTCTTGAGATTATATAGGGAAAGGTAGATTAATATAAAGCTAAAAAATAACACAATCGGAAATCTAAAAAGAATTTTAACGAAATCGGTTTAGCGCGACTGGAAATATTGACTTATATCTAATATATTAATTACAATGACGTAACCGATAAACATATCTGATTGATAAGCATCGAAATGTTTTCACAAGTATAAATAATTTTGAATTAAAAAAAATATATGAAAAATGAGGTTACAAAGTATTAATATTTTTCTACAAATATCGATAGTTTCAAATTTTAAAAACACATGAAAAATGAAAATGTTTCAAAGTTTCAATATTTTTCCATAAAAATCAATACTTTCGAATTAAAAATAAAAACATAGAAAATGAGAAGGCTGCAAAGTATCAATTTTTTTTAAATAAATATTGATAATACGATATGATGGTCAATACTTTAACATTTGATGAATGATAAAATATCGATATTTTTTCTATCATGTTTGATAATTTAACATTTGAGAAAGTTGATTGAAATTAAAATATCTATACTTTTTTATTTGAAAAATTTGTTCAAGTTAATATCGAAAGTTACTTATTTAAAAATTTTCATTAAAATATCGTTATAAAAATATCGATAGTGTAATAATAATTACAACTTAATTGGTTAAGATAAAATAGGTGCAACCTATTACGTTAAACTAGTTAGCGGATTGTTTAAAGGTATAATAATAATGTAAACGGTAAAATATTTACAACTTAACTAGTTAAAATAAAATAAGTACAACCTATTACGTTACCCCAACTACCGATTTGTTTAAAGATATAATAATAATATAAATGATAAAATAAAATAGGTGCAACCTATTACGTAAACTAGCTACTGGTTTGTTTAAAGGTAAAATAATAATGTAAACAGTAAAATAAAATAGGCGTTACCTATTACGTTAAACTAGCTATCGATTTGTTCAAAATTATAATAATGAAGTAAACGGTAAAATATTTACAACTTAACCGGTTAAAATAAAATAAGCGCAACCTATTACGTTAAACTAGCTATCGGTTTGTTTAAAGATATAATAATAATGTAATCGGTTTAAAATAAAATAGACGCTACCTATTACGTTAAACTTACTACATGTTTGTTTAAAAGTATAATAATAATGTAAACAATAAATTAAAATAGGTGCTACATATTATGTTAAACTGGCTACCGGTTTGTTTAAATGTATAATAATAATGTAAACATTAAAATATTTACAACTTAACCGGTTAAAATAAAAGAGGAGCAACCTACTACGTTAAACTAGCTACTAGTTTGTTTAAAGATATAATAATAATGTAAACGATAAAATAAAATATACGCAACTTATTATGTTAAACTAGGTACCAGTTTGTTTAAGTGTATAATAATAATGAAAATAGTAAAATAAAATATGAACAACCTATTACGTTAAACTAACTACCGGTTTATTTGAAGGTAAAATAATAATGTAAATGGTAAAATAAAATAGGGCCTACCTATTACGTTAAACTAGCTACCGATTTGTTTAATGGTATAATAATAATGTAAGCAATAAAATATTTACAACTTAACCGGTTAAAATAAAATAGGTGCTACCTATTACGTTAAACTACCTACCGGTTTGTTTACATGTATAATATTAATGTAAATGATAAAATATTTACAACTTAATTGATTAAAATAAGATAAACACTACCTATTACGTTAAACTACCTACCGGTTTGTTTAAAGGTATAATAGTAATGTAAACGGTAAAATATTTACAACTTAATCGTTTGAAATATTTTTTTAAAATTCAAAAGTATGAATACTTGTAGATTGATATGGGGGAGTTCATCAACTTTTTCAAAAATATCAACACATCATATATCAATTATCGATATTTTAACATTCATAAACTTTTTCAAATAATAAAGTCTCGATAACAGTCATAAAAAATCTAAAATTCTAAAGTATCGATACTGAGTATTAATAATTTTCCTGAATATGTATCGATACACATACACTAAGTATTGATATTAATAATTTCCATACATCTACACTAAGTATCAATACGGAGTATAAGAGTTTCGCTACATCTACACTAAGTATCGATATTTTTAAAAATATATTTTAATGGAATTTTGTAAATAAAAAACTTTTGATCTTAATATTTCAATTTTTTTCTTCATATTAACAAGTTTCTAAAATGCTAAAATATCGAACATCATAGAAAACAATATCAATATTTGCTAAAGTATCGACCATCAAATCATAGTAGTATCAATATTTATTTTAAAAAAAATTTTCCATCCAAAGATACATAATATATTATATCGCTACCAATTTTATTAAACACAACTTTAATATTCCAGATCACAACCTACTTCTTTATTCACAATAATATTATTAAGTGCAACCTAGTATGTTAATATTTATTTAAACAAAATAAGTATTTAACCTATTTTGTTGTCATGAGATTTCGAATGCCCATCAACTTAAACTTTGGTAACATATTATACGCAACCTAATTTGTTGATAATATTTATAAAAAAAATAAGTAATTAACATATTTTGTTATCATGTGATTTCTAAGCCTCATCAACTTAAATTTTAGTAACATTTTAGGTGTTACCTAATATGTTGATAATATTAATAAAAAATAAGTAATTAACCTATTTTGTTATCGTCAGATTTCTAAAGTTACATTAGCTTAAACTTTGATAACATTTTAGGCGCTACCTAATATGTTGATAATATTAATGTAAGGTATGGCTCATAAATATACCGGTAAAGGTACGGTACAAGGTTAATTTTATAATTATGTACCAGGGTTTTCTATTATAAATAGAGATGTAACCTAAACCTATTATCATTGAATAAAAATTTTCTAGCGTCGCCTAGGCACCGAGGACGTAAGCACATTGCCGAACCTCGTTAAAATTCTTGTGTTCTTTTGTTTACTTTGCCCGATTTATCAACAATTAATAACAAAATAAGTAATTAACATATTTTGTTATTGTTAGGATTGTTTAAGCTCAATTTGAATAATCGAAAAATTGTACAAGAGGGGTGAATAAACAAAAATTGTTTAGGGAGTAAGGAGAAGAAAAGATAGACAATTTTGTACAACGATTTATAGTGGTTCGACTTCTCAACTAAGTTTACATCCACTACCTAAGCTCTTCACTTAGGATTTTCCAACAAATTCAATACCTAACTTTTTAAAGGCTCAGCTAGAACCAAAACTCCTTTTCAAAATGATAAAAGAAGTAAACAATAAAACTCGTACAAGGTAAAGTGTTTACAAAATAAAACTCACAAAAACACAAATATGCACAAGAAAATATAAATAAAGAGTGAAAAGTCATTCTATTGTGTTTGATTGCTTGAATAGGTGTTCTAACCCTTCTTCAAGTGCCCTGAACTTGTATTTATAAGTTGGAATGAGGTTGTGGCCGTTGGGAGTGATTTAGAGCTGTTGATGATATTTTCTCTGCAAAATAAAACTACCCAGTACAGAGGGTATTAGTACTCCTATAGGGAGTATCGGTATTATCTTTGTTATTTTTAAATAAAATTAGCAGTTTCTAGTTGTTGGGTCTGACGGTGTAGATACTAAGCCTATGATATTGATACTACTATGTAGAGTAGTACCGGTACCCTTTTAGGTATCGATACCTATTTTGTATTCTGGAATTTGAGCAATGCTGATAGTATTAGTACCATCTAGGGAGTATCGATACTTCTCTTACATAGGGTATCGGTACCACATGAACAATATCGTTACTATTCATATAATATCAATACTGTAAGAACAATATCGGTACTACTTACGTGAAAACTAGTTTTGTGCTCAAATTCACTTTAAATGGACTTTGAATTATTTTTGAAAACTTTCATAGCTTTGAATAAATTAAATTCAAGTCCAAAAACATTTTGTCTTAATTTGTTATATCAAAAATATTATAAAACTTAGTTTAACAGTTATCGTTAGATTTCTAAGGTCTCCTCAGCTTAAACTTTGGTAACATTTTAAGTCATATCTAATATGTTGATAATATTAAAAACAAAATAACTAATTAACATATTTTATTATCGTCAAATTTATAATGACCAATTAGATTAACTCTCATAATATATTATGCACTACTTAAATTTTGATAATATTAATAAAAAAAAATTAGTAATTTACTTATCTTCTTACCGTTTATTTTAAGTGTAACCTGTTATGTTATTACGGTTGATAATATTTCCAATAACTAACCTAAATTATTAAAGTCAATATTTTTTTGACTCATTTTACATACGAGGATAGTATTTCTAGTTACCCAATCACCTGTTTAACCAGTGACGTAATTTTTTAGTCGTATTTTAACAGCATATCACAGTAGAACCTCCCGAGATTCTTAAACAACAATACTGTTTGACTATATTCAGCAATACTTGTCTGTCCCTTTAAAGGACAGGCAAAACATGCAGGTTTTGTGGATAAAGCTTGCTATTTATGCAGTGGGCTCACTGTTCAACCAGCACCTGAACCGCAGGTTGTGCTTTGGTTCCTCTTTTGGTGAAAACAATGTAAGCTTGGGGCTGAAACCCCAAACTGATGCCCTAACAAAAAAGCTGAAAGTAGTACTTTAGGTCATGTTTTAGTGGATAGCCTTTTTACAGTACGTTTTGCTTAGTTAAAGCAACTGTTTTCAATGATGAAGCCACTAGCAACACCATTTTCCACCACCATTTGTCCTCTTACCTGCCCCTGTTGTTATGAACAGCAATGGAGAATTGGACTGGCTATGGGGCCACCACTCTGATCCACTCTAGGATCAGTAACATTGGTTAAATAAAATCCATGTTGCAGGTCAAAGTTCTTTACACAATCCATATATTTAATATTCTTAGGTGAAATGATTATTAGATAAAACTCATGATTGAGTGTTTGATTTGTTTCTGAGAATGGGTTACTGCTGATTCAAATTTTGTTTTTATTGTATTTTGCTTCGGATTAGTGTTTATGCGGCGAGAAGAGCTGCAGAGGAGTTGTATGAAAATATGATCAGAAGATGTTATTGCATGGTTTTATTATAATCCCATACAAGCGCAAATGCTTGATTAAACACCATAGCAAACTGAGGAACATTAACATATATTATATATACGTGTGTATATGGGAAGATGACTCTTATCTCAATGAAGCAAGTCAACGGAGTTGTCAATGGATTGATTTGTGGACTCAGCTTTCAAGTGAGAAGTGTTGCAGGGGATCTCTTCCAGCTCTCAGAATGCAAGGGAATAAGGGCTGTCGATTTTTATGTCAAACAACATTTGGCGGAGATCGGAAGCTTCTTCCTTGAGCCTTGCATTCTCTTGAACGACACGGTCGTGGAACTCCGATACGTGGTTTAACTTGTCTATGAGACTGTGGTTCTCGTTGCGGAGCCTGGTTACCTGTGACCAAAGTTCATCCAGGTGCTTCTGTTTACGCATCCTCGACCGACGAGCGGACTCTCTGTTGGATATCATTCTTCGCTGCCTCCTTTCGTGGATGACGTTGACCTGGTGCTCCTCTGCTTCATCTGAAGTTGAATTATTGCTGATACTTGAGGACAGTGTGGCAAATTCAAGAGCAGACGGCGAGATGTGGGAATTCGGTAGGCTGTTTAAGAATGTATTGAAATGAAAAGTTGGTATAGAGTTTTGCATCATATCAAGGTTGGCAGGAATCAGGATCGGGTTTTCCCGTGATAGGTAGTGAAGTTCTCTTAGCTCACTTGGAACCATGGTTTTAAGTCGTGGAAGTCGAGGCCTGAAGCCGAAGGGTTAGATATGTTGTAGTGATTGATTGTTGATGAGTTTGAAGGTAGGGGAGAAAGGCACAAATGAAGAGCTTTTATAGGAGGAAAATTGTTTCTAAGGTGGGCCAGTTTCAGCAAGTGTAACAGTATATATGTATGTAACCACTTGCTCTATATCACATATGTTATTTCTAAAGACAACAATGATATAGCGACATGTATGTGTGCATGTATTTATGTATGCATGCATGCATGAGTATCATGTATGTCATAGAAATTTCAGATTTGGATAATCATATAGCATCTGATATAATGCTTAGAAAACAGGAAACTTGCTGAAGTCAAGATCCCAGGAGAAATTTTCATACTCCAAAACTCCAATAGGGGAATAAAGCATTTGTGCCTTATGACGCAATCAACTCTGGTTTAAAAGGTAAACCATTAAACAAATCATAGTTTCTTATGACTAATTTTATTATAAATCAGATGACTCATGTAAGCACTTCAATTTAAAGATATAGTTTAACATCGTGACCTAATATCCCAGCACTCTCATCCTCTTCCATTGAACTGAACTGTAATAAAAAAACCCCCAAAATTCCTTACGTTATCATCCATGCTAATTGTTTAATACTTGAGCCGAATTTCTTTCTATCTGATAAGTTATGTATCGAAAAAGTCGAAGACGTCAACTCAACAACAACCAATCTACATGTGGGAATAGTCCATTTCCTGTTAACAGGTTATCTGGTTTGTTATTCTTCCATGACATATCATCAATTGGCACGATCACCATGTAAGTACCTAAAGTAGCTTCTGAAGTATCTTTCTCAATACATGAGCACTGAGTTGTTTGTTGAGGCCCACTTTTAAACATGATAAGAATGAGATTAGTTAAAAAACATGATAAGAATGAGATTAGTTAAAAAAATGTTGGCAAATCACAGAAGTAGCATCTCAGAAACGCATGTTTTTTCTGGTATTTGTTAATGGGAGTACAATATTCTAACCACATGTAATTCGTTTCCGTGTTTCGTAACACTACATATAGTTTAGGCGACTCTCCACTAATAAAACTACTCTTGGCTGCAAAAGAAGTGAACATGTTTCAAATGCAAGGCATCCAAAGTAGGTTAGGTAAGATTATTGGACATCATGTGGAAATGCTCTGCATATTTGCCTTAATACTCCTCATGCATGCCTCGTTTTCCTCCAGCCTTGTTTTATGCATACATGCATCACATGTAAGAAAATGAAGAATCAGAGACAAACTTTTTGAGCGACACCTGAAAAACCAAAACTGACAAAAGGAGTTGGACCAGACATGATTGACTGATTGGTCATCATTCCTACAACTTGATGGCCTGTGGGTACCATTGCATATGCTATTTGTGGAATGTGAATGGTCAAGTGAGCTGTTCATTCATGATTTCAGGTGCAGAATACGAGCAACTGATATATACGACAATGATGATTTCGACTACACTATATGACCCAAGATGAATTTTTCCATGTTCACCTATAGCAGTTAGTACTAATGTCAATGAGATTTGTTAACCTTTTGGATCACAACTTGCATCAAATGCATACACCATGTACAAGACTAATCCTATGTATTATCTGAAATTGGACTTTCTTTATTCAATAAAGGAGTATTCCTTGGTTTCATTAATCATTGGAAAAATTGGGAGCTGAGCTAAAAAAAGTTTGAAACTAAAAGAACAAAAAACAATGGCTTACAGAGACATGCCTTTTTCTTTATCCTCATTCATGCCTACCCTAATATGTTGCTATAGCTTGTGTGAGGAGAAGGGGCACCACAAACCGGAACAAGTTCTACGTACGGTGGGGGGCTAGATTTAACACCTAATCCATTTCGTGCCCAAACACCATCCAGGAGGGGGTAAACTTTTTTCTAGTGGGTCCTTTTTAGTAGTGACCATGTATGCCTGGTGCACCATTTCTGCACCTTATTGCCCAGCCCATCAACTCAAGTATACTCAACCATGCACACTTGTGCCTATATGTCCATAAAACAACATGTTTGTATCCAGATTCATGGAGAAAACTAGGGTTAACTCCATGTTAAGAACAAGAAATTTCGTGACCACGCAGTCTACCATATCAGCAAAGGCTTTTCAAACCTTTTTTTAGGCTTCTCCATAAAAGAAATGCCAAGTATATTGGTACTCTCACCTGTACCAAATATGCACTTTCTCCACTTCCCCCCCCCCCCAAAAAAAAAAAAAAAGACTTGAACTACCCCTACTTTTTATTCTATTTTCTCTTTCTTCCTTCCATGAGGTCATAAGATCAGTGCGGTGATTGGTTCAAATAGGACAAGCTCATCACCATGTTCCCTCTTCTTCTAAAGATGAATTAAAACACAAGTTGCAGTTTTTTTTATTCATTTACTGCTAAATCTTAGGTTTGTTTTGTTTAAAGATACTAATGGTGCACAATGAAATTACAATATTACTAAACTATATAGCATACTTGTTTGTAGGCACTGACGTAACGTTTATTAAGGTCTTAATCCACTAAACTAAAGTCATTATGCTTTTGGATTTTGGGTTTAATAATGCTATTGATCAGATCTGATCGCTCCAAGGGTTTCCTGCAGGAGTCATTCATCATTCATTGAAATGTTGTGTCCCCATCATATTGTGTTTCATAGTACAATACCGTAAAGTCTCCCGTTACTGTCCGCAGAACTTGACACCAGAAGACGTGCCAGAACGATCAATCGATATCTACCAGAAACCAGAATATTCATTAAATCCGATGGCAAGGCCTAAAGTTCTTTCTGGTATGTGATAGCCATAGGAAGCTTCCTCGGTGATCTCATATACCATATTACCGAAAACGAATCAGCATTAAGAGCTTGATATGCTCAACCTTGTTAAAATATATTTCATATAGGAATGATTGATGGGATTCTCCAAGTACTCTGAGCCACAAGCTTTTCATTTAGCCCCACGCATAACCATACACTAATGACATATGCAAAGGCAATATGCGATATGCTTTACTTATACCATCATCATCACCTTTGAACCTAACCAAAAAAAGCTGGCATAAGCATTTCAACTTCATAATTTTGGTGTCTCCATTAGCAAGTAAATTGCACCATGGGACTAAGCTTAAGTTTTCAAGCAGTTTAATCACAGATTAACTTAAGTATAAGGTTAACTAAACCATGGTTAAAATATTATATTCCTAGATTCTTTTAGATATTATGTCTGCTGGTTAATTTTTCCTGCAGTGCTTTAGGTGCTGAATTAGTTGCATATAATATTATATAGCATATTATACAAAGATATGTTTGTTTCTTATCTCTGATACATGTATCTGCAGATCTGTAGTTCCTTTTTATGAACCAGATTTCTAGTACATGGATATTTCTTCGAATTTTTTGCGGATATGCTTCGTTTTACTATAAGTTCGAGCGATAGGATCCCGGAAATACGGTCCTGCGTATGTTGTATCTAATTCGGAGAAAGAAGTGCTCATTCACAGAGTACACATAGGCTGATCACAGATTACAATGCTCAAAAACTTGGGATGCACATAGGGTTGACAAATGTGTTTATGATGATGATCAGGTAGACAGGTTTAGATTTTAGAGGGCTGGCTTATGTGGTTTTTTTTTTTGCAAATTGAACAAAGGACTTTGGATTTGTGGGTAGGTAAACATCTTCATTCTCCCATAAGTCAGCCACGAAGATGATCGCATTGTCACTGGCTAATGGCTATGAGGACAATAATAGTATACTTGTCGAGACACACACAAGAACTTATGTCAGACAGTACAAATTTAAGAAATTATATTAAAAATTTAGAAATATGAAATTATAAAATTTAAGAAGTACAATAGGGAGTGTGATCGTACCCAAACACTCCCTCGATCCATCCGAAGAATTATCTCAACCGTCTATTTTTACATAACTAATTGTTATAAATTTATGTAAAAATAAAAAAAGAAAATTACATTGTGTAAGAGGACCTTTTATATATATATACTACAAACATTTTTGTTTCAAATTTTGTGTAAATCTTGTTAAAAGTCCAAAGGTTGACAACCAACTTTGAAAATGTTTTCAAAGTTTGATAAATGTTTCTTTGAAAATAGTTTTCAAAGTTTGATAAATGTTTCTTTGAAAAATGTTTTTCAAAGTTTGGTAAAGTTTGGTAGATTTTTGTTGAAAATAGAAATGAGTAGATTCACTTTAGTCATTGCACTGTAGGGTATTTTCAAAGATTAGTCCATAAGTTTCAACTATAAATACCCTAGCTCATTTAGCTTCAAAACCATCCCAAAATCCCAAAAATCATTTCTTTCTCCTAATACTATAGAGTTTTCTTGTGAATAGTGAGTATTTTGTAAACACCTGTAAATTTTTTCTCTTAGTAAAAGATCTGCGGCAGTCCGGAGACATAAGCACAATTGGCTGAACTCTGTTATCAATTTCGGGTATTATTTTTCCGCTTTTATTACGCATTCTCACTAATCTGGTTATAGGAAAATTATTTGTACTCGGTTTATTTTCCAACAACTGGTATCAGAGCTTTTGGTTGTGAATTTTGTCAATTTTTTTTGCGAGGTTACTATTTATTACTATTCACGTGAATAGTGAATTTCGTGAATAGTAAAAAAAATTCGGCGATACAAGCTTGTCAACGGAGGTGTTCTAATACACGGTGGTTCGCAAGAATTGTCAGAAACGATCCAAACGAAACCAGATTTAAGTAGGAGCGATGGCTGCAGACGAAGGGAATATATGAAAATTGAAAAGTTCGATGGTGCGGACTTTGACTTTTGGAAGATGCAGATTGAAGATTTTCTGTACCAGAAAAATATATATCAACCTCTCTCAGGAAAGCAACCAGAGGGCATGAAGAATGAAGACTGGGCTCTTCTCGACAGACAAGCCCTCGGAGTTATCCGACTAACGTTATCCCGCAATGTTGATTTCAACATAGCAAAGGAAAAGACCACAGCGGGTCTTATGACCGCTCTCTCCAGTATGTATGAGAAGCCATCAGCCTCAAACAAAGTGCACTTGATGAGGCGATTATTCAATTTGCGGATGACGGAAGGGACATTGATGACATAACACCTAAATGAACTCAACACAATCACAACCCAGTTGAGTTCAGTGGAAATTGAATTCGATGATGAATTTCGAGCTTTAATTCTCTTATCATCTCTACCAGACAGTTGGAATGCTACTGTTACAGTAGTTAGCAGCTCATCGGGAAATAGTAAATTGAAATTCAACGATGTTCGGGATCTGGTACTGAGCGAAGAAATTCGACGGGGAAAATCCAGAACGGGAAAGAAAGATTTTACATGTTATAATTGTGGCAAGAATGGTCACTTTAAAAGAGATTGTCAAGCACTGAAGAAAAATACTGGCGCACATGAATCTGCCAACGTGACAGAGGAGACGGGTGATGCCATGATTCTAAGCGTCAACAGTCCGATTGAATCATGGATCTTGGATTCAGGGGCATCTTTCCACTCCACCCCATGCCGAGAAATCATGGAAAATTATGTCAGTGGTGATTTTGGGAAGGTTCATCTAGCTAATAATGAAACCTTGAAGATCGTCAGAAAAGGAGACATCCGACTAAAGTTGCCAAACCAGACCACCTGGACGCTGAAAGGAGTGAGACATATTCCTAGTCTCAAAAGAAATCAGATTTCTGTTGGACAGCTTGATGAAGAATGATATAACACAATCTTTTCAGGCTGTGAATGGAAGATTACCAAAGGAGCACTCGTCATTGCTCGTGGTAAGAAAATTGGTACTCTCTATGTAACCTCAAATTTAGAGAATATATCATTGCAGCCGCAGATGCTGATGGAAAATCAAACCTATGGCACCAAAGGCTTGGTCACATGAGCGAGAAAGGGATGAAGACACTTTTGTCAAAAGGGAAGCTGTCGGATCTAAAGAATGTAGATGTCGGACTATGCGATGATTGCATCTTTGGCAAACAAAAGAAAGTTAGCTTTACAAAGATTGGTAAGATATCCAAGGCTGAAAAGTTAGAGTTGGTTCATACTGATGTATGGGGACCATCTCCAGTTCCATCTCTTGCAGGCTCACTATATTATGTCACCTTCATCGATGATTCTACAAGGAAGGTGTGGGTTTATTTTCTGAAGAAGAAATCAGAAGTCTTTAATACCTTCAGAAAATGGAAGGCCATGGTGGAAAATGAGACTGGTCTGAAAGTCAAGCGGTTGAGGTCTGACAATGGAGGAGAGTACATAAATCGTAGATTTAGAGATTTCTGCGCAAATAATGGGATCAAGATGGAGACAACAGTTCCCATGACACCGCAGCAGAATGTCATAGCAAAGCGCATGAACATAACTCTGAATGAACGTGCCAGAAGCATGAGGATACATGCCGGATTGCCCAAACTTCTATGGGCTGAAGCTATCAACACTGCAGCTTACTTGATCAACCGTGGGCCCTCGGTTCCTTTGGCAGAATACCAGAGGATGTTTGGAGCAAGAAAGAAATAAACTTTTCACACTTAAGAGTGTTTGGTTGTATTTCTTATGTACACATAAACTCTGCTGAAAGAAGTAAACTTGATGCCAAGTCCAACAAATGTGTCTTTGTTGGTTATGGTGGTGATGAGTTCGGTTACCAATTTTGGGACTACGAAAATCGGAAGATTATCAGAAGCAGAGATGTCATTTTCAATGAGAATGTGATGTACAAAGACATATCAACCATAGAATCAAGTAGCTCAAACATTGAAGCTGAAACAAAGGAATTTGCTGAGTTCGAGGAGATTTCTGGAAATGATGTTCAGATCAGTCCTGAAGCAGTTCAAGAAGAACCAGGCACACCGGAACTAAGACGCTCCTCCATAATTCCTAAACCAACACAACGATATTCTCCTTCTTTGCACTACTTGTTGTTGACTGACAATGGTGAACCAGAGTGCTATGATGAAGCAATGCAAGTGGAGGATTCAGTCAAGTGGGAGCCTTCCATGAAAGATGAGATGGACTCGCTTATGTCAAATCAGACGTGGGAATTAGCTGAATTATCACCAGGCAAGAAAGCGCTCCACAACAAGTGGATTTACAGGATCAAAGAAGAGCATGATGGGAGCAAACGCTACAAAGCAAGATTGGTTGTCAAAGGTTTTCAGCAAAAAGAATGTATTGACTACAATGAAATTTTCTCTCCAGTCGTAAAATTGTTCACAATCAGACTGGTGTTGAAAATTGTAGCTGCAGAGAATTTACATCTTGAGCAGTTAGATGTAAAGACAGCTTTCCTTCATGGTGATTTGGAGGAAGAAATATATATGAGGCAGCCAGAAGGCTTCATAGAGGCAGGCAAGAAAAACCTGGTATGCAGGTTGAAGAAGAGCTTGTATGGTTTAAAACAAGCTCCTAGACAATGGTACAAGAAGTTCGATAGCTTCATGAGTAGCAGCGGTTTTACCAGATGCCAAGCAGATCATTGTTGCTACATCAAGAGGTTCGACAATAACTTCATTATTTTATTGTTGTACGTTGATGACATGCTCGTTGCAGGCTCAGATATGCAAGAGATTATAAACTTGAAGCAAAAATTGTCGAAGCAGTTTGCTATGAAGGATCTGGGCGCTGCAAAGCAGATTCTTGGGATGAGGATTAAGAGAGACACAAAGTCGGGGACTTTGATGTTATCACAGGCTGAGTACATCAACAAAGTACTCTCCAGGTTCAACATGCAAGATCCTAAACCAGTAAGTACACCTTTAGGTGTTCATTTTAGACTCTCCAAAGAACAGTCACCAAAGACGGAGGAAGAACGTGCACACATGGTGAAGGTGTCGTATGCCTCAACAATTGGAAGTCTAATGTATGCCATGGTTTATACCAGACCAGATATTGCTCAAGCAGTGGGAGCTGTTAGCAGGTACATGAATAATCCAGGCAAGGTACACTCGGAAGCAGTCAAATGGATCCTCAGATATCTGCGCGGTACTACAAACAAATCACTTTGTTTCAAAGGTGGAGATACGATACTGACAGGCTATGTAGATGCTGACTTAGCCGGAAATGTTGACATCAGAAGGAGCACTACAGGGTATGTCTATACTCTAGGAGGCACCGCAGTGAGTTGGGTTTCTCAACTACAGAAGATAGTTTCTCTCTACACAACTGAAGTAGAATATGTCGCTGTTACGGAAGCTAGCAAGGAGATGGTTTGGCTCCAAAGTTTCTTGGAAGAGTTAGGCAAGAAACAAGAAAACAATGTCTTGTATTGCGACAGTCAAAGTGTTATCCATCTAGCAAAGAATCCGTCTTTTCATTCCAGGACAAAACACATACAATTACGATATTATTTTATCCGGTCTCTTCTGGAAGATGAGATTTTGAAACTTGAAAAGATCAGGACAAATTAAAGTTTTTAATTGATTTTGGTATCTAACCATTATTGTAATTAAAATATCCCATTGAATTCAAGTTTTGAAAAGAGAACAAACTCTCTTCAATGCCCATAAATTTCTTCCTCTACTTTTCTAAGATTCGAGCATATGATATTATCATCTTATAAAATAACACAAGGGTTTTATCCTCAAGGATAACTTCACTAAATAGAGAAATAAAAATTAGAATATAATACAATAAAAATTTAAATATAATATAAAAATTAATCGTATCAAAGGAGTGTCAAAAGTCTTTAAATTTTTGGGGAAAAAATATCAATTGATTTTTTTAGGACGTTAGAGAATTTGTTTAATTTTTAAAGTAAATAATAGAAAATTAAAAAATTATTTAAAATTTAAAATATTATAAGTATAAAAATATATGTTGTGGGAGAATGAATGAAAAGGAAAGAAATCACGCATTAAAGGACTGAAATCGATAGTTATGCGAATCAAGTTCATTCTTTTCTTTTCTTTGGGTTGTTCGTATCGTAGCTCGTGAAAATGGTTTATTTATGGTTTCAGTCCTTCAACTAAACAGATTTTTCGAAAATACCAATTTTCAGCATAATAGAGGGGACTGAAAAAAAAAGCAAAGCAAATAAAAATGTTCGATTTTATTTATTTACTACTGAATATAAAAGAAGAGTGAAATCAATATAACAGTAGAAAGGAAGGTTCCTAGTCATGATTATTTCCGAAATACACGTCGTTCGTCGGCGGCGACAAAGCTCGAGTATCGTCGGCTCCGGCACCACAAATGCATTTACAGTTGACACAGCGCCTGGGAAACCCTTGGCACACTGAACTGCAGTTCACCATGCGAGGACAGCAAAAAGGTCCTCTTGCTTCAGCTCCAGGCAACCTCAACAATGGCGATTCTGTCAAAGCAAATAATTATTTTGTCGATGAGACTCGAACTCGTATACTTGTCGGGGTGCTAAACGGAAGATAAAAGAGGAAAGGATTCACATACCGGAAGCCATAACCAAGAGAGTGATACAGAAAACGAGTTTGGTCCTCCACGTACTTGTTTCCATTACCATTATTATTATAGTTCTTGGTTTTCGGCACTGTTGCTTTAGGGGGAGTTAGCTTATTATATAGATTTATGTTCATGGATGCGTTTTATATGGCGATATTTATAGAGGTTAGAGGAAGTAGTAAATGTCTAAATCCAAACGTGTGTATATATATATAACTTTTATTTTTCCATGTCAAATTTAATTAATTTCCTTTATAAATATATTGAATGGTTTTAAACATAAAAGATATTGTTAAACATAACATATATTACCTTATAATCATTCTAAATTATTTAAAAAAAATAAAAATAAAACTAAAATTAAAAGAAATAAGAGTTAACAACAACCAGATTGCTTTATTTCTTGACGTATATTACTGAAAATTACATCCTCCATTGTTTCGCAAAATTTAATCAGATGCACCGCAAAGGCAATGGCCATTAAGACAGATATCGTTATTGGCCTTAGGACCACATTTTTCATGACATTCAAAGTCATTGGAACAAGTAAGAGCTTTGATTTCAAAAACTGTGCATTGGCATTGGCCTTTAATACAATGTGCAACTCCTCCATGACAATCAACTGCTTTGCAATCTTCTTCACTGCTGCATGGAATAAATACCTGCCCTCGACCTCTTTGTACCAGTGAGAACATCATTGCTGCAAAATACATATAGAACTACAATTATAGTTAAATTTATCGAATAACAAACATCGAAAAGAGCGATGAGAACTTACAGGAAACAATCAGCAAAAGGATGAGAGATTTCATGTTTGAAGGAGGTGATTTTTCCTGGGATTTTGATTGTATGAGAAATTGTAGAGAAGAAAGGTGAGGTAAACAAGGTTATTTATAGTTGAGTTATTCAACCATAAATCATGGTTGATTTGGAATTATAAGGTAAGTAAATCCCAAAATGAAACTATTCCTTTTGGGTGTTTATTTTATTTGCAGTGCTTTCTTTATCAGTCTTATATGCATTTCATGATATTGGAAATATATTAATCTTTATATTGCTTTCCTTATCAATCTTATATGCATTTAATAAAATGTACGATTGGATGAATTTTGATGCTTTTAGGTCTTTACCCTGTTTCTATTTATAAACAATGGTTAAAGAGTTTGTAAACACCAATTTTTTTATTTTTATTTTTTGGTTTAAGATCTGAGCCCAAACTTAGCGGACTCAAATTTAGATCCGAGTCAAATTTGGATCCAACTCCATTTCACATAATCAATGTCATCTTAGTAAGCACGAATCAAACGATCTCAGTAGTTAATGAATTGTAATATGAGCGTTTAATATCAAATGGTTGAGGGTCTTTGAACATATACTACATTGTATTCACTCCAGGTTAATCAAAAGATCAACATAATGTCTACGATATTTATACAATTTTCTAGTAAAACTAACCTCAAATTTAAAATCAAGATATCAAGACAAAACAACTGATGAAATTTAATACCGGACGACTACCGTCTTTCGTTTTAATATTGTTTGTATCCAACCTAGAATGTTTCATCCTAATTTTATCATTGGTGTTACTAAATATTATAATTAGATTCAAACTTTGAATATCAAAATCTAAATTCACTTTCGATTTTGAATATATATTTAAATAAAATTGGGTCTCGTTAAAAATCTCTTCATGACTCAATCAAACTGAGAATCAATTGAGACAACGGAAGAAAAAAATACCCTTAACTATTACTAAAATGCCAGCAAACCGCAGCAAAATATTGTTATCCGATACACACTGCACAACATTAAACAACACTTACTGGCGCCAAAACCAGTCCCTATAGAACACGACCCGATTTCAAACAAAGACTTAGCTATTGCGTCCATTTAGTGTGAAGGAACTTAATTTAAGTTTGACGCTTTTGATGTATGATTCCGGTTGCTACATGACCGAAGAAGTTTGTGTTACCATGTTATTAAATGCCAATGTTTTCACCATCCTCGGATCCCAGCATAGCCATTGTTAAAACCCCATCATCAACACAGCTATGGAGAACCCTTCTTTGGATATCACAAGAGGAAGAGGAGCTTCTCTACACTAAAACCATCGCCTTCGTTAACCCTTAGCATAAAACTACAAAATGTGTATCATTTGTTAAGTTGAAAAATCTTAGAAATGGAACCCATCAAGAGGTAAAGGAAATATTATTTTTACTAGAGATCTTGGGTTCAAGAAGTTGCATCCATAGGGTGTATGTGTTTGTTGTCAATTACTTAAGAAAATTCCGAATAGATATTACCTTGTAATCACCCTGAGAAATCTTACTAATGGAAACTAAAATCAAATTCCTTTGTTGAATTATAAAATTTTAGCAAGGAATTAAAAGGTAAAAGTAAAATTAAAAGAAGAAGAGAGTTAACCACCACCAGATTACTTTATTTCATGACGTGTACTATTGAAAATTACATCATCCAATTTTCAGCAAACTTAATCAGATGCACCACAAAGACAACGGCCATTAAGACAGACATTGTTCTTGGTCTTAGTACCACATTTTTCTTGACATTCAAAGTCACTGGAACAAGTTTTGATTTTAAAAACTAAGCATTTGCATTGTCTTTTGATACAATGTGCAACTGGTCCATGACAATCAACTGCTTTGCAGTCTTCTTCAATGCTGCATGGTATAAATACCTGCCCTCGACCTCTTTGCACCATTGAGAACATCATTGCTGCAAAATATATATATAGAGAATTACAATTATAGTTAAATTTATCGAATAAAAAACAACGAAAAGAGCGATGAGAACTTACATGAAGCAATCAGCAAAAGCATGATAGAGTTCATATTTGAGAAGGATGTGATTTTTCCTGGGATTTTTATTTTATGAGAAATTGTAGAGAAGAAAGGTGAGGTAAACAAGGTTATTTATAGTTGAGTTATTCAACCATAAATCATGGTTGATTTGTAATTATAAGGGTAAGTAAATCTCAAAATGAAACTATTCCTTTTGGCTGTGTTAATTTATTTGCATTGCTTTCATTATCAATCTTATATGCATTTCATGATATTGGAAATATATCAATCTTATATTGCTTTCCTTATTAATCTTATATGCATTTCATGATATGCGAACTATTCCATTTGGGTGTATTATTCTATTTGTAGTATATTTTATTCAAGTACAAATTTTTATATTCGTTGAGATCATTTCTCTTCAAACATGAATATTAGGGTCGGTTTGGTTTAAGAAAATAACCTTTATTTTCTTATTTCTTAGAAAATATGAAATATTGAAGAAAACATGTTTGGTTGTAAAATTGGAAAATGAAAACAAAAATAAGTGAAAGATCCTAAGACCAATATCCATATTTGTCTTGATGGCCATTGCCTTTGTGGTGCATCTGATTAAATTTTGTAAAACAATGGAGGATGTAATTTTCAATAATGTACGTCATGAAATAAAGTAATTTGGTTGTTGTTGTCTTTTTTTTAAAAAAAAATTATGTTTACCTTTTATAAATATGCCAATGAATGCACAATCATTCAATCGGAAATGGCAAGAATACACAACACCGGACAATGTGTGCCGGAAAACATAGCTTCAGCTGGTCTTCAGAAAAATAACCGAAGATGACCTGTTTCTCACTCTTGAAAAATACATAGCTAATGCAGAAATTAATGCAATGAGAATTACTATCAACATGTATGACAGTTTAAGGTTGCCTGTCTTTGCTTTTTCTACTACCTGCATGCTCGGAACAGTGCTAGTGTCACTGCCAGTTCCGGTGCCAAATGGCTTAGCTGCTTTCCTGTGATGAGATTCATCTTTTGATGGCTCATCCACCTGTTTTAGAAGAGAGAGAAATGAAAATGATTCAAATTTTCAAAAGAAAAGGTACATAATGGTGAACTTATTTTTTAATTTTGAGAAAGATATAATGGTGAACTTAAAAGGGAAGGCAATGGGAAATTTTTAATAGAAATGTACCTGCCTGTACACTTGTGGCTGAGGGAACTGCATTCTCCAATGGTTTTGTACTCCAATCACTTTTCGGAACAGATATTTCGTCGCCATCGTCATCTCCGGAGTTACAGACTGCTGTTGAGTTGGCTTTTGCCTTATTCTGTAACTTTTTCATCAATATTTCCTTCTCATTTACTAATGAAGATAGCTGCAAAGAACATTTTGCACATAATTAAACCGAATGTAATATCTAATCTCCTCATTCCGAAGAAAAAATGACACAAAGTTAATACCTGTTTTTGAATGCGTTCTCTTTCTGAAGCTAGTTGGGCAACCATATCTGTGATTAGCTTGGTCTGATGACTGATTTGTTTTGCATTTGCGTCTTTTTCGATGTGAGCTTGGTTCAAAGATGTCTCCAAGCATTCAATTTTATGCCTCAGGATGCCTAGCTCGTCATTGATTTCAGAGTTAGATTCGGATAATATAATGCATTGCTCCTCCATGCTATCAGTTCTACTTTCAGCTTTCGAAACTTTCGATTTTAGATCTTCGATTAAAATTTCCATATCCCAAATTGCAGAGTAAAGCATGTTTTGCTGCTCCTGACTCGCTTCAGATGATGCTTTTGAATGCTGTAGTTGAATCTCCGATTCCCTCAACTGCTTTTCGAGTGAGGTCACCTTCTTTGTGCTTTTCTCGTTATTACCTTTGAGGAAATTCAACTCTTCGGTAAGTTCCAGGTTTGTATCTGTTAACTCCGACACCTTGGCTTCCGCACTTTCGGCCCTGTTTTCAGCTTCATAAAGGCTTTCTTTTAGTGAATCGATAACAATTTCCATTTCCTGAAGATGCTCTTGACTCGTTTCATTGGAAGCATTTGCTTTCTTCAGTTGTAGCTCGGATTCTTTAAGCTGTTCCTCAAGTAATTTCATGTTCTTTCTCAATGTCAATACTTCGGAAGCCTTTGCAGCATGTTCGGCGTTGCTGATCTCTAGCTTTTTTAAAGCAATATCTTTGACGTTCAAATCTTCGATGCAACCTTCAAGTTTAGATTTGAGCTCAGCTTCTCGTAGAATCGAACCATTTAGGTTAAACTGACCAATCTGAAGTCGACCTAACAGTTCTTTCGAAATTCCCATGAGCACCTCAGAAGCATTCTCAGCCTCTAGAAACCGTCCCCAAACGACTTCGGCCGCCTCTTCCATGCGAAGAGCGACTTGTTCGGTATAATGTAGCTTTAGCTTTACTTGGTCTTCGTTTAGTCCGGACTTGGATAATTTCTTTTCGAGATCTAGCTCCCTTGCGAGTGATCTATCGAGCAACCTTAGAATTTGTCTTTGTTGTTCAACAGTCTGCACTTTGTATTTCCCGATGAGGTTCGATAGCTGATATTGCTCGGATATATCCACAGCCTCATTGTTATTCCCTATTAATATGCCAATGTTAAGAGTGGTCAAATGCTGTTAAACTCTAAAGTATATCAGTTATTTGATAAAATCGAACTCGGACTTACAGTTCTCGTTTCTGAAATACGGAAACGAAGCCTGCAGCTTGGTCGACAGAAACTTCACCTCCGAGACAATCCCTTGACACTTCTTCATGGATTCTTCCGAATCATGCAGCTTCTTATCCATTTCATCAATCTGTGCTCCTGAAGGCATGCATGAAGATGTTTTACGACGAGCCTCAACAATCTCCGACTGAACGGTACTAAAGAAAGTTTCAATTTCCCTTAACTCCGAATCAAGAATTCCACATAAAAGGTCGAATGTCAATGCCTTCTCGATGAACCGAGCTGAAATGTCACTATTCTCTAAGGCCATCCCTTCCGGACCGTTGTCCCAACCCAAAAGAAGCATCAAAAGTACATGCAAATTAACCAATTTCTCATTAGAATACACCAAATCCAAGTCAATCCTGTCTAAATCTGCACTCAATTGTTCTTCGATGCCCCCTGCACTCAATAAGGCCTCTTCATGACAATGAACCGTATTCGACTCCAGGCTTCCGATATTCATTTCCATGGCTTGATTAGTGGTCTAGCTATCTGTTAGGCAAATGATGATAAGAAAAATCCAGTTCAGGTCTCTCTCAGCCACAAAATTTGGGGTTCTAAGTTCTAACTACACATTAAGCAGTTAAATTCAGCTATAAAGAACTCTTCGATGTGAATTAGGGGTTGTCAAGGGATCAAATTCGATACTGATGTCAACCGAAGACTCGATCCAATCATAAAAACAACAAGTCAGATTTTCATTAGCTAACCCATCTTGGAACATGAAAAATTCACCAACCCAAATTCATTCCAACATCTTAAAGTTCCCCAAAAGTTGTAATAATGCAACATTCATCAATTTACTTAAACTCCACAACAAGATTCAGATGAAAAAGCCAACAAAAACTTCAACAAAACTCTAAATTCAACCTTCAGTTCTTCACAGATACTTTCCAGCAAACAGGTGGTTGAAAAGTTAACGTCTTTGAAAGTCAAAAGGATAAGCAGCCATTGAAAGAGACCAAACAGTCAAAATTCTTTCCAACAATAAATGAACATAAACAATCAGAGAGACAAAGTGCCATGTAAGAGTTAAATCTCAGACACAAGAATGGTTTTTTTTTTATTTGCAAGGAAGACAAGAACTGAGATGAAAAAGAGGGTACCTGAGACCAAAATCAAGATGGGTTTTTTTTGGGAAAATGGATCAGCCAAAGAAGAAAACTTTAATTCACCGTTTGAACAGAGACCTGTTATGTTCATAATACCGTTGATGATTCATCGATTTTGTCTGTTACAAATGGGTGTGTTAGCAAATAACAAGTCAATTGTCATTGAGAGTGGGCGTTGGTTTAAGGAGTTGGAAGCAAAAGATGAGGTGGTCGGCGCACTTTGGCCACCGTGAGCCATGGGGTCCTACGTTGAATTATTGAGATGCCATTAAAATAATGTTATGGCCTACTACCATATTTTACGAGTATTTTAACGTCTCGAACTCCCATTTTACTATATTTCAATTTGATTTTTTAAAATTTAATGTTAATTTTATTTATAGGAAAGAATAATACTCTTAATGAGGCTAAAACTCATAATATAAAAAATATAAAAAATAAAGATGAATAAATTAATCAACAAAAAAATAAAAATAAATTAATTAATTAATCGATTAAATATGATTGTTCATATTTAAATTTAATTTAAGTTTATTGTAATATAGAGTGGGGAAGAAACTAGTCCCCTGACATTATCGCATGTATACATCCAAATACCTAATTCCAAAAGACAAAGAGAAAATCAACTATGGGAGATAACAAGAACTGGATAAAATTCTTGGCCAAAGCAAACGACAAGTTCCCCTGTTTTTGGTCATATGGAAACAATTGACATGGTCGATTCATGTCCTAAACAATTAAGTGGTCTATAGTCGGTTAATAAAATATTGAAATTATTGATTTCAATTTTTAAAAAAATATCATTCATAATTTATTTTATAAATCTAGAGTGAATATAAGATAGTATATGTTGAAATACTTTTAATTCTTTCATAATAAGCGTTCATATCTCTAATATATACAGTACTTAAATCCGATACTTCAAAAAAAAAACAAGTCTCTTAACTATCGAAATCGTTTAATTCGTGTTATCTTTCAAAATTTTAAAATATATAAAAACAATTTCTCTAATATAAATTATTTTAAGTTAAAAACACATTATTTACTTAAATTATTTACACACATAAAATTGTTTTTAGGCCCAACATAAAATTCAATTTTGGATCACCGTAGTATAAATAATTAATTGCTGAAGGCCATACAAACAAAATATTTATTTTGGGCCTATTTGTAAGGGGCCTTGTCTTTCCATTTTTATTCACTTGAGAAAACATTTGAGATAATTTAATTTTTTATTAACATTAAATATTAAATAAACTAATTAATAACTTTAATAAATAATAAATACAAATAAACATTAATATCAGCTAAAAGATAAACATTATTATTGTCATATAAATAATAAATACAAATAAACATTAATATCAGCTAAAAGATAAACATTATTATTGTCATAGGATATTATTAGTATTAAATGACACATGAATCAAACCCCATGAAAAAGTTTTCCATGTCGTTGCACGTCTGAATTTTCTTTTTAATTTTTTATATCTTATCTTTGCTTCTTATTTTTTAAATTTTCAATACCTATGTCTTTATTACATGTTTTTTTTTCTTTTTGCACGTTTTTCTATCTTTATGTATCGATCGTTTGGTCATTTATTTATTTAGGATTAAATTTGACGTCGTCTCGACTGATAAAGATGATGCTTATTTATTATCACGCTAATATTTCCTACTTTGAAACCTAATATTGGATTTAGATACACGATTTACGCTCGAATATAGTTATCTCACGACATCCGACTCTTATTTTATGATTATCGATGGTCTTTCAATAGCTTGATATTCTGTTGCGGTTCGTTTGTCAATGCAATCAAATTTGTTTGTATCTTTTAAATGAATTTTTAACATTTTCATGTATGATCTCAAGTTGCTAGTTACTTATGTCTAGGGGTGTGCAAAAAAATCCGATTTGACTATCTGATCCATTGATCTATTGACCCGATTCAAAAATTTGGATATCCAATCGATTTTTTAATTTTCGGATAATCCTGATCTAATATTTGAAAAAATTTAGATAATCGGATTGAATACGGATTGTCTAAAATTTGATTTCAGATTATCTAAAAATTTGATAAAAATGGGCCTTTATATTATTGTACTCAGACCCAAATAATGATAGCCAATCAGCCCGCCCCAGCCTAAAATGCTTAGCGCCCCAACCTTCAGCCTTGTTTTACTGATTGAACAATCGAATTTCCCAAAATTTCACCGTCCAAATTATGCTGCAGCTTCCAAATTCCAATTGAATAAAATAGATTTTCATGGATTGCAGCCTTCTCTTTCACATTCTTTTGATAAGTATATACACTAGACGTATATAATATGTGTATAAAGACACAAAAATATTAAATTTAAATTTAATTTTTTTAAATTAAAGTTTATATTCGAATTCATATATCTTAATATCCTATCAAAAAAATCGGATATATAGTTTTTCCAGATCATAAACATATCAAAATTTTAGTGATCTGGATTTTTAATATATCTGAATTTTCATATCAGATCATATCTAATATCCGAAAATGTACACCCTACTTATGTCAATGATTATAAGAATCTTTTATAATTATATATTTAATTTATGATTGAAAATTTTCATTATAATGTTAGATATGTTTATCTTTTCTAATAAATTATTGATTTCTATTTGCATTGCAAAAAATTAAAAATTATCAACACTAATATAAAATTTTTAAAATAATGATAGTTCGCTGATAAACTAACATTACCATAACCCAATCATAATATACTATCGGTGATTATAAATGTTTTTCAATATTTAATCCAAATTTTAAAATTAATATGATAATTAAATAATACTGTGTAAATAAAATGTGTTAAGTATTTTTCGTTGGATCTTCGAAGTTTTGAATATATTAATAATATTGATAATAAAAAAATTAGTGTTGTTTAAATCATAAAAATATAAAATGTATATTGGTAATTAATTTAAAAAAAATTAAATAAATATTACATCATAATTATTTAAATTATTTAAAAAAACCATAAAAGGTCTCCGTCACCGTCATCAATCTTTTAGGTTTTGAAAAGCAAAGCAAAAGCATTACAGTTTCGAGGAACATGACAATCGACAACGACTTCTCAACTCCATCACCGTAGTCTCTTTCTTTCTGTTTTTCATGGATGTCATGAATGCCAACTTTTGAATAAAAATTCTACATTTATAAACCGCTCACTTTAAGTTTAGACTTAATTCATAAATTGGTCCTAAACAATATTCATTTTCTTAAATTAATATCTAATTTTCATTTTCATCAAAAATGACACTTAAATCTTATTTACGTTCTATATTTTCGTTTTTCTTAATTAGCCGATGATAATCAATAATAATATAATTCAATAATTGGATAACACGTGGTAGTACTTAACTGACTTTTTTGTCACGTGATAAATTTTAATCAATTAAATTTTATTTTGAATAAAGAACATATTTTGAACCATTGGAAAGATAAAGTTTAGGTATTACTTCGTATCTGAAACTTAAATGTTTTTTAGAATTTTTCTTAATAATTAAAAATTTTCTTAATCATTAATAACATACATTTTGTAGACACAACTGCTCGAATTCAAAACTTATAGAAATAATAATTATTTTTATTGATTAAAACCGTTTGATAGCTTCATGTCGTATTAATAATATATATATATATATATATATATATATATATATATATTATTAATAATAATATTCGATGCTTGTCTAGGATGGAGTCGGGGATAACAGATTAGAGATAAATAATAACAATAATAAATATTTTAAGCTCTAATTGTTAAGTAAAAATTTCAAAATTGAGAGATTAAAATTTAATTTACTTAAATTAAAAAAAATAAAGACCTAAAAGGTATTTAAACAAAAACAATGAATATATTAATCAATATTATTATATCGTTCTATGGAAAGGCTGACCATTTTTTAACCCAAGTCAAACCAATGAGCTGTGCCGTCTAAGCTTCATTGATTTAGAATATTAAAAATCTACTGATTATTATTATTTAAATATATTTTGATTATTAATTTAATTGTACATTTTACGTTAACACATAATAAATTAAATAATATAAAAAGAAAGTGCTTTGCTTTGCTTTAATCGATTAAAGCATAGGAGCAAGGACTACTTTTATAATTAAAAAGAAAATGAAGGAGTGGAAGAGTAATCATGGAAGATACAGTCCATTGATTCTGTTTAAAGAACCTTAAAGCTCTGTTTAAGAGATCTCGAATACCTAACTCCCATCCCATGTTGCTTTGGATGGGATTTTCTTTCTTTCTTTTTCCTAAAAGTTCCTAAAAGGAGAGCCATGGCCAACCATGACCCAACTCTTACTTTCTTGTAATAATATTTTTTATGAATTTTTGTTTTAATCCCTTTATTATGCTAAACTTGGAGATTTAGTTTCTCTATTTTTAGTTTAATATAATTTAGCCATTCTACTTTTATAATGTTGTTAGTTGATCTGAATTGTTAACTATTAACTGCAAGTGATGATGCAAATTTTCTACTGTAAAAGTTATGCAAACTATTTAGTAGTGAAATAAAATATTATTCTCTATTAAAGATTTAGGTTCGAACAATTATATCTATAGGATGTGTGTACATTATAAATATGTTAATTTTTTTAAACAAATACAATTTTATAACCATCTCATATTATTAAAAGGAATAACACATAAATTATGTCACTGTTTAATTTTAGATATTTTGATCAATTAGATACCTAACAATCTTTTTTAACTACTTGTACATTAATTTAAAAATGGACTCATATTGATAATTTATTGTTAAAAAGGGATTATTGAGGTAAAAGTTATATAAAAATAACACATATATTGAAAAAATCATTAGTACAAGAAGAAAAATAAAAATTAAGAATATGTATAGAAAATTTAAAATTTTTGTCAGAACATAAAGCCTAAATTTAATGAAATTCATGAAATAAAAAGTGAACTATTTAATTTATTTTGAATAGTGCTTAGGGTTAAGTAAATAATACTGTTTTTATGTTATAAAGAAAAGTTAGTGTGTGAGAGATGCCATTATTCTAAACCTTAGGTGTTTGAGAATGATAGTTCTGTCATACGACAGTTTTAATATACAATTAATGAAATATGCTACTGGAAATGTTATTATTTTTAAATATTTTTAATAAAAAATTACCTACAAATTATTTTTTACCTTAAACATTATTGTTTCTTAACATTTATGGTAAAGTGCATAATATTAACATTTTCGGTAGAAAAAATAATATTTTAGGTAATGTTTTACCGAATATGTTAAATATTTCCGGTAAAACGCCCAATAATAACATTTTCAGTAGAAATAATAATATTTTAAGTAAATTTTTACCAAAAATATTAAAAAAAATAATAATATTCTAATAGCGTATTTAATTAATCGTATATTAAAATTACCGTACCAGAGACTTTCTCCTTTCAAAATTGAAAGTCCATGGCCAACTAATAATGGCATGGAAGAAAGAGATAAATAGACAGTCCATAAATTATTGTTCATGGTGAGACTTGGTTATAGGGGAAAGAAATTGGTGTTCAAACTTGTTGGTCAACTCTCTTGAGAATTTTTTGAGTAATTTTTATACACAATAATTATTTAATATATCAATCTTTTAATTTCTATTTTTATCTATAAATTAAAGTTAAAAGTAATTATACCTTTAATTAATAAGTTTTCATAATATTTGATTTAAATTAATTAATTAATAAATAAAATATTAATAGAATTTGCTCAATATGATATGTGTATGTCACGAGATCATTGTTCTATTTATAAAAAAAAATATCTGATAGTATATACAACATTATCATTTTCAAAATTGAAATAATATTTTTTTATTTAATTTTTTTTAAGACATGACATTCTTCCTCAAATCGTCAAAGGACCGCTCATTTATTGTGGGATCACTATCTTATTCTTAAAAAAGATATATCTAATAAAATGTGTAGTGTCATGTTTTTGAACTTTAACACCTCACTTTTTTTTTATGTAGGATCAATGTCCTCCACGTATCTAAAATGTGATATCTAAATATATTTATAATTTGATCATGTTTTAAATATGTGTAACATGAGCAAACATATTTGGTGATTGACCAAATTATTAATATTTATTCCTTCATAATTATTTTAGATAAGTGTTCTATATTCATTGGAGCATTCCCCTTCTTCAAGAGTTTTTTTCCCCTCTATATATGATTAAGATTAGATTTAGAATTTATAAAAAAATATTTAATATTAAATCTAACCTGAAATTTAACAATTAAATTAATATAATATTAACATTCTAACAATTTTATATAGGTAATAATTTGAGGATAATTGATATTTAACCCTACAGATTTCATTGATATATCAAGGGTTGGATGATAGTGATAAATAGTTCACTTTGTCTAGTGCAGGTGAAGGGTCAATAATTAAGGGGACTAGAGTAGAAGAAGAGGGAGAACAATAAATTTTTATAAGGTAATAGTGTGAAATGAGCTAGATTTTAGCTTATTGACCAAACAAACCTCCATTAAAGATCTTGAAGCTCTCTTCCCAAGGTTAATTTTTTAATCAAAAGGACAAATGCAACAAGTAGACAGAAAAAAATCATTTAATGGAGTTGGCAGTGTCAGTTGCTAGCTCAAATGGGTATAATTATAACCTAAATATACACTGGAAACAAACTTTACCCAAAGTGATTTTAAAGTTTTTCTTTTGGAGTTTTAAAGAGAAGACTGAAGAGAAGGGGGTGTTCTGTAATATTTTAACAGTAGTAGTGGTGGTGGTTAATGATCAAAGAGCTCTCTTTTTGATGCAAGCGTGGGTATAAATGCAGCAAATTTGCCATCACTTTCCTCTTTCAGTCTGTCTTCTACAAAATAGACAAGTACCCATTGATTTTCTCTCACTCAGAAGTAATAAACCTCTCTCCTTTATTACTTTTCTTCTCTAGTTTTATTTGACTGTTTTATAGCAGAGTTGCTTTGTTACTGAGCAAAGCAATCACACACACACACACAGAGAAAATAGCTAAGCTCAAATTCTATAAAAGCTTTAACTTGTGTGTGTCTGGGAGTATTGAATTAGAAGGCTTTGAATGAGAGAGCAGGGAGAGTACAGAAAAAAAGTAAGCACAGAATCTGAAAATGGGTATCTTTCTCTCTCTCTCTCTCTCTTTTCTGGGTTTCTCTGCTACGTTCTGACTAGGGTTTTGAATAAGAAGGATAACTTTATTTATTGTACTGAAACCAATGCTGTTCTTTTTCTTTTTGGATTAAATTGACTGTTTGTTGTGGACTTTCAGTTTTCCTTACAGCTTTCCCTGTTCTGTTCAATCCTTTTCATTTGTGCAAGTTTGTGTACTTCCAATTCTCAGTTGTTGCTTTGGAAATGACAGCTGTTTTCAGCTATGTTATTTTGGGATTTTCACTAATCGAGTTTCAGAAGTGGGGTTTTCTTTGACACTCCTTCTGGGGTGGGTGGATTTTTTTTTTTTTTTGGCTTTTGAGGTCTATATCTTTCTTACTTCCTAAGCTTTGTCGACCCCTTGAGAACTTAGTTGAAGCTTGCTTGTAAAGTTATTGTGTACTAATATATTTTAAAAATATACATAATTTGCCCATGTGATGTGTTTGTTGTTGTTCTTTGAACCTATCTCCATTCTCTTTTCTGGTCTTTGATCTTTGGTTGATGAACTTAGACTTTGGTATTTTTAGGTAGTGGTCAAATTTCCATGGCTTAGTTTCTGTTCATCAGCCTGACTTTGGACTATTGCCTAGGTGTTCATACATAATTGTGGATAAAGGCCTAGACTGAAATCTGCAATTCGTGTCGAAGAGGGATGGATGTTGGTGAAAAGGATAAATTCGAGCTAGAAAAGAGAAATGAGAATGGCATAAACTACCAAGGATCCGGTATGTCAGCAGCTTGGCAGTTTGCTGGTGGTGGCAATCTCACAAGTACTCCCATGAGTTTAGTTCCTAGTGATAATCCCTTGGTTATCGGTTCTTCATCTGGTTCGGCTTCGATGGTAGATTCGTTTTGTTCTAACCTTTGGGAGCACCCTTCTAATTCACAAAGTTTGGGATTTTGTGATATTAATGTGCAAAATGGTGCGAGCTCTTCAAATGCGATGGGAATTACAAAAGGCGGTCCAGCCTCTATGAGTAGTAGTATCGATAGACAATTTGATATGGCATGGAATGCAGCAAGTTCAATGTTGAAAGGGGGCATGTTTTTACCGAATGCGACTGGAATTCTACCTCAGAGCCCATCTCAGTTACCAGCTGACTCGGCTTTCATTGAGCGTGCTGCCAAGTTCTCGAGCTTTAATGGGGGAAGTTTTAGTGAAATGGTGAACCCTTTTGGTATTCCCGAATCTATGGCTGTGTATAATAGGGGTGTGGGCCTGATGCAAGGAACGCAAAATGTTTTTGCAATTGGTGGGTTGAAGTCGGTATCTGGTGTCGAATCTCAGAAAAGTAAGTTGATTGCCACTGAAACATCTGGAGATGCTTGTTTGAAAACTGAAAATAGGGCTACTCAAGAAAGTCCGCATAAGAACGAAAGAAGAAGTGAAAGTCTCGTCTGGTCTAATGAAGAAGCAAGACAAGAAAATGGTGGCTCGGGTAATGAGTCTAATGAGGCTGAGTCTAGTGACGGTGTTGGTGGTCAAGATGAGCCATCGGCATTGCATAGTACAGGCTGTGAACCGTCAGCTAAAGGTGTTAGTTCTAAGAAAAGAAGAAGGAGCATACAGGTAAAACAATGTTTATCGATTCTTTCCCTGATCCACTATTTGCTTTTCGTTCATTCTCAGTTTTGACTGTTAAGTTTACGATAGGATGTTGAGACTGATCAAGCTAAGGGAAGCCAATCACCTGTCGATGCCGCAAAGGATGGTGCTGAAAATCAACAGAAAGGAGACCGGGACCAATCTACAGTGATGAATAAGACTACAACGAAACATGGAAAACAAGGGTCTCAAGCTTCTGATCCACCAAAAGAAGAATACATCCATGTCAGAGCTCGAAGAGGCCAGGCAACAAACAGCCACAGTCTTGCAGAAAGGGTAAACTTTACATGGAACACTTACTAAAGTTTAGTAATATTGAGATCATCCGATCGGAGCTAAAATCGGTTATAACTTCAGGTAAGAAGAGAAAAGATCAGTGAAAGGATGAAATTTCTGCAGGACCTTGTACCCGGTTGCAGTAAGGTATGCTTCTTGGATGGTATAGCTTAACGAATACAGTCAAATTAACTTGGCTGCGGACGAAACGGCTAGTTTAGTTCAGTTTGTAAGGCTTTATGGGTTCTTGCAGGTTACAGGCAAGGCAGTGATGCTAGATGAAATCATTAACTATGTGCAGTCACTTCAGAGGCAAGTTGAGGTATTGGATCCGAATTCTTAACAGTTACCTGTGAATACTGTATAGGTATAACCATATGCTATCTTTCACAATCTCTAATGTGTCACTTTATTTTCTTCTTTTTGCAGTTTCTATCAATGAAACTTGCGACAGTGAACCCACGGCTTGATTGTAATATAGAAGGGCTTCTTGAAAAAGATGTAAGCTGATTTGTGTAGATTTAGCAATTACTCGTGTCTATATGTATCTCTTCTAATCCATTAAAATACAGATTTTTAAGTCACGGGCTGGTCCATCAGCTTTGGGGTTCTCTCCGGACTTGTCTGTGTGTTATACTCTGTTACATCCGTCTCAGCCTGGACTTGTTCCGGGTGGCCTTCCTGTCATGGGGAATAATGCTGATTTTATGCGTAGAACGCTCGGTTCCCACTTCACGCCAATGGCAGGAGGATTCAAGGAACCTAATCAGGTTTAATTTTTCTTCATTTTTCTTATAGTTAACGCTTTATGTATGCTTTAGTGCATGATGCGAATGACAAAATGTTTTGTCTTCTTAACTTCGTGAATGTATGAGGATTACAAATTTACTTTAGTGTCTATCCATTTTGATTCTAGCTATCAAATGCATGGGAGGATGAGCTCCACAGTGCCGTCCAAATGAACTACGGAGCCGGGGCTCCTTCCAACAGCCAAGAAGTGAATGGTATTCCTCTCTTTATTTAACACACCCCGAAGCCTGTGTCCTAGGTTGAATATTCTTCGACCCCGGCTATAATTTATCTATTTCTTTTGCAGGGTCTCAACCATCAGGCCATGCGGAAGTAGAACTTTGATCCTAAGGGTTTACAGCTCCATTCCGGTCAAGCTCACATTTATAACACATTCTTGAAGGTAGCCAAGGACATGCAATTTGAATATGATATCAACATACCCTGTACTTATTGAATAACTGAAGATGCCATTGGCCCGGTTTTATAGCCGGGAATATCAGTCACGTTCAATCGAAACAGGTGCATCGTGCTTTGTTAAATGTTTGTATAGATTGATGATATGATTTTATGTGTGTGTGATGTAGGAGTTATGTTTTATCTAGTAATCTTAGATGGTGTCTTGCTGTAATTTACAGATAACAGTGAGATGTATTTTGTTCAGTTCAGAGATGTAAGTTGCAATATTTTTTAATTATACTTTAATGCCATATAATGTTCTTCAATCTTCTTAATTTCATCTTACACACCAAATTTCATTGACTCGACCAAATGAATTCAATTTAAACACAAAACAAGTTCTGATTTTCTTCTTTTACATGGAGTAATAACTAGAGCTGCTTGTCATCCTGTTTACGCGTCTTAAAATGTTCTCGGCGATCTGCCTCGTATTGCCATTCTCATGGTGAAAAGCACTAACCAACGAGGCAGGCAGCGACCTATCCAGTGAGATGTCTGAAGCTGACTTATTTCCACCTTTCACTAGGAACTTTTCAATCATCCAAAAAGATTTCTGCCATAAGCCCTCTTCTCTGTGCTCTTTCACTGCATTCAAGATATGCTGGATGGCATTCAATTCATTCAACAGGCTCACACTCTTGTCAACGTCGATATTCTCGTCCAACAAAGTACATATAGTTGCCATTGAAGCTTCAACTACCTCACTGTTCTCATGATCCAGGCATGCCAACAACCTTTCGACCGCCTTCGTATCGATCAAACAAAATGTGGTTTCTGAAGAATAAACACCTCTATGAACTGGACATAGTAATGGTATCCCTATCCTTTTTGATGAACTGGAAGATAGAAGTTTCGGCAGGTGGAACAGTTTCGTAGGCTTGGTTTTCTTAATTGTCGGTAGCTGAGATAGATTTATCGACTCTAACAACAGATTCTCCAGTCCGATGGCTGATAATTTTTGAACTTCATCACTAGATGTCCTCGTGAGCAGTTCGGTGAACACCGATGTGAATCTGTGAGCTTTTGCCAGAGACAATATCTGTGGTTCATACAGTGTAGTTGTGAATCTAACAATAATCCCAACTAGGCCCTCTAAGTAAACGGTTGCATGCCTGCTAGTTCTTATTCCACTTCTTTGGATTATATTGATTTTCTGAAGGATTATGGGGACAACATACTTGTGCAGAAGAGCAAGGTTGAGTGTTAGATTCTGCTGGGGGAGTTTTGCCAGGAATTTTGCTGAAACCACCTGCTTCTCGGTAATGTGCTTTGTTTCCGTAGGGCTCTCGATTAAACTCTCAGGCAGCCCCCTGGTTTTGCAGAGTCTCTCTGCTAGTGTGTTACCTATGTGCGGTGAAAGGGTAATGAGTAGCTTGATTGCTGCAACCCCGATTTGTTCGTGTGGGTAATTGATGAATTCGATGAGGTGTAGCTTGCTTCAGGCTCATTCAGAGCCGAGAAAATCGTTGCCATCGACTTGGATGACTTTGTCAGGCATAAGAGAATCCTGATGAGACTGATGTTGAGCTCATGAGCACTAGAGTTCTTAAGCATGCTGATAATGCTATAGACGACATAATCCGAACTTATCCTGTGGCCATGGGGATTTACTTGGATGCTGTCATGCTCGACACCTGATTCCAGAATATTAGCAAGAATCGCTGCACCTTCTTTCTTCGAGTCCATAGGTTCATCGTATATCCTACGAGTGAACATCTCTTCAGCCATAATTTGGATGATACCGGCTTCTACAAGTATCCTTCCATTCAAATGGTGAGATGAGATTTGTGCCAAAGCTTTGAATGCTGCCTGTCTGACGATGGAGTTTCCACTTTGCACCATTTTAATGAGACTAGGAGCAGTCCTCTCAGCCACATGTTTTGCTGTCATTACCAAGAATGACTTCCCCTAAGTAGCTTGCCATTTCCATCTGCACCTCCTTGGGCCCTGCTTATTTACACATCAGCACATTTCTCTTAAATTTATCATTTGGAACTTGGAAGTGTCAATCATAAAGGAAGTTAGATTACCTTCTGTTAGATGATTCATAAGAGGTTCCAAGAACCCAAACTCGGCCATCCGCTTTATGTTATCTCGAACTTGCTCTAGGTTCTTTAAAATTCCATCTGCTGTTTGGGAAGCAAAAGAATCAACCTGATGGTTGTACTTGATTCTGATCAGAATCAAAATTGCTCCGGTTTCCAATCCGGCTTTTTCACCTAAAGCTCGACATCTTGAAAGCTCAAGTAAGAAAAGCAATGATGCATAAAGAACTGGCTGGTGGCTACTTGATAACAACTCAACTAGTGTTGACATATCCACTGTATCAGCAATCTTTTCCTGAACAAAACATAAAGAAAATGGTGCAATAGTTGAGCATCATGTTCTTTCGTGTTTTGTTTTAGATGAAATATCTGGCAATAGTAAGAATGCAAACCTTTCCTTCGTCGTCGTCCTCGGCCAGTTGTCGTAATAGGTCCAGAGTTTCACATCTGACATCTCTATCTTTGTATCCGAGTAACTTATTAAGCAATGGCAATATTCCAGCAGTAAGTACTTGTACCTTACTGTATTGTTTCCTTTGGCATATATGATACAGATCCCGTATTGCCTCTAGTATCATACTATCCGAACTAGCCAAAGCTAATGCGGCTCGAGCAACCTTGATCCTCGCAACTTCGTTCCAATCCTTCCATTGCTCTATCGTGGTCTTTAAAGCAACATTGGTGCTTAAAACCCTGTTTGTGAGCTTCATCCCTGTGGATGAACATGTTATATCCTCTAGATGACTGAAAGTTTCGAACCACTCCAATATCGCCTTCCTCTCGTAGGTCACTCCACTCTCAGTGGTTACTGGATCATCCATAATCTGCTTAGTTAATGGACAGAAGAAAGCGTCGTACATAGGTTCCATATAATGAGCTACCTTTGGCAACGTTGTCAAGGATTTGTTTATAATCTCATACTGTCCTCTCGGACTTGAAATTTTAAGGAAATCATTTGAGCACGGCATGTTCAAAGGTCGAGAACTTTCGGTGCAGGTGGAGACTTCGACATCAACAGAGTAAAGATCCGATTCCATTGGCATTTGTTGAGACATTTGAGAACTTTCTATTCCCATTTTTGATTTCTTAGGATGTTTTGTAGCAGAATACGTCTTCGGTTCATAATTCTTGATGCTGCTCAACTCGTAAATGGACATTCTGCATTTCCTCTGAAAGAGACCAGACAATTGGCATTTGTTGTGGCATTTGAGAACTTTCTATTGCCATTTTTTATTTCTTAAGTTGTTCTGTTCCAAAAGTCATCTTCGGTTCGAGCCCTTCCATTCATAATTCTCGAGGATGCTTAAGTTCGAAACAGACATTCTGCATTTCCTCCGAAAGAGAGCGGACTGCGGTTTCCGCATATTCCTCGCCTCCGAATGTTGCAGACGGTATCAAGCACAAACATTCACCTATGTCTTTTATCACCACTTCTAGCTTGGCTATGATACTTCCCGGTTGGTTCTCTTTATGGCATTCTCCCACAATATCTTTTGCCCGATTGACATTCTGGGAAATAGATTGTAGAATCTCCCTCACATTTTTCGGGCTGTTTTCAGTACACTTCAACTCCATTATCGCCGTAAAAACTCATAAAGGTAACTTCCCACTTCAATAAAGTTTTCCTGCTCTACGTCTATACATTCTACTGATTCCACGACTGCTGAAATATCTGCCAACAAGGATTCAAAAAGACTGGCAAAGGCAGTGTCGTCTTTCTGGAAAATGAAAAAAAAGATCGAAATCGAGATGCTAGTACTTTCTGTTTCTTGCAATTCAGAAAAACAAGGCCAATATGAACATTCCAGGATACAGTCAAGCATTGTTTATGACCTAGTCCATGGTTGCACTTCACCAATCTATACATGTTTCGACGACGATGAGGCTAGCCTATCTTATCCGGACTCGAGTATCGAATACAGTAGGTGTTCTATGTTAACCATACTTGAATTTTCTCAAGTTCTTTCATACATTCTTAAGACTATATATCAACAAATGCATCTAATATAAAAGAATGGAAGAGTAGTACAGAGAGATGAAGATTTTATAAAGCTCGTACCGACATCGTTGAATCGGAGTTGAAACCCTCCGAGGATTCTCCTGGTATTCAAAAAAGTTGTAGAATTTCAAAAGACTTGAGTTGAGGATACCAAGATGTTTCAAGAAATAATAGTAGGTCATTGAATCAGTCTCTTGTCCATGGTAGTTCAGCATCCTGTTCACTTTCATCATACTGAAAGTGGCCAATTTTAATTTCCTGATAACAAAAGTCAAAAACACTATTAATTATAATATACAAATTGTGTATGTATGGATATGTACTGACATGCAAATACATACATGAATATGAGATAAAAAAAAAGTTGTTTGACAAAGGGTTATTGTATAATATTAATAATTCTAAATTCATCTCTTTTAGGTATTTCACTTTTAGCTTATTGTTTATATATTGACCTATTGGAGTTGCTAACTTGTGATTTTGGGGAAAATGAAACATTGGTTGATTTAATTAAAGATGTTAGTCCACTTGTTCAGATGATGAGACTTTGGCATTTGACTTTCAATATATATTATATGAGAGTAAATTACATACTATGTTTTATTCATATTAAAATAAAAGATTGGTGGTATTTAGATTGTTACATCTATGCTTTTTGTACCATATTGGATTATACTACATGTGTATACATATGGTGTGATTTAGGTAATTTTTTTTCATCTTGTCCAAGAGTTGGAACAATGAAAAGTCTGATTGAATTAATCAGGTCATGTAAGAACAAGATTTCAATTTATCAGTCTATTAGGATGTCTCAATTACGTATATCACCAGCATACAATTAGAATTTCACCTAGCAAATCGTGCTACTTTAGATGTCGAATCGAACACTTAAATTAATTTGCAAAACAATTTTGCGAGCACTTAAACTCATCAAAGCAACAAATACGTCTTCCATGCTTAATAATGTGGATGTATAACACCAAGGGCTACTGAAGTCATCAAGAGAGGCAACGAAAGCAAAGAGACGAAAAAGAATATAGATTAAATGCTTCTATTACTCAAAAGTGAAGAATGAATGAAATACAAGTAAAAACATTCACTCAATTCTCTTGTTTTTTTTTTTCCAGTGTCCGTCATTCTCTTGCTTTGTGTTTTTGCTTCGGCATCGAGCTAAGCATTCTTGCTTGGATTTTTAGGCTGACTTAGTCACCCACATCGGCTGAGAAACGTCAAAGGCTGCACGATTCAGCTAAGGAGATTCTAATCTAACCCTTTGACGTGACCTTTTTTAGAATTCTCAAAACTTGTATCACTTTATCCTTGCAGGGACAAAAAACCCCTTGTCGTCTCGACTGTGTCGCCGGAGGCTCTAAGGAAGTCGGAAGAGTTGGCTACAGTGGGCCTGAGACTGAGGAAGTAGTCACCTACAATGGGCGAAGTGTTGGATCAGTTGGGTTTTGTACTTTGTATTGTATCCACCTGGATTTCTAGTTTTTGGGTTCAAGGATGGATGATACAGCATAGTTAGCCCTACTATCACATGCTATGGACGTTGGGGGCAAAAAAAGTCACTACAAACAAGATTTAAGTAATTGTCTTATGTTTTCGATGCATACGAACCTTAATGTTTATCGAGAAAACGAATAAATAGTAATGCATTTTTCTCCCTATATTTTCATCTCTGTGCTCAGTTTCCTTCCTTCAACGTCTAACTGTATTATTTCTTCTTCTCCAAATACGGTTTCGTACAATATTTTGTGGTGGGCATGTGGCGGAACATGCTATCCCACATATTTCAAGGTGCGTGTGGAACTATGTTGCCGGTGGTTGCTGGCGGGTTTAGACCCACTGAATCGTTCAAATGGTGCTGGAAAATGCACTTCAGCTAACCCATTTCTACACTGCTTTTCAAGCATGGGCATCAAGTAAGAGGACCAAGGTTTCACAATTCTTACCTCTCGTTTCTCCACTTAGTTTAGGTATTAAAAGTACATTGTTAGGCCGATATAGTTGATTGAATTTACGTGATTTATCATTGCATTCAACACTCGTTATATATATCGAAAACAGTTAAAACGACTGGAAATTGTTTAAAAAGAATTCAAGTTATGGGGATGGGGGAATAGTAGCCAACTCATTTGGGAAATCAAGATCGAAACCATACGAGCGGCAAACAAAAACAAAAACCCTAATATTTCTCGTTGAATGCATGGCGGTAGACAGGCGCAGAACACACGTACCTTGCATTCTACGTTATCTAACGCACCACCTCTAAGACTATGCAGCTTCATGGACCACTCTTTCAAATCCCCTGGTTCGTCTTGGACCTTGAAACAAGTACTTCAATTTACTACAAATTCTAAAAGCATTGAGATCCCCATCTACTTTTCAACTTCAGTCTCGTTGACACAAGTGGGATGATATATCTGGAAGGTCCAAATAATGTATATATATATATATATATATATTGGGAACCATAGTCCTAAGCTAAGAGCTTTGACTTGGGTTTTTGTTACATAGGTGCTAAAATCTGTATTTGACCTAATTTCACCTTTAAAACCCTAAATTTGCATCTGGTTTTTCATTTCCAGAAAGAAAAATGGCTGCTGAGAGGGTCATAACATTCCTCTTCATTTTAGTTCTAGTAGCTGCATTGATCTCCTTTGCGCAAGCCAATCAAGGTAACATAACACAATATCAATTTCTTTTTTTTATCTGAGCATTTAATGCTTGTTGCTTACCCCATAGTTATAGGGTTTCTAAAGTTGATGAGCTTGATTTTGTTTTTATTGTTCCCAGGTTCAAACCATAAGACAGCTCCAACTGGAAAGGTAATATAAACTGATAACAATTAACATTTGATCTAGTTTTAACTATTTAATGTTACTTATATCTGAAAAAAAAAATGGGTTTGAGCAGGAACTAGTGAATGGCGCTGATGAACTTGCTGCAAACGAGAATTGGGTAATTGGAGGGAGAAAATTAATGGTGCAAACGAAGAAGGTGAAGATGAGTGGTGGTGTCGGACTTGGAGGGTCGACCGCTATTGTTAACTTGTCTGATGAGGTCGATGGTCATCAGTCAAGTTTCGAGACCTTGAATGCTGATTATCATGCACCAAGGCATCCTCCTCCTAAGAATAACTAATTAGGCAATATATAAATAGTAGTTTTCTTCAATAAAGAATATTAAAATTAAGAATAGTTTTGATATCAGGAATGTTTTGTTAAAATACAGTTCTGGTCTTTCCTTATATATATCCATGAATGTTAAACATATTAAATGTAATTAGGATGTTCTTTTTTCTTAAATATGGGATGCACTTTTAGTCCATGAATTTGCTAATATTGTTCAACATCGTTCCTGAATTTTTTTTATTCATGATACTAATCAATGAAATCTACCTATTTCATATTTTTTTCTCCATATCTTTAATTCTCAAAATTATTTTTAAAGTACAACTTATTCTACGTTTAAATGAAGATTCATCCATAAAAATATAATGACATAGAGAGAAGGGTGAAGTGAGTGATTTTCATCAACTATGATTATAAATTATGTGATGAGACAAATTCATATAATAATGTTTTCATCAAAAGAAAATATGGTTAAATATTTAGGGGCTAAGTTTTAAAAGTTGCCAAGTTTAAGGATTAAAATTTGTTGATGTATAAGAATTTTAAAATTCTAAATTTTAAACTAGAGATATTAAACTCTAACATCTAAATTTAAAATCCCAAATCTATAATATAAGCCTAAAGTATTATCTCTAAATTTTTTAATAATTCAAATAAATATTAAATTAACAGGACTTTGATTTTTATTGATATGGACAACCAATTATAGGTTCTCCCGACAACCATGTGTTTTCTGATCATTCAAAGAAAACACCACATACCGACGTTTTTCAATTCTCTTGCACAAACCAGAAGAATCCATGATGAACAAAGAAAAAATTCATCTCAAAAGCAATATTATTTATCAATCAAGGTCCATGAGGAGATGATTCAAGTGAAAGAAGAACAAAATCCAAAGGGATTAAAGAAGAAATAAAACCAAATACTACTCGGCTCACCACCTTAGCTTAAAAGAAGCCTTTATATTTATATCAGTTCTTCATACAACATTCCCAGAATCTGTCCTGACGAATCCTTCATCCTAAAACCACGGTAGCAACATACGGATATCTCGATGTCAAAACTGGCATGAAGTACCGAGCCTCTGTATCTGCTTCTGAGCTAAAGTGACGGATTTTCGTTTATTGAATGCCGGGTGGAGCAACTCTTGGAACTTCTCCAAGAAAAAGGCCCATTCCTCCTCATTCATGTCGGCTAGCGTCACGAAGCTCGCACTTCCTGGAAGCTGTTCATTTGCACTCCTGTCGCCAGGCAAGTTAGTGAAATAACCATTTTCTTGTCTTGTTCCAGAGGGTTTTGAATACTTCTGGCTCTTGTCAACTAAGCTGGTATTTTTGAATGACATTGAAAGCTTTGAAATGGATGGGATCGTCTCGACGGCTTTGAAAGTGGAGGAACACTGATGCTCTGCTTCCTCTTCACTTTCCTCCTAATCTTCCTCAAAGCATTCATCTAGCCTTGAAAGTGGGAAATGGTTATTCACAAATCCATTTCCCAAATGGAATGGTGCTCTTGTCATGAAATCATCTGTACCTATTTTCGGGTTCAAGTCTAATTCCAGGTCCTCAAAGTCAATATCAAATTGGAATTCAGGATCTCGCACATTGGACTTGGGAGATGACAGTTCCCTCTCTGCAATCAACCTCCTTGCCTCAAGACAAACTTCTAGCTCACTAGGTTCCTCCTCTCCAGCCCGGAATTCTCGACTCATCATTTCACCAATCTCAGCAAGACAGAGACCAAGAGCTGCAGCTTCCTTAAGGAAAATTGTGCACAGTACCAGAACACGTAAGCAAGCCTCCCGTAATCATGGGGAGTTCCCTACGCAGCATCTTGCAATCCTTAATAGGATCAAGGTTTTGTATATACTCAAGTTCATCCTCAGAGAAAGGAATCGAGGCCTGAGGCCAGTGAATCCACTCAAAATACGGATCCTCCAAAGTTTCAGGCAAGCAAAGACCATGATCAATAGGAATGATTTCCATTTGACCAAACTTTCCAATGCCATCAAGCTTTCGCACTAAAATGTTTCCTGCTGTCCGTTTTAAATATCCTTATATCGAGTATCCCTATGCAGTGCACAGAAGAAACAGGGAAGCTTGATGTTCCAAGATCACTAGCATCAAAATCATGCTGAACAAACTGTTGGAATGACGCAATTTTGCTAACCAGACTCTTCTTGTGAGGCCTATTTTCGTTCACACCATCATTGAGGTTGAAGACCGAGTGCGTAATCTTCACCAGCGCTGTTGGTGGTACATTGGAAAAATGATAATAGTCGAGAAGGTAAGCCACAACTTCTCTGACACCTGACTCTCCTACACGAACTGAGCGTTTCAAACCTGGTTGACCAAGAGCTTTCCCAACAAAGCCTTTTGGATTGTTTGGTGCAAAAGGTTCTTCATCCGTCGGTTTCACAATCGCGACACTCTCACCTCTAGGGTTCCTAAAGTAGTAGGCACCTCCCAGACCACTATGAACCGGAAGCAGATCAACACCCATCTTAATTGCCTTAAAAATCTCCTTCACCACAACTTTTAATATATTAAAGCTATCATAATGTCCCAGTATCTCGATAGGACCGCTTATATCTCTCTGCTGAAGATCCTTTCCAATAGGCGAAAGACAGGGAGTAGAGGAGCTTCTGTGTAGACAGTTCCTTGTTAGGAGAAGCGGAGTATCATTCCGAACGGCACTAAGATCGTTTTTCAACTCCATATCCCCGAAAATCAGTGAGCTTTGCTCAATAGGGAAATTAAGTGCAACTTGCAACCTTCTTTTAACAGTATGAGCACTGTCACTGCGATCCAACTCCATACCCAACACACAAGCTTTCTCTGTTTGCACAAAAACCCGTCTCCTCCAACAGGATGTTTACCTTCCACTCCATTCTTCTGAGGATATTCCCCTCTAAGAGGACTTCTAAACACTGCCAATGCCATCTGTGTTCTCCGAGACATAAATCGTCCAGAAAAACCAATTACAGGTTCAGTGGCAGCCTGAGGCGGATGTGATTATGGGAGTGAGATTCGTCTCCCCTTCCAAGAAGACCCCAAACTGGGAATCCAATAGCAAATGAACAAGAAGAAATTCCAAATTCACCAAAAATCATCAATCAACAAAACCAAAACCTAAAATTAGAAAAAATATAATCCAAGTGACAGAACCAGCAGACCGAAGTGAAGATCTATCCTTCTTCTACATCAAATAAGCCATCTTTAGGTGGAAATCCCCCCAAAAAACCTGCAAAAAACACAAGAATAAAGATTTGAATAGAAAAACCCTGAATTTGATTTAATTCATAACCGAATTACTATCAATATATATATCATATATCACGTAAATTGTTAGAACGTAGACAAATTAGTGTAAAACTAGCTATGTAAAGTAGCAGTTACCAAAATTAATGCATTCATGACGTCCAGAAAAACATAGTTAAATTAATTCAATTCTTCAATATTCAAGGAATCTAAATAAGATGCTAATATGGATATTAGCTTAAAAAGCATTCAGATTAGCAACTGAACCAAGGAAATTTATGGTTTTCAATTAATTGAACAAATATACATAAAACAATAAGAACTCTCTAGACATTGAATCTTTCAAAGTTCCATTTTACAATAAAACCCTGACATTCAAGCTCTAAAAACACCCAGAAAAGAAAAAGAAAATTAGCTTACCAGTTGTTAAGAAAAAAATTGAAAGAAGAAAAAATCCAGAAAGTGATTTTTAGAATCGGAATAAATGTGACGAATAAGGAGAAGCAATAAGGGCGAGTGCAAAACGAGGGAAAGACTCGACCGAGTAACTCGGTTGTCAAAATCAGAGGAAAACTTCCTTCTCTCTTTAAGTCTCTATCCTTCAACGTGTGAATCCTTTTATCTTGAATTAGTGTCTATATAAATATAGATGTATAAAATTTATTAGTTTTAACGAAAAATATAATAAAGTCACGAAATTTATATATATTTAGATTATGTAAGATTAATGAGTTTTATATAAAAATATATAAATTAAAATAGTGGTATGGCGGCTGACCAAGTGCTTTGCATTGTATGGAATTCAAGGAGATATAGCCACGACAGGGCGAGACAGATTCATCCAAGGAACAGCAAGTTGTCGTTGAAAGAGAATCAGACAAATGGATTCGATTGATTCAAAAACATAAAAGATAATGTTGTCAGTGAATATTATTTCCTGTTGGCGTTTGCACACGGATTCCTTACTCCCTTGTGTGCGCTTACCAAAATTTCGCATAATTTTTCTTGAATTGAATGAATGATGTTGTTTTGCAGGTGATAGTGCATGTCCAGTATTTACAGGAAAAAGGTACTATTTTGGTATCAAGTTTAACATATATAGGTTCAAGCAAATGGTGGCAAACATTCATAAGGATTAGAATAGAAATAATCTTCTTGTCTGGGATGATCCGGATTCTCGGTCCTCCTTGCCGGTTTCCCTCTCCGATCTTCATGAGTTTTATTCACTAAAAAAGAAAACTCATCCCACGTCAATGTCCCATTCTTGTATTCATCAATTAGACCAGACAAAAGTTTCCTGTCTGGTGAAATTGTTGGCTTATATCCCATGTATCTGCAAAATAGGATGAACCAAAACAGAAATTGCAGCACTTGGAAAACCAGACATATCTTCAGCCACAAGAAAGGGTTATAAGTAAATACCGGCGATGGCCTTCGACAGCATTTACCATGTTTCCGACAAAATTCGGAACGAAAATATCACTTTTGATTGCGATGATATAATCCAATGCAGCCATCTGGTCTGTGTGTCCCAAGAATGGTTCGAGCTCTTCCGGTTTTAATATGGTCTGTTTGGTAAACAGATTAGGATAAGCTGCTGCCAGATCTGCCATTCTCTTCTCTTTATTGTATATTTCTCCAGCTGCAATGTAAATTGTGGTGTTGTTATCAATGCTTAGTGCCTGCAATACTAGAGCCGTTTCCTCTGGAGTTAAAGGGCACGATCCAATTTCTCGTTTCTTCTTCGAATCGATCGGTTTATGCCTCCATCCATCATGAGAATATCTGAATACTAACATACTTGGATCAAAATATTGCAGTTACATGGTCAATTGCAATGGATAGTACTTTGTACTTACCTCATCTGTTTCATCTCTGCAGCCTCTTTGTCCGTTAAGCCTTCGTTGCAACCGGTGAATGCCAATACATCCTTATCGTACCTGAGATGAAGAGCCAAGAAAGGACCCTTTTGTCTCAAGAAATCGACAATCTTCCTACCGGTTTCCTCGATCGGTGGAGTAAATCGCAACGCCTCGTAGTTCACTCGACAACGCAACCTCTGCAGCTCTTTAGGCAACCCATTGTTAGCAAGCCTAGCATCAGTTTGAGCAAGCAACAAAGTCTCGCGCTTCTGTACTCGAGGAAGGACCTGTAAAACAGATTTTGCATCAAATAAAGTTCATTCAAAGCACGAACCTTGATGAACATGTCGGGAAATCGGAACCAAACCCTTTGATGATAATATTCTAAGCTAGCAAAACTCATAGGAAACATGTAATAAAGTGGTTCTGATTCTAGTTTTCTCTTCTGTTCTTGAGGCAACTCTTTCAAAATTGTAACCTCGTCTCTCAGAGATGTAATGAAATGGTTGACATCGAAAACATCTGCGAATTCACTGCCATTATGCAAATCGATCACGAGTTTAGACAACGAGAAAGGACGATGAAGGAGAGCTTGTTAATAGTTGAATTGTCTTTCTTTTACCTGGTATCATTCCAGTATGCACCATGAGCAAATTTAGGAACAATAAGTGTGACATTCAAATATCTTGCAATGGCAACCATATCAGAAATCTGAGGGAAGAAAGACCACGTTAAAGGGGTAGCTAAATTTACTATTATGAACCCTAAACAATGTTCTATTTACTCACCCCAAGTCGCTTTTGATTCAATCCTCCATTAGGTGAAATAATTAGATATCCATTGCTTTTATAAACCCCTGAAAGTGAACATTTGGAACCATCATTTTATTGTATTTCGAATCGACAATCAAAACATATTCGAATTTGACATGAAAAGATGAAGAACAGGTAGAACTCACTTTGAGGTGGGAAGGAATATGGGAAATAAAATGCAGATTTTGGCACCATGATTCCATCATCAAGAGTTGCCGACTGCATGGTGCAGAACCAAAGAATGACTAGCATGGTTGAGATCACAAATACCCAGAACTTGATACAAGCCAATGAAGATGGTTGCTTTGCTGCTACAGTCTTCATCTTTTCAGCTCTAGTCCCTCCTCCTATGGCGGTCTCCATGCCTACAAAGAAAGAAAAAAAACTTCTTATAACATAACAATAAAACTATATATATATATATATATATATATATATATATATATATATATATATATATGTATATATGTGCGTGTGTTTGTGAAGTGTAAAAGAATTGATCAGCGAAACATGGGACACATGTTGTGGAAGAGAGTTACATTTCAATTTTCAGTCACTTTGGAATGTGATGTTGAAAAGTTGTCTCGACAATTTTATTAAATTTTTGCACCAAAAAAAATAATTTTATTAAAATTCATCATTTTCACCTCTATACACGTGATGATGTTTCAAGAGAATAGACAATAACATAATTTAAAAATATTAGTATTAAAATTATTGTATTTTATATTATATTTAAAAGTATCAAATTTAATTTTTGAGACTTTAGTTTTCTCTTTTTACATGTTGAAAATAAAAATTACTTGTTTTTGTATGTTCTAATTTTAGTAACATGCATGAATCAACATACCTAAATAGTTAAAAGAATTATTGTTCTTTCTAAAGGTAATGAATTTGAGCACAAGTGACAGCAAGGATGTGATTGAACATTCATTGTTAAATGATTTAAAGTATTTTGAACATATATTATTCTATAATCACCTTTAGTTTAATAAAAAATATTTTTTAAATTTAATTATTAATTTTTAAAAAAATATTTTTTCAATCATTCAAACATTATTATTTTTATCGTTGTGATACTATGGTACAAAAACACTTTCTTTTGTATATTTTCATTTATGAAAATATTAAGTAACATTCATTTTTATAAACCTACGAAAAAAATTGAACAAAGATTGATATATATATATATATATATATATGATCTTTGAGATACATACAAATATACATAAACTTTTATCTCAGTCTTTTTATCTTTTATACAAATCAGTGTTTTTAATGTTTATTATTTTAATAGTTTAAATAAGAAATGATCGTATCGAACTTGGTTTATTAAAAAAAGAAAAAAAAATCACAACATTTCTCTTGTAAATATAATTTGATTATACTTGCATGCACATATGCATAATTAATAAACATGAAACAAATGTTGGTGAATGGATGTATGCATATATGAAAATCGAACTGAGACTCAACCAATCTTCACTGACTTTTATCCTCCTCAAAATGATTGTGCCATCTTCCATTTCTTTTAACCCAATGCAAGACACACAACCTGCAAATCATTTCCCTGTTTAGGGATTAATATATATACATATTCATGGTTCAGCTTCTGCATCTGTTTCTTGGAGCTGATCACCAGAAACTTGCGGTTCATCATCAACTCTTGCCAAGCATTCTTCCGGGTTTGTGTAAAAGTGATCTTCCTTGGGCTTATCGGGAACCACCAATCTTTTTTCAGGGTTTCCCATACGGTCAGCATGAGCTTCTTTCATTTCTGATGAGAATTCTTCCCAGCTCATTGATCCAGCTCTGAATAGATCCACTAAGTCGACGATCGCCTTTCTGTCCAACCGAATTGTTTTCTTGAACCCCAAGTAACTGAATAAGATCAAGAAAAGGACCATTAATCTTATATCAAATTAATGACTTGAAATGAAATGAAGATTGGTATATATATATATACACACACATACCGTCTATGGCCTTCCACCACTTTAGTCATGTTGCCTCCATTCATCGGAACAAAAATATCGCTTTCCACCGCCCCATAATAATCCAATGCTGCCATCTGGTTTGAATGGTTCCTGAATGGATCAAGCTCTGATGATGATAGTAATGTTTCCTTCTTCACCTGTATTGCAAAATGCCAAGTAAGATTAACTTAGACAAACGTTTTTTCGACTCGAACTTCTTCGACATTGATATTAGTAGAAGGAGTGATTGCATGAACTAACCGAATCTATTACCTTTTCTTTCCACCATGGATTTACATATCTGTCATCATCACACGATTTAGTTAAGAGTATCGAACCGATAACGCTTCTATCGGTTTAATGTTACCTCATTTTCGTTAATTCGTCGATCTCTTGTTCGTTGAACCTTCATTACAACCAGAGAAAACTATCACATCCATTTCGTATCTGAGATGAAGAACTAAGAAGGGACCTTTTTCTCTCAGGATCCTAACAATATTCTCCACCAAGGCTTGTATGGGAGGTGCAAACCTTATTGCTTCACAGTTCACAAGGCAAAGCAACTTTTGGACCTCTTCCAGGAGTCCATTGTTAGCCAGCCGTGCATCAGTTTTCTGGAAATGCACCACTTCGTGCGTTTGAATTCGAGTGCGCAAACTCAAATCGAGGTCTACTCATCCCAAGGTTATATATATAATTTGTATGGAAGCCTACCACACTATAGTAATATGTCATGTTGGACCAGCTGATTGGTGGAATTGAGAAGACTGATTCAGCAACTTTCTGCGCAGGAGGCAGCTCTTTCAATATCCGAACTTCATCTCTCAGTCATGCAATGAAGTATTCGACGTCAAATATATCTGCAAACTGACTGCAAATTCAAAGAAAAAAATGGAATTTCTTCATCAGAAATGGGATCCATTTAAGCACCAGATGTTCATAGTTTACTCCATTAATGAAAAAGTAAATGAATTTACCTGTAATCATTCCAGAATGATGTGTTATCTAATTCAGGAACTATGAGGGTGACATTTAAGAATTTGGCAACTGTAACCATATCACAGATCTGCAAACAAGATGGTTGTTAATGAAATCAAAACAGCAATAATGAGAAGAAGCAAATTGATTACTTACACCAGATCGCATCTGATTCAATCCTCCATTTGAAGATACCATTAGAAAACCATTGTTCTCATAGACCCCTGGAAATATTTGAAGAACAAATAGCTAGTATTCATAACATATTGATACATGAAATGACAACTAAATTGAACCAACATCAAGCATGATCATACATACATACATGCATGCATATGGATGTTTACGTACTTTCAGGGGGAAGAGGAAAAGAAAAGGTAGATTTAGGTGTCCTTGATGAAGAAACTATTTCTCCAAGTGATCTCAACTGCATGGCGAAAGTCCATAGCAGCAAAATGCTCAAAGCTCGAGTGACCCACAACTTGATTCGAGCCTCTCGGATCCTTGCAAGAACTAAGCTCTTCAGCTTCTCAGCTTGCACCATGCTCATATACAACCTCATCTTGTTTCTGTAGGGTTTCTCCTTCATTTCTCCACTCTTTGTCTCCTCGAAGCTTGCCTCGCAATAACCCATATTCCTCGGCTTTTTTGATTCTACACAACGACAAAAAAAAATAATAATAAATAAAATGGCTATACAAGGCACGAGGATTCTCTCCCTCCCTTTTCTGGATTCATTTAACATAGTTTTATGAGATTGGTCTATTAAGTTAATAAATTGGATTTAAATGAAATGAAAATAATGTTAATTTTTGATATTTTCGGGGTAATGTATTTTTGCAATCCTTCTTTAAAACTAGTTATTATATACATCATTTTCTGAATTTACTAGTTGTATTGATTTTGCACTTAAGTTATTTACAATCAGTATTTATAATATTTCATATATATATATATATAGGTGAAAAAGATATAGGTTAACTTTTCTATGGATACGATAATATCTTTTCATCATTTTAATATGTTTTATTCAGAGAATATATATATATATAGGTAAAAAAAAATTTGACTATTCTAACTCGAATCAATCCTAAATTTATTTTAATGATCTTACAAGATCAAATCATAGCTTGTCAAATTAGAGTTAAATGCTAGTCCGTACATGCGTCTAAATATTACTCTATGTTATTATTACTAATTATCGGTTGGTTTAATATTATGAAATGTTATATCTCTCAAGTAAAATTAGGAGTTTAAATCTTTATATCGTAAATAGAGAAAATTCAATTAGAGGATTATTTTTAAAAATGTTATTTTTATAATAAATCTTTTTAATACGCAATTTAAATTAATCGATCAATAAATTAAATATAAACAATTACACTAAAAATTAATTATTAGTTATTAGTCACTCACTCAAATAATCACAAATAAATACCAATACTTGGATGTTTTTCTGAAAAAATTGCGCAAGTGATCCTAATTTTGAATCTACATTTTTTAAAATATCGGGTGTTTCGATGTATTACTTCGGATTAATCATCTTTAAATTCTTTTTTTTATTGCATTTATAAGTTTCTCATAAATATATATTATACATACATGCAAGCATATCTAAATTACATATGTATACGTAAATATGTGTTTGAGTGGAATTTTCTCAAGTTTGGAGATGTTATTTGACTAAGAACAATATGAGATTCTTTGTACAGAGGCAACTTCTAGCCTCCCCTCCTTCCCCGTCAAATAGGTATCGGAACCTGCTTTTTGTATATAATGCAAAATGTGTTAACAAATAGTAAATCATATAGCTTGTATAAAGTAAACATACAACCATAGTTACTGAACTCCGAGCCATCGGATCATAATTTGAGAACTAGCAACTGCTTGGGCTACCCCCCCCCCCCCCGGTGGTCGTTGTCCCAGCATAGAGGCTGAGTTTCGACATTTACTCCGACATGTTTCCTCTGAGCGTAACACCAAGCCTTTGTTCCTTCAGCATGTCCTTCCCATTTTCAACATCCTGCAAGCAGCCGTATATATGGAATCATATGTTACAATTTATAACCAATTCAAAGCAAGAACCTTGAAATAAACAACAATGAATTAAGGCAACACTTACACATGTTACGAATCGGAGATCAGAGGATGAAACCGGAAGCATTGTTGGGAGTTAGATCAGAGGATGAAAAGATATCGTTACGGTATGTGAAAATCAAAACTCTAAGCCTAGTGAAAATTACATAAGAAATTTGTATAACCTATGGATGGTATAGAACTTTTTTTCTTTTTTTTTTCCCCAGAATTTACAGCAAAGAATGCTGTGCCTCCAACCACAATGCTTCCGATATTGTCTCCGGTCAGCTTTCCCCATTCGAACTGGACTGCTATTCCATTCAGACTGCAATCTGTATGTAGCGGAAAAGTGAGAATAAAAGCTACCGGCTAGTTTTGAATAGGATATAAAAGAAGATAGGGGCTGGAAACAAGTAGTTTTTGTTGCGGAAGACGGTTATCGGATAGAGCAAAATCGCAACTGATAATTTGAGAAAATAAAAATGAAGATAAAGAAGACACAAAATTTACGTGAAAAACCCCCAAATAATATAGGGTAAAAACCATGGGCAATGGTAGAAGAATTTCACTATGAGAAAATAGAAATTACAACCTCTCTCGATCTACCAAGGAGAAAACAATGATAATTCTCTCTTGATAAAAAGGAGAAAACAACTCTCAAGAAACTCTCTAAATTCTCTCTAGTATTGGAAGAAAGCTAGAATGCTTTGGGATGATTTTAAAACTAAATGAGCTATGGTATTTGTAGTTGAAACTTAAGGACTAATCTTATAAATACTCTAAATTACAATGACTAAAATTAATTACCCCAATACTCAATTTCAACAAAAAATTAGGTGCCTAATTTTTTACTTTTACAAAGCACCATTTGGTGCCTAATTTGGTGCCTAACATTATTTGACTTTTAACAATCTCCCACTTGAAGATTTGATTGAAATAATCATATATTCACACCATTCTTTCTACCTTGTACCTTCATGTTGCTTACGTTTCTAACAGGCCACAGGAGGATCGACACCAGGTAAATTTATCAGCATTGATTGCCTTCGTCATGAAATCTGCTATGTTGTCTTTGGTATGGATCTTCTGCATATCTACCGTTCCATCTTCCACTTTTTCACGAATGAAATGGTACTGAACTCGTATGTGTTTTGTCCTTGAATGAAATGCTGGATTCCTTGCTAGATGCAAGGCGCTTTGACTGTCACAGAACAGAGATACATACTCTTGATTGTGCCCAAGCTCCTCCAATAGCATCTTCAACCAAATTGCTTCTTTACTGGCTTGTGTAGCTGCTACATATTCTGCCTCTGTTGTGGATGTAGCCATAACTGACTGCAATTTTGAAACCCAGCTTACAGCTCCACTAGAAACTTTGAACACATATCTTGTAGTAGATTTACTTTTATCCAAATCCCCTGCATAGTCAGAATCTACATACCCATTTAATAGTAAATTTGATCCTCCGTAACATAATGCAACATTTGAGGTCCCTTTAATGTATCTCAGAATCCTCTTTACTGTATTCCAATGCTCTTTGCCTGGATTCGCCATGTACCGACTAACCACTCCCACTACTTTTGCAATGTCTGGTCTTGTGCATATCATAGCGAACATTAAACTTCCCACTGCCGATGCATACGGTACTCGAGACATCTCCATCCTCTCTTCTTTACTGCTAGGACTCATACTAGAGTATAATTTGAAGTTAATAGGAAGAGGGGTAGAAATTGGCTTACAATCTTGCATGCTGAATCGTGACAAGATCTTCTTCAAGTAATTCTTTTGTAAAAGCCAAATCTTCCTATTACTTCTGTCTCGGTGAATTTGCATCCCTAGAATCTTGTTTGCTGATCCCAAGTCCTTCATTTCAAATTCCTTAGCCAGTTGTGCCTTCAATTCATCAATATGATCTTTGTTGGGTCCTGCAACCAACATGTCATCCACATACAACAACAATATAACAAAATCGTTATCACCAGACCTTTTGAAATAAGCACAAGGGTTTGCATTAAGTCTGTTGTATCCAAGGCACATAATGAAGGAACCAAATCTCTTATACCAACACCTCAGCGCTTGCTTTAGACCGTACAGAGATTTGTTCAACCTGCAAACCAAGTTCTTCTTTTCTTTTTCTTCAAAACCTTCAGGCTGGAGCATGTAAATCTCTTCTTCAAGATTTTCATGAAGAAAAGTTGTTTTAACATCTAGTTGCTCTAGATGTAAATTCAATGTAGCACACATTTCCAAGACTACTCGAACTGTTGTTAGTCGAACCACAGGAGAAAAAATTTCATTGAAATCAATACATTTTTTCTGAGCATATCCTTTGACCACCAGTCTTGCACGATACCTCTCCACTTGATCGTCACCATTTCGCTTGATTTTGAAAACCCATTTGTTACCAATTGGCTTCCTTCCTTGTGGTGGTGGCATAAGGTCACATGTATTATTTTTATGAAGGGCTTCAATTTCTTCTTGCATCGCCATCATCCACAGTGAAACATCTGAACTGTTTATTGGCTCCTGGTATGTTGATGGCCCACCGTCCTCTGTTAAAAGGCAATATGCAACATTTCCTTCTATAACATAATCTGAGTGCCAATTGGGACGTCTTCTCACACAATCTGATTGAAGAGTTGTTGGAGCTTCAGAACTCTCTGGTTCTTGTTCATCATCTGCTGGTTCTGCTTCAGAAAAATCTCCTTGTTCAAATTCCTTTTCCATATGTATCTGAGTAGTCTCTGACTTTTTAGCGCAATCATTGTCTTCTTTTCTTTGTAGTTTATCTTCTACAAAGATAACATCCCTGCTAATGATCACTTTGCGGGCAGTGGGATCCCACAAGCGATACCCCTTTACACCATCAGCATACCCCAAGAATTTGCATTTCCTGGATTTTGGATCCAGCTTTGAAATTTCTTGGGAGTTGTACATCACATACACAATACTTCCAAATACATGGAGGTTTGAATAATCAACTGGTTTACCAGTCCACATCTCCATTAGCGTCTTTAGCTCTATTGCAGTTAATGGAGCTCGATTCACCAAATAACAGGCGGTATTGACTACTTCTGCCCAGAATGATTTTTCTAGGCTTGCATCCCTTAACATTGCTCTTGTTCTTTCTAACAATGTTTTGTTCATCCGTTCTGCCACTCGATTTTGTTGAGGAATGTTCGCCACTGTGAACTGTCTTTTGATGCATTCTTTCCTGCAAAAGTCATCAAATTCTTCACTTGTGTATTCTCCTCCATTATTTGTTCTGAAACACTTGATCTTATTTCCAGAATAAGTTCCACCCGCGCTTTGAAGTTTTTGAAAGTTGAAAACACATCTGACTTGTTCTTAATAGGGTATACCCAACATCTCCTAGAGTAGTCATCAATAAATGAGACAAAGTATTTTGCTCCGCCTAGGGATGTAACTGGTGCTTTCCATACGTCAGAGTGAACCAATTCTAGAACACTTTTGCCTCTAGAATTTAACGTGTTGAATTTCAACCGGTGCTGCTTACTTGTTATACAATGCTCACACAAAGGAAGTGATACCTTTGTTAAGCCGGGAAGTAGCTTTTGCTCCACAAGGACTTTCATTCCTTGTTCTGACATGTGTCCAAGTTTCTGATGCCATAGCATTGTAGAATCTGAACTACACGAGGCAACAGAGGCTTCTGCTTCTAGCAAAGTCTCTCTCTTCAGCATGTACAAGTTTGCTGCTATCTTTTCGCCTTTCAGCACCACAAGCACTCCACGGAACACCTTCATGATTCCTTTCTGTGTTTCAATCTTGCTAGCATTATTATCCAACAATCCGTAGGATAATAAATTTTTCTTCAGGCCTTTTACGTGTCGCACATCTCGAACAACTTTAATTGTTCCATCATACATCTTCAATTTGATGGTTCCAACGCCAACGATCTCTAAGGTATGATCATTACAACTATACACAGATCCTCCTGAGACAGGTTCATAATGATGGAACCATTCTCTTCTTGAGGTCATGTGATATGTTGCTCCCGAATCAATGAGCCATATATCTGCAAATCGTTTTCTGCCTTCCACGGTAGTTGTCGCTTCACAGCATAGAGCATCTCCATCATCTGAAGTGTTTGCGGTATTACCTTGTGGATTAGAGTTTTTATTTAAACTCCAACAATCCTTCTTTAAGTGACCATTCTTTCCACAGTTGTAGCACTTTAAATTCTTCTTGCTCATCGACTTCGATCTACCATGTTTGTGACTGTTGCTTTGGCCACGTTCTGTTGATCTCTCTCTCATCGTTGTCAACGCTTCTGCTTGTTGCAGATTTACTTGTCTGTCTTCTTTGTTCTTGCGCCAATTTTCTTCTTGGAGAACAACAGCTGCAACGTCATCGAAGACTAGACTGGTGACATTACTGTTTGTCAAGTTTATGATGAGTTGATCATACGAATCAGGTAGACTTTGAAGTAGAAGTTTAGCACGTTCTTGTTCTCCTATTTTACAGCTTAAAGATGTAAGCTGAGAAAATAAAAGTGTTCAGTGTATTTAAGTGCTCCGTCACTGAAGTAGATTCTGGCATACGGAGAGTGTACAATTTTCTCTTAAGGAAAATTTTATTGTGCAGCGATGTGGCCTCGTACTGTTTGGTGAGATGATTCTATATCTCCTAACCTGTTTTTTTCTCCTCGATGCTTGACAATACTTCATCTGCTAATGCTAGATGAAAGTTTGCCATAGCATTCCCGTCCATTTCGATCAATTTGTTGTCATCTGTGAAATCCACCGGCATTTCACTAATAACTGCTAGACAATCGTCTTTTCTTAGGATGACATTCATCTTCAATTTTCACAATGAGAAATTTCTCCCATTGAATTTTTCAATATCAAATTTCGTTGACATAGCTTCTTTTACGGATAGCTCCCACTATTTCACTATCGTGAATAGTTCTCTGGAACCTTCAAAGAATGGGTAATACCTTCTTACTTTCTTATGTTGGAGGATCCACCTTTTGGTGGCAACCATAAAGACAATAAGCAGATATTATACACTCTAATCTAGCTCTGATACCAATTGTTGCGGAAGACGGCTATCGGATAGAGCAAAATCGCAACTGATAATTTGAGAAAATAAAAATGAAGATAAAGAAGACACAAAATTTACGTGGAAAACCCCTAAATAATATAGGGTAAAAACCACGGGCAATGGTAGAAGAATTTCACTATGAGAAAATAAGAATTACAACCTCTCTCGATCTACCAATGAGAAAACAATGATAATTCTCTCTTGATAAAAAGGAGAAAACAACTCTCAAGAAACTCTCTAAATTCTCTCTAGTATTGGAAGAAAACTAGAATGTTTTGGGATGATTTTGAAACTAAATGAGCTAGGGTATTTATAGTTGAAACTTAAGGACTAATCTTATAAATACCCTAAATTACAATGACTAAAATTAATTATCCCAATACCCAATTTTAACAAAAAATTAGGTGTCTAATTTTTGACTTTGACAAAACACCATTTGGAATCTAATTTGGTGTTTAACATTATTTGACTTTTAGCAGTTTTAACAGTGAATTACGTAGGGAAGGCAAATGAGCGAGTGCTTGTCGTGCTGCTGTTCGATCTATGGGAGAGGTCGCCTGAATGTGCCATCGGTCCTGAGTAACTTCTTAGACCTGTTACAGGCCCTGCAGCAGAGAAACTAGACTCCGTATCCACGTTGAAGATAGCTCGAGAAAGGCTGATAAGCCGTATCTTAGGGATCTCTTCGGGTCTTGAGTGGTTCACGATCATCTTTGCTGGTTATTGGTGCAGCAGAACCAGAGTCAGATGTCATATTTCCAGTTTCCAGTTCGTTATCATTGGATATTTCCTTGAAAAGACTGCTGGTGGTGGATTCCTCTGAAGCAGAGGCCCGAGCAGGACTGATCGGCATAACTTCCCCCTTCTCACTGTCCGTTACTTTGGAAGTAGAGGCCAAAGCGAGGCCAAAGCAGGAGCAGAAAGAATTGCTTCTTCACTTGGATTGTTCGATTCTTCAACCGCAGAAACCACTATGACTTCGTTTTTATTTGTGTTCTTCATAAAAATCAAGATAATGAACATTTCATTGCATATATAGCGAACCAGTGATGTTATTATAAGGAATTTCGATGTAGTAGATTGAAATATTATCAACTTTGAACTAGATAAGCTTACCTCAAAGGACCGTTGTTCGATTCCATTGCTTTCACAATTCATAGACATGGCCTCGGATTTTACCGTAGTCAATTCAGGCAATGAAATGAAAGTATATCTCCTAGGGTAAACAACTCTTTGTAGGCATCATCCGCTATCATTTTCACTTCATACTCCTTCCCTTCCTTTGTCATCATCAAATCCTTAGAATCACATTGCTTCGTAATTCTCTTGTTAGACTCGTTTTCTTTGAGAGATAGGGGAACATCTTGCATACGTGTATCGGTATCCTATTTTTTATTAGAGCCACACTCATCGTTGACATCTTTCCCGGATTGATTTTCTTCCGGAGACGAGGAAACATCTTGCATGGGCATATTGATCTCTGGCCTATCTTTCGTCAGTTTACTATCTTGATCTTTTTTGCATTGCAGAAAGTAGCAATCACTCTTCTCATCCACATCACAGTCAAACAAGAACTTATCTTGTGTCGGAACTGTTGGTTTTTGGCAAAAGTCCCACATTGGTTGTGTATAAGGAGGAGGGGAAATTCTTTTGTTATAAATAAAGCCCTCCTCCTCCTTAGTTAATCATCCCACAAATATAAGCCTTCTTCTATTTTAAAGGCTATTTGTATTCTTTCTCTCTTTGTAATATTTCCTCTATTAGTGAAATATTTTGGTGTTCTCTTTTATGTCTATTTAATAGCTATTGTCGGGTATAGTTGTCAATTATTGTCCTATTAAAATTACTTGTCTTGGTAGTTCTGTCTAAGGAAAGTGGGTTTTAAGAGGGACCATTGTGACCCCTCCTTTTTCCTGGGAATCTACCTTGGGGTGATTTTTAGTACAATCGTTTTCACACTAGTCACCTAGATAATAGTTTTCAAGGTGAATCTGTTATTGGTGGAAATTAACCCGAATTTCACAACAATTGGTATCAGCGCTCTTGGTTTATTTTAGTATGCTCTGTGGTTGCGGCTTAGGCTGATCTTCCACATCAGAAAAATTTCCTTGGGATAATTGACATTCTGCATTGGCAGCTATTAAATAGAATTTGTAGCAGAAATGGCAGACGCTTCTTCATCTTCAATTTTGGCAAGAAATGCTGTGACAAATGTTAGATTTGCAGTGGAGATTTTTGATGGCACCGGTCATTTCGGCATGTGGCAAAGCGAGGTTCTAGATGCCCTATTTCAGCAGGGTCTAGACATTGCTATTGAAGGAGAGAAACCAGATGATTTTGAGGAGAAAGAATGGAAGAGGATCAATAGAATGGCATATGGTACTATTCGATCGTGTCTTTCTAGAGAGCAGAAGTATGCATTTTCTAAGGAAACTTCTGCAAGTAAATTGTGGAAGGCACTGGAGGAGAAATTTTTGAAGAAAAGCGGTCAGAACAAACTCTACATGAAAAAGAGACTATTCCGCTTCAACTATGTACCAGGTACCATTATGAATGATCACATTACTAGCTTTAATCAGCTGGTGACTGATCTGATGAATATGGACGTGACTTTTGAAGACGAAGATCTGGCTCTGATGTTGATGGGATCACTTCCTGATGAGTTATAGTATCTTGAAACTACTCTACTTCATGGGAAGGTTGATGTGTCTCTCAATGAAGTAACTGCTGCCTTGTATAGTTATGAATTGAGAAAGAAAGACAAACAAGAAAACACAAGTGTCGAAGCAGAAGCTCTTGTTGTTAGAGGCCGTTCCAAGAGTCAGAATAAAGGAAGCAGAGGGAGATCGAAGTCAAAGTCCAGATTGAGCAAAGATGAATGTGCCTTTTGTCGAGAAAAAGGGCACTGGAAGAAAGAATGTCCCAGGCTAAAGAATAAAGGCAAACCTGAAAGGGTGAAGGCTGTCTCAGAATCAAATGTGGTCGAGTATGATGATGGAGATTCAGATTTCGTATTCTTTGCTACGCCATCAACCAGCTGTTCCAGTTCATGGCTGTTAGATTCAGCTTGTAGCCACCATATGACCCCCAATAGAGAATGGTTCTTTGATTTTAAAGAACTAAAAGGTGGAATTATCTACACAGCAAATAATTCCCCTCTTGACACACTTGGGATTGGTTCAATTCGCTTGAGGAATCAGGATGGATCAATCAGAACCTTAACAGGTGTCCATTATGTACCAGATTTAATGAGAAATCTCATCTCTGTGGGAACCTTAGAGTCAAAAGGTTTAGAAGTGAGGGCAAAAGATGGGATTATGAGGATTATCTCTGGTGCACTGGTGATAATGAAGGGAATCCGAAAAAGAAACAATGTGTATTACTTTCTGGGTAGTACAATTGTTGGGACAGCAGCAGTGGCAGCTTCTACTGATGAACAGGAGTCAGAAGCAACCAGGTTATGGCATATGCGCTTGGGGCATGTTGGTGAAAAATCCTTGAAATTACTGATAGATCAAGGATTATTGAAGAGTGCTCGGGCTTGCAAATTAGCTTTTTGTGAGCATTGCATCAAAGGGAAGAAGACGAGGGTGAAATTTGGAACAGCAATCCATGATACTAAAGGTATTTTGGATTATGTTCATTCAGATGTATGGGGGCCTTCCAAGACAACTTCATTGGGAGGAACACACTATTATGTCACTTTTGTTGATGATTTTTCCCGGAGAGTTTTGGTGTATCCAAAGAAGACAAAGGATGAGGTGCTAGGATTTTTCCTTAAATGGAAAAAGATGATGGAGACTCAAACAGGCAGAAAAATCAAACGTCTCCGTACAGACAATGGTGGAGAGTACAAAAATGATCCATTTCTGAAAGTCTGTGAAGAGGAAGGTATTGTTAGGCACTTCACTGTCAGAGGTACACCACAACAGAATGAAGTGGCAGAGCGTATGAACCGGACATTAGTGGAGAAGGTTCGGTGTATGTTGTCTAATGCTGGGTTAGGCAAAGAATTTTGGGCTGAGGCTTTGGTCTATGCTTGTCACCTTGTCAACCGCTTACCATCGACTGCTATTGGTGGTAAAACACCATTAGAGAAATGGTTTGGAGTACCTGCTACAGATTATGATTCCATACATGTGTTTGGTTCCACTGCATACTACCATGTTAAGGAGTCAAAGCTGGATCCAAGAGCAAAGAAGGCGATTTTTATGGGGATCACCTCTGGTGTGAAAGGCTATCGTCTTTGGTGTCCAGAAACAAAGAAAATAATCTTCAGCAGGGATGTTACCTTTGATGAATCTACCATGTTGAGAAAGGTGACTTCAGAAAAATTGGAGCAGACAGATGGAACTCCCAAAAAGGTGGAGTTTGAAGGAAGCAAATTTGTCCCAACCAGTAAAGAAAATGATGTTGACTCTCCTATGGTAGAAGAAGAGTCAGATGAAGAAGAGGTTCAGACCCAAGAACCTCCACAGCAACATGAATCAATTGCACTCAGAAAGGGAAAGAGGACCATTAGACAACCTGCTCGTTATGCTGATATGGTCTCTTTTGCATCACCAATTGCAATTGATGACGTTCCTGCCACTTTTAATGAAGCAGTTCAAAGTTCAGAACATAAAAAGTGGAGGATTGCCATGAATGAAGAAATGCAATCCCTTCAAAAGAATCAGACGTGGAAACTAGCTAGTCTTCCGAAGGGAAAGAAGGTAATTGGGTGCAAGTGGGTATATGCAAAGAAAGATGGATTTCCTGACAAGAATAACATCCGCTACAAAGCAAGATTGGTGGCTAAAGGCTACGCTCAAACGGAGGGAGTTGATTATAATGAAGTATTTTCTCCAGTTGTAAAACATTCCTCCATCAGAATTTTGTTGGCTTTGGTAGCGCAGTTGGATTTGGAACTAGTTCAGATGGATGTAAAAACTGCATTTTTACATGGAGACTTGGATGAGGAAATCTACATGACTCAGCCAGATGGATTCAAAGTTGCTGAAAAAGAAGAGATTGTGTGCAAATTAGAAAAATTGTTGTACGGATTGAAGCAATCTCCAAGGCAGTGGTACAAGCGATTTGACAAGTTTATGATAGGGCAGAAGTACACAAGAAGCAAATATGATCATTGTGTGTATTTACGCGAGCTAGAAGACGGATCCTATATATATCTTCTTCTTTATGTTGATGATATGCTGATAGCTTCCAGGAGTCAGACAGAAATTGCGAAACTAAAGACTCAATTGAACAGGGAGTTTGAGATGAAGGATCTTGGTGAAGCGAAGAAGATTCTAGGCATGGAGATATCAAGGGATAAGAAATTGGGGAGGCTTTGTTTGTCTCAGAAAGAATATCTGAGGAAGGTACTAAAACGTTTTGGCATAAATGAGATGTCAAAACCAGTTAGTACACCTCTTGCTCCTCATTTCAAGCTCGGTGCATCCATGTCACCTAAGGATGATGCAGAACGGGAATACATGTCAAAGGTTCCGTATGCAAGTGCTGTTGGTAGCTTTGTCACATCCCAATTTAGGGGCTAAAAGTTTTAGATTTATAAAGTATTATGTTCAAAAGAATTATGGAGAAATTCATGGACTTTAGTTATAATTTTCCTCCCTTGTTTATTATAAATTTAAGAGAATTATAAAATACGTTAGTGCATTATTGTGAAATGATATGAAGTAGTTGGCAAATAATGGTTCAATCATACTGTTATTTTATTAAAGAAATTGAGTACCACTCAATAAGGTAAGAGATATTTGTTTTAAGTGAGGGTAGTTTGGTTTTTATTAAAAAAAACGTTAGAAAGGAAGCTATAACTTATAGACACATCATGAACTTGTAATAATGGCTACATGCACCGCACCTTTATTCTCATTGATGATATCACACGCCACCTCCACCTTAAATCACTTAGACCTCACTCTTCCGGTTCTATCTTTCAAGTCCAACAAGAGTTTGCTTTATCATCGTCCCTCCCTATTATTTCATCTTTACGCACAAAAGAATGAGTCTGTTGCCTCCTTTTTGGCCATGAAAGGCGTTTCCTCAGGTTGGTAACTCTCTACAAAATTCAACATCTTGGTCTCATTTTGAATTGAACTTAATATGACCTCATTCATTTCTTACAAGCACCTCTGACCAAACTGCCTTCTGATGGAAAAAAAAATATCAAGTATCAAAATTTACCTTGACAGTGGGAGCACGAGGTGGTCGCCAGCGAGGTTGGAGGGAGATTGAGAGTTGCTCATGTCTCAACACATAACCAGTTGGTTCTCGGTTATGGGATCACACCAAAAGTGTGATGCAGTCTCAATGTCCAAAAGAGTTTCAACCAGCTGATCCGAGAACAAAAGTGGAACTTCATCTCCTTAGACGGGATGGAAACTATTTTGAACCGAATAAGCCCCAAAGTGCGTTTCATGGTATTGGAAGAACTCTTGGAAGTAACAACTCAAGCTCTACTCCTTCTAAGCTAACTGTTGCTGCCAGTAGTATTACCACTGCACCACCCCCATCTATGGGGCTTGTTATGGATTCAACGTTGCCAACAACCTCTATTCAGATAAGGTTTTTGGAGGGTACGCTCATGGTCTCACGCTTCAATTTCCATCATACAATCAGAGATGTACGTGGGTTCGTTGATGCACAACGGCCATGGTTTCGGCCGCAAAGCTTGAGCTAGTGTCAAACTTATTCTTGGTGATAAGTGTTTCATACCCTTTGATGAAAGAGATAAGTTTATGAATGCACATGAAGATAAAGGAAAATGGGGTTATGATTCCAATATGAAAAATCACGTGGGAGATGTCTAGGAAAATAAAGTGGTAAATCACAAGGTAAGTCACCCAAGTTTGGTGAGATCTTTACCTTGTCTCTTAGTTCCAAGTGATTATAGTTATGACATAATAGTTTTTTTTTCAAGATCAATTTAGTCACTAATTTAAGTAATTAACTATTCTGATGGCAACGTCAATTTTCAATTTTATCAATTGAGTCCTCAAATTATTATTTAGATTCTAATAAGTTATTTTTTTAGGGCGAGAGAAATTATTTGGATACGAGTTAGTAATTTTAATGGCCTGGATCGTTAGGAAAATATTGGAAGTTGAATTAAAGATCGAGGGCGTTCAAATGGAATTTAAATGGTCGACCAGTATGGCACGGAAAATCGAGGTAATACTTTACTACCTCTTTATGCTTTATGGAACATGTTGATATTGGTAAATGCATGAATAAGTTAATGTTGGTCACTTTTGTGGAGTTGAATAATTTATTCACTCGATATGAATGTGGTAGAAATTCTGTAATTGAATACGGATCGAATGACTAATATATGAGATTGAAAGATTGTTAGAATTAAATTACAATTTTGTGAATAGTGATAAAGAAATCAGACATGGATTTGTAAATTATATTTTATATCATCAAAGGATTAAATGTTAAAGGTACTTGGATGGGAAATTATGAGAATACTTCGGTATGGTAAAAATAGGAAATTACCCTTATATTGGAAAATGATAAGAATTGTCCCTGGAAGTGGACTAATAAATCTGAAAAGACATATTGATACGATAAATATATTGATGTGCATAAGAAATGATAGTTATACTTAGAAATTATGGATAACCAGTTTTTAACCCCAAGAGGGTTTATACAAGATACTAGAAGTGTGTTAAGGGAATTATTTCAAGATCAGAGAGTGTTCAAGAAAGCAATTAATCACAGGATCTCTAAATTATATTTATTTTCGTTAAGAGCTAATATCGAACTTATCTGGTTAAGAAATTACGGAAATGCCCTTAAGAGGTAGAATAGTCTGAGATGACTCTGAATGAGAAAATACTTATAGGATTCGTACTTAACTCGATTAAGTACGGATTTAATTGTTAAGATCCCGACTTAGTGCAGAAAAATTTATGATATTCTGTTTGTAAAGTCTGAGAAGACACTTGACCTGAAAATATTCAAATAATGAGTAAATACTTGAAGAGTAATTTATCGGGGGTATTCTGCTATCAGAATTGTTCGAACGGACTGGAATAGATAATAAATTGGAATTAAATAATAAGACCGGATTGAGGAAAAATGTTGAAATACCGTGAATCTGTAAAATGACCAAAATACCCCTGTAATAGAAATGACCCAAGAATATCACCAAGCTCAGGAATGATTGAATATCCTCGAGCTCTGAAATGAATGGAATAAAACTGAACATCAAAATTACCAAAATACCCTTATGGCCTAAATTAAGTAAATGTCTTGGATTACTTAAGGAATCAAAGTAAGATAAGTATTGGACTACCTTTAAAGGTAATGGAAAACAATTCAAGTGAATAGATCAACCCTAAAGCTATGTCAATACCTGAATGACATAAATATTACTGGAACATGTGTTCATCTTCTCAAGTTTGGCTCGATGATAAATTTTGGAAGTATTCAACTCAGCTCTAGATTGTATTCAGTACTAAGAATTGAACGTTTGTTCGACAATCAACCACGAAGACCAAATTGAATGGAATGGAAGTACAACATGTATCTGAAATTCAGGAACGTTTGAATTACTCTGGAAAATCCTGAAGTAACTGGAATAGAGATGACTGCTAAATGAAATAGGTAACTTCAATGACTGAGGATTTAGTAAGTGACTTGGATAAGTCTGGAAACTCTGATGAGTTTACGTAGTGTACAATTACAATGAGTTTGAACAAATTAATCAAGTAAGTCAGCATTTCATGATATTGTAGAAGTGTGGAAATGAAATAAAGACATTGGAAGATCTATTCAACGATGATTCCGAAAATGGTCTATGGACAAGAATTGTGGTATTAAAGAGTAAATACCCTGGAAGAACAATGAATTGACCAATCGACATGCATTAGTTCTGGAAACTATTCATCTAAGAGTTGTCCGATAATTCGATCAATCGATAGATAATATAAATGTCCTGAACCTTCATTTCTTCCTTATCAGCTCAAGTCACTTTCTGAATAACTGATGATTCTGTCAGTTATTGAACTCTTTCAATAGTGATTCTGAATTCCGATATTCTATCGGTATACTAAAGATCCGTGTTCCCCTACTTGTTAAGATTATCCAATATCTTTGAATACTATCTGTAAATTCTGGTGTTCCCTACTCACATGAATATTTTACCTGATTTTCGATTTGATTTCTGATCTGATACTTGACATGGATTCTGATCTGATATCTGACATGGATTCTGATCTGATACTTGACTTGGATTCTGATCTGTTACTTGACCTGATTTCTGATATGATACTTGACCTGATTTATGTTTTGATTTTTGATATATCCGTTTACGGACGGACATATCTTACTTGGGGGGGTAATGTTGGAGGAGTATACCTGGAGGCTCCTCGGCTGTGTGCTCAGGGCCTTATTTACCGGTTCCTCGGCTGTGTGCTCAGGGCCAACTGGACTTGATGGTGGGTGTATGGTTCTGGGGAACCTACACAACTTGGACTTGTTGGATGGGGGTATATATATATATATGTTTTTAAAAAAAAATCTGAAAAGTTACATGATTTTTGGGAACACACTAGAAAACCTGTTCTGATCTCCTGAACCTAGACATCCGAAATATTTCCATCTGAAATGAATACTATTTGTTACTACATGCGATATCAATGGACCTCAGCTCAACATAAAGATCTGTAAATATCTGAACCAATAAGGAAAATATGTTTATCTGTATCTGCACGTTTTTCAGCATCATCTGGTAGTTCTGTATTACTGAGCTTTTTCGAAGCTCACTCTATTACTCACCTTTTCAGGTTAAAAGAATTGTACCAGTGCATCTATCGACTTCAGTAAGGGAGTTCTTCCGGCGTTGTTGCAGAGTATGGTACATGTGATTAGGGGGCATGTAATTGTATTTTGATTTATATACGAGTCTGGAAATATGTTTTATTTTTAAATAGTGACAAATGATTTTATAAGTTTACATGTTCTGATAAAAAGATTTAAATTTTCCGCTATTTTTACAATGGGTCGCTCCGATGGCCCTAATGTGACTTCTCGGATCGGATCGAGCTACCCCCATCGGTCTGGGGGGGTTACATTTAGTGGTATCAGAGCTATGGTTTGAGTCAAAATTTTTAAGTTAGACCGGCCGGTCGAATATCAAAATATGTTTGAACAGTACATGCCCCTAGACTACAATCATACCTCTTCGAGCCGGAACTCCAGGGCTGAGTCCTTATCTGTAACGAGTAAACCGAAATTTCTATCTATTAAGGCTATACTTGTACAAAAAGGAATACCAGTAACATCTGTTTTAACGCTATAAAGTACCTCACGAGCCATGTGAGAGTTATTCATCTGAGAAATTCTGACTTAACTCCAGAAATGAAATTTGGATATGTTATTACTCCATGAGCCTATTTTCGTAACCAATGCTGAATTGATTCTACAAGGATATTTCCATTCGGATTCTTTTATTGGAATGAGGAAGAGTTTTGATAAGAATATATACTCAACTGGTTAAGGATTAGTAGTGGACATGTACTTTTGTAAAAGTTACTTGAAGATACAAAAGAACTGATATGACATGAATGAATTTCGAGGACGAAATTATTTTAAGGATGGGAGAATTGTCACATCCCAATTTAGGGGCTAAAAGTTTTAGATTTATAAAGTATTATGTTCAAAAGAATTATGGAGAAATTCATGGACTTTAGTTATAATTTTCCTCCCTTGTTTATTATAAATTTAAGAGAATTATAAAATACGTTAGTGCATTATTGTGAAATGATATGAAGTAGTTGGCAAATAATGGTTCAATCATACTGTTATTTTATTAAAGAAATTGAGTACCACTCAATAAGGTAAGAGATATTTGTTTTAAGTGAGGGTAGTTTGGTTTTTATTAAAAAAAACGTTAGAAAGGAAGCTATAACTTATAGACATATCATGAACTTGTAATAATGGCTATATGCACCGCACCTTTATTCTCATTGATGATATCACACGCCACCTCCACCTTAAATCACTCAGACCTCACTCTTCCGGTTCTATCTTTCAAGTCCAACAAGAGTTTGCTTTATCATCGTCCCTCCCTATTATTTCATCTTTACGCACAAAAGAATGAGTCTGTTGCCTCCTTTTTGGCCATGAAAGGCGTTTCCTCAGGTTGGTAACTCTCTACAAAATTCAACATCTTGGTCTCATTTTGAATTGAACTTAATATGACCTCATTCATTTCTTACAAGCACCTCTGACCAAACTGCCTTCTGATGGAAAAAAAAATATCAAGTATCAAAATTTACCTTGACAGTGGGAGCACGAGGTGGTCGCCAGCGAGGTTGGAGGGAGATTGAGAGTTGCTCATGTCTCAACACATAACCAGTTGGTTCTCGGTTATGGGATCACACCAAAAGTGTGATGCAGTCTCAATGTCCAAAAGAGTTTCAACCAGCTGATCCGAGAACAAAAGTGGAACTTCATCTCCTTAGACGGGGTGGAAACTATTTTGAACCGAATAAGCCCCAAAGTGCGTTTCATGGTATTGGAAGAACTCTTGGAAGTAACAACTCAAGCTCTACTCCTTCTAAGCTAACTGTTGCTGCCAGTAGTATTACCACTGCACCACCCCCATCTATGGGGCTTGTTATGGATTCAACGTTGCCAACAACCTCTATTCAGATAAGGTTTTTGGAGGGTACGCTCATGGTCTCACGCTTCAATTTCCATCATACAATCAGAGATGTACGTGGGTTCGTTGATGCACAACGGCCATGGTTTCGGCCGCAAAGCTTGAGCTAGTGTCAAACTTATTGGTGATAAGTGTTTCATACCCTTTGATGAAAGAGATAAGTTTATGAATGCACATGAAGATAAAGGAAAATGGGGTTATGATTCCAATATGAAAATCACGTGGGAGATGTCTAGGAAAATAAAGTGGTAAATCACAAGGTAAGTCACCCAAGTTGGTGAGATCTTTACCTTGTCTCTTAGTTCCAAGTGATTATAGTTATGACATAATAGTTTTTTTTCAAGATCAATTTAGTCACTAATTTAAGTAATTAACTATTCTGATGGAAACGTCAATTTTCAATTTTATCAATTGAGTCCTCAAATTATTATTTAGATTCTAATAAGTTATTTTTTTAGGGCGAGAGAAATTATTTGGATACGAGTTAGTAATTTTAATGGCATGGATCGTTAGGAAAATATTGGAAGTTGAATTAAAGATCGAGGGCGTTCAAATGGAATTTAAATGGTCGACCAGTATGGCACGGAAAATCGAGGTAATACTTTACTACCTCTTTATGCTTTATGGAACATGTTGATATTGGTAAATGCATGAATAAGTTAATGTTGGTCACTTTTGTGGAGTTGAATATTTATTCACTCGATATGAATGTGGTAAAATTCTGTAATTGAATACGGATCGAATGACTAATATATGAGATTGAAAGATTGTTAGAATTAAATTACAATTTTGTGAATAGTGATAAAGAAATCAGACATGGATTTGTAAATTATATTTTATATCATCAAAGGATTAAATGTTAAAGGTACTTGGATGGGAAATTATGAGAATACTTCGGTATGGTAAAAATAGGAAATTACCCTTATATTGGAAATGATAAGAATTGTCCCTGGAAGTGGACTAATAAATCTGAAAAGACATATTGATACGATAATATATTGATGTGCATAAGAAATGATAGTTATACTTAGAAATTATGGATAACCAGTTTTTAACCCCAAGAGGGTTTTACAAGATACTAGAAGTGTGTTAAGGGAATTATTTCAAGATCAGAGAGTGTTCAAGAAAGCAATTAATCACAGGATCTCTAAATTATATTATTTTCGTTAAGAGCTAATATCGAACTTATCTGGTTAAGAAATTACGGAAATGCCCTTAAGAGGTAGAATAGTCTGAGATGACTCTGAATGAGAAAATACTTATAGGATTCGTACTTAACTCGATTAAGTACGGATTTAATTGTTAAGATCCCGACTTAGTGCAGGAAAATTTATGATATTCTGTTTGTAAAGTCTGAGAAGACACTTGACCTGAAAATATTCAAATAATGAGTAAATACTTGAAGAGTAATTTATCGGGGGTATTCTGCTATCAGAATTGTTCGAACGGACTGGAATAGATAATAAATTGGAATTAAATAATAAGACCGGATTGAGGAAAAATGTTGAAATACCGTGAATCTGTAAAATGACCAAAATACCCTTGTAATAGAAATGACCCAAGAATATCACCAAGCTCAGGAATGATTGAATATCCTCGAGCTCTGAAATGAATGGAATAAAACTGAACATCAAAATTACCAAAATACCCTTATGGCCTAAATTAAGTAAATGTCTTGGATTACTTAAGGAATCCAAGTAAGATAAGTATTGGACTACCTTTAAAGGTAATGGAAAACAATTCAAGTGAATATATCAACCCTAAAGCTATGTCAATACCTGAATGACATAAATATTACTGGAACATGTGTTCATCTTCTCAAGTTTGGCTCGATGATAAATTTTGGAAGTATTCAACTCAGCTCTAGATTGTATTCAGTACTAAGAATTGAACGTTTGTTCGACAATCAACCACGAAGACCAAATTGAATGGAATGGAAGTACAACATGTATCTGAAATTCAGGAACGTTTGAATTACTCTGGAAAATCCTGAAGTAACTGGAATAGAGATGACTGCTAAATGAAATAGGTAACTTCAATGACTGAGGATTTAGTAAGTGACTTGGATAAGTCTGGAAACTCTGATGAGTTTACGTAGTGTACAATTACAATGAGTTTGAACAAATTAATCAAGTAAGTCAGCATTTCATGATATTGTAAAAGTGTGGAAATGAAATAAAGACATTGGAAGATCTATTCAACGATGATTCCGAAAATGGTCTATGGACAAGAATTGTGGTATTAAAGAGTAAATACCCTGGAAGAACAATGAATTGACCAATCGACAGGCATTAGTTCTGGAAACTATTCATCTAAGAGTTGTCCGATAATTCGATCAATCGATAGATAATATAAATGTCCTGAACCTTCATTTCTTCCTTATCAGCTCAAGTCACTTTCTGAATAACTGATGATTCTGTCAGTTATTGAACTCTTTCAATAGTGATTCTGAATTCCGATATTCTATCGGTATACTAAAGATCCGTGTTCCCCTACTTGTTAAGATTATCCAATATCTTTGAATACTATCTGTAAATTCTGGTGTGTTCCCTACTCACATGAATATTTTACCTGATTTTCGATTTGATTTCTGATCTGATACTTGACATGGATTCTGATCTGATATCTGACATGGATTCTGATCTGATACTTGACTTGGATTCTGATCTGTTACTTGACCTGATTTCTGATATGATACTTGACCTGATTTATGTTTTGATTTTTGATATATCCGTTTACGGACGGACATATCTTACTTGGGGGGGTAATGTTGGAGGAGTATACCTGGAGGCTCCTCGGCTGTGTGCTTAGGGCCTTATTTACCGGTTCCTCGGCTGTGTGCTCAGGGCCAATTGGACTTGATGGTGGGTGTATGGTTCTGGGGAACCTACACAACTTGGACTTGTTGGATGGGGGTATATATATATATATGTTTTTAAAAAAAAATCTGAAAAGTTACATGATTTTTGGGAACACACTAGAAAACCTGTTCTGATCTCCTGAACCTAGACATCCGAAATATTTCCATCTGAAATGAATACTATTTGTTACTACATGCGATATCAATGGACCTCAGCTCAACATAAAGATCTGTAAATATCTGAACCAATAAGGAAAATATGTTTATCTGTATCTGCACGTTTTTCAGCATCATCTGGTAGTTCTGTATTACTGAGCTTTTCGAAGCTCACTCTATTACTCACCTTTTCAGGTTAAAAGAATTGTACCAGTGCATCTATCGACTTCAGTAAGGGAGTTCTTCTGGCGTTGTTGCAGAGTATGGTACATGTGATTAGGGGGCATGTAATTGTATTTTGATTTATATACGAGTCTGGAAATATGTTTTATTTTTAAATAGTGACAAATGATTTTATAAGTTTACATGTTCTGATAAAAAGATTTAAATTTTCCGCTATTTTTTACAATGGGTCGCTCCGGTGGCCCTAATGTGACTTCTCGGATCGGATCGAGCTACCCCCATCGGTCTGGGGGGGTTACAAGCTTGATGTATGCAATGGTGTGTACGAGACCCGATATTTCACAGGTAATTGGGGTTGTGAGCAGGTATATGCATGATCCTGGAAAGGAGCATTGGCAAGCTGTGAAATGGATTCTGCGGTATATTCTGAACACCGTAGATGTTGGTTTGGTCTTTCAGCAGGACAAACAAGATGGTCAGTGTGTAGTTGGGTATTGTGATTCAGACTATGCAGGTGATTTGGACAAGCGTCGATCAACTACTGGTTATGTGTTTACATTTGCAAAGGCACCAGTCAGTTGGAAGTCCACCTTACAGTCAACAGTGGCTTTGTCTACTACAGAGGCAGAGTATATGGCAGTTACAGAGGCTGTGAAGGAGGCAATTTGGCTTCAAGGGTTGCTTGGTGAATTGGGAATGGAACAAAAGCACATCAAAGTGCACTGTGACAGTCAGAGTGCTATTCATTTAGCAAAGAACCAGGTTTACCATGCAAGGACGAAGCACATCGATGTTCGATATCACTTTGTACGAGAGATTCTAGAAGAAGATGGAGTCATAATCCAGAAGATTCGGACCACTGAGAATCCTGCTGATATGTTGACAAAAGTGGTAACTGCGGTCAAGTTTAAACATTGTTTAGATTTGGTCAATATTGTTACAAATTAAAAGATTGTTTTTTTTAGAGATGTGTGTGGAATTTGCCAAGGTGGAGATTTGTTGGTTTTTGGCAAAAGTCTCACATTGATTGTGTATAAGGAGGAGGGGAAATTCTTTTGTTATAAATAAAGCCCTCATCCTCCTTAGTTAATCATCCCACAAATATAAGCATTCTTCTATTTTAAAGGCTATTTGTATTCTTTCTCTCTTTGTAATATTTATTGTCGGGTATAGTTGTTGTCAATTATTGTCCTATTAAAATTACTTGTCTTGGTAGTTCTGTCTAAGGAAAGTGGGTTTTAAGAGGGACCATTGTGACCCCTCCTCTTTCCTGGGAATCTACCTTGGGGTGATTTTTAGTACAATCGTTTTCACACTAGTCACCTAGATAATAGTTTTCAAGGTGAATCTGTTATTGGTGGAAATTAACCCGAATTTCACAACAGGAACTCCCTCGTCGATACAAATGTCCTTGACGAAATGATATGTACTCTCTTTATAACAAACTACCAATTCAGGCAATTGGCATTCCGTCACACTTTTGTCCAAATAGAAAGCCGAGTCCTGTAAACAATCCGTATTCTTCGAAGAATGAGAACTCAATGTCACAAAATCTCTGACCTCTTTTTCATTACCATTGGAAAGATCATGGACGCTGTTAGAACAATCGAGTTTCGGTGCTGCCAATTCATCTCGTGTATTCTCCAGATATCTTGAGAAACCTGAATCCTGATTATCGCCCTTTGTATCATGCACGACTCCATTCTGATTTTCCTGCACAATTTCATCTGTGCTCAGTCCAGTGGAATCCAAAGGCTCGTCTTTGTTCTCGAAAGATTTAGTATCAGCTACGAAGGAATAAGGCTTTGAGTCACTATTGTATCCTACGGTTGAATGGCGAATCACTAGTTCATTATCTGCAAGCACATAAAAAGTATCTGATAAACACCACATTCTTCATATATAAATGTCTAAATATAGTTGACAGAATAACATCTTAAAGACGAAAATGTGTGCGAGATGCAGAAATGAACGGAAGGAAAGTAGTTGTTTTTGAAGTACGAGGAACTGAAAGAGCAACCTCAAGTGCAGGAGTTGAAGCTAGCTAAGTTCCTTGGCCGACCATTTTCATCGTAAGAAGAGGCAGACGGTACCGTCAATGGTATATTGAAGCTATGCAGCTTTGAGAATTTGAGCAACTTGGAGATTAACAAAACTGGCCTCCGGTGAGGATTTCAACAACTTTTTCAGGCGAGGTGAAGTAGGAGATGGTAAGAATCATCTGACTCCACATATGATCGAGAAGCTAAACCAAGTTACTGAAGAAAAGTTTTATGGCCACGGCTTAAAGTTATAGCTCCGACTACTCATCACAGTACCCTGTCTTGGTTTGTCTTAGTTTGATTAATCTGTGTGTGTTTTAATAATTAATAATGACCAAGGGCTTCGTTATGTTCAACGAAGTCCACCCTCATTGATACAAAGTTTAATGCTTTACTACTTTTTTTTAATTTGTTTAGTTTTAATGAGTCATGGCCGTGCAAAATAATACATATCGGATTTTTATACAAAATCATATCTTATTAAATATGAAAAAAAATTATTAGCCAAGGGATATACTATTAAAGAGTTAAGTTTTATTACTAACCTCAAGTTAATCTAGTGGGATAATACACTAAATTCTTTAAGTAATCGAAATTAAATTAAGAGGGTCATCGCATAATGGACCTCTGCAAAACCTGATTTAGATTGATTGATCAAAAGATCAAATATATAAATCACAAGCCCACAGCACATGATTAAAAGAAAAAATCAAACTCTCTCTCTATCTGTTTCTATAAGTTGACACTATTTATCATCTTCTACATTGGAATACTTTCCATCTCTTTCTCAGATTGATCGATTACAATTCTCTTTATAAACTGAAAGAGATAAATCATTTATACCCATCACAAACACTATTTTTCCGATCAACAAAGGTCATCAGGGGAATTAAACAAATCATAAGAGACTACCTCTCAAATCCCGACAAATAGCCTATGCGATGAAACTTGTTTTGTTTTCTTGAACAACAAAACGTTTGAAGCAAATGATTTGGGAAGATGGGTTGTTGAGGTCCACCACTTTAGGTTTTGTTTCTTTGCCCCACACACCTTTGGACACAACCCAACCCCATTTGCTAGCATCTATCGGGATCGAGTACTATCTTGTTGGGGGAGTTTATGGGGCACAACATAACAAATATTTTGGTCTAATGACAAATAAAGTTTTTTTATAGGTTTAAATATTAGATAAACTAAATTTTACTTTTTAGATTTTGAATTTAAATAATAAGTCTTTGTTTTTAAAATTTAATAATTTGATTTTTTTTATGATCGACCCTAATTTTATCTGTATTTAATATCATCAAATTTTATTAAAGGATTTTTTTGATACAATACCTCCTCAAATATCTATATCAAATCAATTATGTTTAAAAACACTTAATCTACTACCTTCAAAAGTGTCAACTGATTGAAAATTCGGACAGCTTCTTTTATTTTTTTATTAAATAAAAAGACGAATATAAAAAAAATGTATATGGATTGGAACAAGTATAACAGGGAAAAAGCATTTGACAACGTGAGTGAGAGTGGCATCCACCATTAGCTTTCTCCCACGTGGATGGCTGCTGAATTGGCAACCACCCTTTGGTCACTCCTAGAGACCATTCGATCTACAATATTTTAATTTTACGGTTTAATATAAAAAAATAAATATTTAAATTATATATATATATATATATATATATATATTATTTTACATGCTTAATTTTTCTTATTAAGATAGACATTTAACGTTCCTTTCATTATTATTTTAAAATTAAATCATTAATTTTATAAAAGAAATTAATCCTCCAATAAATATATATCACGTACATATCAAGTCTGCTTTAATAATAATAAAAGGGGGGAAAAGCTTATACACGATGGACGCACGTGTTACCTGCGTGACTGTCATGCTGGCTAAATATGTAATTCTGCTCACGATGGGTCTGCTGTGTTCTGACTTATATCACGTGCAGCATTGCTATTCACGAAGAACTAAAAACCAAGCCCCATAAAAATATTTTAAAATGATTTAATACATATTTTAAAACTTCTTTTATTAGATTTTTCCATTGAATTAACTGAAGTTTTTGTTTAATACCGGTAAAAAAATTTAAGTTGAATTTTACCCATTAGTTTAGATTTATTTTAATTTTGTCAATTTGAGTTTAAAAAGGTTATTACATATAATGATAGTTTATATTGATGATAAATAAAATTATTTTTAATCACTGGTATCCGATCTATTGACATACTAATCTAGATTAGGGAACTGCAGAGACGAGGGCGACACTCCCAACCCATTTTGCTCCATTCAGAAATGTTAGGATTCGAACCATTGACCTTGTTTGAGAGACCTAGTGCCTCATTCCACTAGATCAACTGGTTGTTGGTATAAATAAAATTATTAAGCACTAGATTTAATATGCTAATAATTTTATAAATATGAGGATAAACTACACACAGATCATTTAATTATGGATTTCATAATAAATATGCCACTTTTCTTTTAAAAGTTACAAACAAGTCCCTTAATTAAAATATCAATGTAAACATGTCACTAGTCGTTAAATATTAGACAGAAATATCAGTTCTCAAAACTATGCAATCTATTAATTTGGCCGTAATTTAAAACAATCAATAAATTTAACTCTTTATATTTAAAACTTTTATCATTTTAGTCTTTGTTTTCTCCCATAAATATCATATTACTTTATTGTTACTTTCATGATTTAATATAATATTTTAAAGTAACTTGTTGTTGCTTTATGACAGAATATAATTATCTAACTATTGTTTTGATCCAATGGACTGGCTTACTTTGGCAGTATCACAAAGAAGACTACATTTATGAAATTTTTAAATATGAAATGTTAAAATTTATTGAATTATTTCGAATTAAGATAAAATTAACATAAATATAGAAGTTATAAGAACTACAAATATTATTCTATCAGATCACATTAAACGCTGGTTTTAGTTTTAACAATGAAACAACTTATTTATAATAATATTTTAATTAAATTATATGTTCATATATTTTTTTATAAAAAAGTAACTTATTTATTATCAAACCTACAATTGAGTGGTTTTGAGTGTAGTTTACTCATATATTAATAATAAAGAAAGACAAAATATTAGGTAATTAAGCAGTTAAAAGTTGTGTGGGGAGAAAAGCTGCCGACTGTTAGAATGGTGATTAGGGTTGTCATTGGATTCATAATTTTGAATACAATACAACTATATAATTTAAAATTATTAAAATATAATTAATCAACGCTTAATTCGATTAATAGTATCATTGATAGTAAATTAAAATAGATTTAAGCACACGTTAATATCTGATTTAGAGAACTGATTTAAAGATAATTTATATATTACATTAAAAATTTATATGATATGTTTGATTAATAAAAAAATATCATTTTATAAATTACTTTAAAACGTGTGTTAATTTAAAAATAATAATAATACTCCCGAACCAATGGACAATCATCTTATGTTTGCCTTTATTTTCTTTGACCTAGCTCGGAAATGCATGATGACTGTAGAATTCCTAAAAAATAGCTGATTAGGACAGCAATTGAATGATGTGAATATCGTCAGATCAATCCCTTGAGAATTGGAAAACTCTTAGGAAAACGTAATCATCTGTTCTTGAATTTTTATATTATGAGTTTCATTTTCATATTATTATTTTGGACACTCTAAAATAAGATTTGTTAATATAAATTTAAAAATAATAAAAATTAATTATAATTAAAAATATTATTAAGAGCATAACTTTTAAGTTAGATAAGATAATATAATATTTTAGGTTGAATCTAAAATTGTGATGGTTTCCTCTACATGTTTCAATACAAGTTGTGATTGTTTGGTTAGCCATGTTTAATAGGTTGTGTGCATGCGGAAACACGTGATCATTTATTTTTTGAGTGTCCTTTTTCTACTAGCATTCGAGGAAGGATCCTCGGCTGCTCGTTCGTGGAATCTGGAGCTGTCTGAGGCAGTTGTTGGCTACAAGGGAAAGACACTGCTTGCTCTTATTTTGAAGCTAGCCTGAAGTGTTTCCATTTATCTACTATAGGAGGAAAGGAATAGAAGAATCTTTCGTGGGGTTGAAAGGGGAAGATGTCATTCACGATCTGATTAAAAGCTCTGTACATTCCAAGCTATACGGGAAAAAGGTAAATAGAGTAAGTTATACTAATTCTCAGCTATGTATAATTTGGGGATCTTGAATTGAGTATCGGTTTGAGTTGATACTCTGTTTTCTTGTAGCAATTCATTGATTCCTTTAGACATATAATATACGATTTATCCCAAAAAAAAATCAGTCGATTCATATAATTAAATTGACAAAATTATCATACTTTTAATTTTATATATATACCAATCATTGTTACATAAGTTATATGCTTTTATTTTATACATGTATACATATTGAACATGCTTTCATTATCATACATTCATATTATCGGTACTTATATAAAATAATTTTATTAAATTAATTGAGATTTAAAATTTTTATATCTGAACATAATCGAAAATATCATAATTCATTCAAATTTATTGTATACATCTGATCTTATATAAGATAAATTAAATGTCAGTTCGCAAGCATAGCATATTATACAATAAGCTAACATATAAGAACTCACCTAATTTCTAAGTTTCCAAATTTATATTTTATGCATTATCTTTAAAAAGTGATGAAAAAAAATTAAAATATAAAGAAAATTGATTATATTTTCAATTAAAAATTATGTTCATTAAATAGCACTATACTTAGATTCACAAGAGACAGTAAAATTATTATTATTATTATTTATTATTATTATTATTATTATTATTATTATTATTATTATTATTATTATTATTATTATTATTATTATTACTACTACTACAAAAGTTATAGATCTCATCTCATATACATTAAACCAAAGCTAAAAATAAAAACAAGGAAATAATAAAGAGAGAGAAATAGCTATGAAAGCCGAAAGGGTACCATTTGGTTAAATAAGTTGCAGACTTTTGGAGCATCGTGTTGGGGTGTGTTTCATTCTGATTCAAGAATTAATAATATTTCTCTATATTCGACAAAATTTTCTATCTTTTGGGATATTTTGATATTTTATTACCTTAAAGATTCTTTCTTTTTAGTATATAAATAGAATTCTGCATTTGGGGTTCTTTCGATCATCATTATTCATTCCCTGCAAAAAGAAAAAACCTTGTTTGTTGAAGCGAGAATCAAAGAAAGAGAGTAACTTTGGTGAATCCCAGATCACAAGTTTCTCAGGAAAAAGAAATCTGTAATTATGGGTAAGCCCCTTTGCTTGTGTTCTCTGGTTTTCGGAGACTCTGGGTTGTCTTAGTTTTTTTTTCGACTCACTGAAAATTTTCAAACTTTTTAGAGCATTTTTGCTTGTTTATCCAGCGCCGGGTTTTCGTTTTTCTTCTGCTTTTTCGTTGTTGCTTTGGTACTTTCAATAATCAACGTTCTATTTCTCCTTTTAATCTCTTCTTAATTGTTCCACGTTTTCTTCCCCCCTTGAATGTTTCAAGTTTCAAGCTTCACACATTCCCCTCCCCCACCCCACCCCACCCCACCCCACCTTGTCAAACACCATTTTCTCAGGCCATATCCCAAGTAAAACTCCTTTTTGCATATGCCCTTTGTATCATGGCTTCTTATTGACTTGCTCCTAAAAGTTTCTCTCATTAGCTGATTAGGATATTTGCTCTTTTTGTAGAGATGAACATGATTTTTTCACATGACATTGATGATGAATATGAGAAATTCATTAGAAGAATGAATCCACCCAGGTAAGCCTAACAGATCATCTTTCTTTATTGTTTCCATTAGAATTATTTGAAACCTGAAGGAGAGATTTCACAGTTTACATACCTTTCTTGTCAGGGTGGTGATTGATAATGAAACCTGCAAGAATGCAACTGTGATACGGGTATATTTATATATATATATATATAACCTTTTGGATTTTCTTTTTTCATTCTTTGACCATTTTGCGGTAGCTTTTGGTATTTATTCCATATTGAAATTACAGGTTGATAGTGCAAACAAACATGGGATCCTTCTTGAAGTTGTACAAATCCTTACTGATCTTAACCTTATCATTACTAAAGCTTACATATCCTCTGATGGAAATTGGTTCATGGATGGTAAGATATCCCATGTTTTTTTTAAATATCAAGTTGTCTGCCAAGTTTTACATTTATTCTCAAATGTTTCAGTCTCTGGGACCTGAATCTTGGTTTACATCATCAATGAGATCTGTTGGGGTGAAGCAATCAACGGACCACACTACAATCGAGTTAACAGGGAGTGACAGACCAGGATTGCTATCTGAAGTGAGTGCTGTCCTTAGGCATCTTAAATGCAATGTAGTGAGCTGCGAAGTGTGGACGCACAACACCCGTGCTGCGGCTGTGATGCAAGTGACCGAAGAAGAAACGGGATCCACGATCACCGACCCAGAAAGGCTATCTAGGATAAAATCGCTTCTTTGCAATTTACTTAAGGGAAGCAACAAATCCAGCTTGGCTAAAACTGATGTCTCTAATTCGGTCATGCATACCGAGAGAAGGCTTCACCAGATGATGTTTGCTGATAGGGATTATGAACGAGTGAGTGATGATGTCTTGGATGACAGGCAAAGGCCTAATGTGGATGTTGTTAATTGGTATGATAAGGACTATTCAGTGGTTACCATTAGGTGTAAAGATAGACCGAAACTCCTCTTTGATACGGTTTGCAGCTTGACTGATATGGACTATGTAGTGTTTCATGCAAATATTGGTACCGAGGGCCCAGATTCTTATCAGGTAATGCCTGGCTACTTCTCAACGACTTGGTTATGTTTGCATTGTGTTTTGATTATTTTTGCTTATTATGTATCGTGTTCTTTCTCTTAGGAATATTACATTCGGCATGTAGACGGATACCCTGTAAAATCAGAAGCAGAGAGACAAAGGTTAACTCAGTGTCTTGAAGCAGCAATCGAGAGAAGGGTATCTGAGGTGAGTGCTCTGTTTTATATATCAGAATTTGGCAGTATGCTCTGGATTTTTGTTTCAGAAAATCATATTATTTTACTTGAATGATGGATTTCATGACATCAGGTTCAAAGATTTAGAAGAAAGTAGAATTGGGTCAAGGAATAATTTTCCATGTGTTTGTTTACACACTGTAACTTCCGAGGGGTATCTGAGGTGAGTGCTCTGTTTTATATATCAGAATTTGGCAGTATGCTCTGGATTTTTGTTTCAGAAAATCATATTATTTTACTTGAATGATGGATTTCATGACATCAGGTTCAAAGATTTAGAAGAAAGTAGAATTGGGTCAAGGAATAATTTTCCATGTGTTTGTATTATCACACTGTAACTTCCGAGTAAAGTAATCTCATAGCCTGGAAATATTTGTTTGAAGTTCCTGGGCCCTCTTTCTAGTTAATGCAACTTGAATAAATTAGTGATGACAATGACACAAAGTATTATGATATGATTATAAGATTTCACTGTTGCAGGGTTTAAAGCTTGAGCTTTGCACAACAGACAGAGTCGGATTGCTATCCGACGTTACCCGTATCTTCAGGGAGAATAGCCTCACAGTCACCCGAGCCGAAGTGACGACAAAAGCAGGGAAAGCTGTTAACACATTTTATGTTCGTGATGCTTCAGGGTGTCCGGTCGATGCTAAGACCATAGACTCAATCCGCCAAGTGATTGGCCAGACTATATTAAAAGTTAAAGGCAGCCCCGAAGACCTAAAATCGCCTCCTCAAGAATCTCCGACCAGGTTCCTTTTCGGTGGTCTCTTCAAGTCAAAATCTTTTGTCAATTTCAGCTTGGTTAGATCCTATTCTTAAGGAACCTATTTAACTCCCTCCACATGTAAATATTAAAACAAAAGTTCCATTTAGCTCTTCCTGTAAACAGAAACCGTGGATCGAACGGCCTGTAAATTTCCCTACTCACCATGTGTTCAATGGAAAGTTGGATACAAAAATCTCGTGTTTGACCCTATCCATTGGAAAAATGAGGCCATTGGAATTATTTTAATTTGTGGGGTGACTACCTACTTTGAATGCTGATCAATTCATCCCACCAAATCAGCCATTATACACGCAAGAAAAAGACATGGCGGCTATGGTTTTTGTTCCTATCAAAGCTCTGGTCCACAAATGACTCAACTAATTTGCAGCCAGCCATTTTGGAATCAGACCGGTCTTCATTTGTGGGTGTTCATATTGGAACCTGTCTGAATAGGCATCCAAGACATTGATTTGTCACTGTTTTACCAAATGGTGTCATCTTCCTCCACCTATATATGATTGGGAAACGCCATTATTGGTTGGCGTGCAATTGCAGGGTGCCACCACTTTGGCGCAGAGGAGTTCAATATGAAATCCCAACGAGGAAATGGGGCATAAAGTATACATCTTTTTCAAGCATTAATGCTTGTGCTTGCATCATGGGAAATGATAAAATTGGTGAAAGGCACCATGATTGCATTTATAATTCTCTTTTAGTATTTAATTATCGCCAAGAGAAGCATGCCTTAGCACATTGACGTAACCAGAAAACATGTATGGCACGTGGTTCTGGGGATCTCTGTCACTTAAAACTTTGGGAATAGTTTTAAATGTGTTGAATGATTCCTGGGTCACATGGCAGAGAAGCAGATGCAACCCCATGTTTCCACATGTATGACTGATCAGAGTTAAAAGCATATCACATAACTTATTTATTTCAGTATCATTGATCTGCTTGAAACTTGGAATTTGTACTAAAATTAAATCCAAATAATAGTATAGGGACTTTTGAGGCAATTAATATTATTCTTTTTTAGTGGAATTAATATCGAGTTTTTTAGTTGAAGTTGGAAATTAATGTCACCGCCCAAGGATGCTTCCTGGAAATTCCACTCAACACCCATTTTATTTTATTATTATATTTTTTTTTAAAAAGAATGGAACAAATGGGATTTTATTTCCAGATTTACCCCTCTTTCCTACCACGATTTACACCAGATTCCAAACACAATCATTTGGTCCTTGCTCTACGTGTCGTTCCGTACGTACAGCATTACAATACCATAAACGTTTAACCTTATCCTGCCTCCTTATCCAACAAGGTCTTATAGATTACAAGGGTAAAATACACCCTTTGCTCACTTTTCTTTTCTTTCAATATATAACAATTTAGTCATTTGATTAAAATATTACTACCAACAAATTACCGACTATTAAATATTAGACATATAACTTAATATAATTTAAAATGATTTAATAAATTTAATCATTTTTTATCAATTTAATCCTTATACTTCTCATAGTTTGTTTATTCTTATTTCAAAAATATTATATTACTTTTCTATTAGTTTATTAATATAATAACAATTTTCTAACAATTTTTTATTATTTTATGATAAAATATAATTATTCAATTGTTGTTTTGATATGATGAACTAACTTTTGTTTATTAATTTAGGAGGATTACAATGAAGTATTTATTTAAAAAAATTTTAGCCTATTGATAATAAACTAGGAAGAATAATACACTTTTTCACCACTGAAATCGCTTAATGAACTTCCAATGAGTTCATTTAATTTGACAATATCATAAAAAAAATTAAATGGATGAAATTCTTAAATATGAAATATGAAAAATTAAGCGATAAAACTTTTAAATCTTTGTAAGGCCCCAAGTTTTCTCTCAATATTTTTTAATGTCTTTTTCTTTCTTTTTGATTTTAATTTAGATAGCGACGACTTTAATCCTAACGTTGATTGTCGACTCTCCAGTGATCATTATTTCTTTTCTTTTATTTTTCATATTTTGCCATTTGTTTTAGTTTTATTTTATTTTTAAATTTTGAATAAGAATCTCTGTTCTTATGTGTACCTGATATGTTTTTTCTCTGCCCTTTTGGTACATTCCTTATGATTTTTTTTACGTTTTTCACATACCTTTATTCTAATGCTCGCACAAAGACACTCACAACATTTATTTTCTAATTAGTTTCACGATAGTCACGTATAATCAAATATCCTCTTTAGTAAAAGATTATTTGCTGATATAATTATAATTGTGTAACGAAACAACTTGTCAAATAGTACAGTTCGCTCATCACTATTTTTTTCATTTCGTAAAACATCTCATTTGACAAAGACAATGACGGTTTTGTATGACCTCATCTTTTTTATGTTTAGATGTGTTATAATTATGATTTAGTTCATTATTTTAAATAATAAAATCTAGTTATCATTTAAGAAAAAAATGAAAGATTAAATTTAATAAATTATATAAAATTAAAATTAAATTGATAATTAATGTGACCGCCCAAGTATGATTCCATATGAATCAATAAAGGAGTACATTAATTCCTTAAAAACTTGTTGGATGTATAGAAAATGGCGTCCACCTATATTTGTGCAGGATTTTGGTTATAGCTATTACCAGAGACAAGAAAAATAGAGGCTGCAGCAGGGACTAATGCTCTTGTCATACAATTCATCATTTGCAGATGATCCTAAACGACTATCTCCGCTCTTTTATTCATGTTGTATTTTATTTTATTCCAAAATTGAATTATATGTTAAAGATGAAAAGGTTGATGATATATATGTCGGCCGGTTTTAGCATCATCTGAAAACATAATCTTTTGTAATCTTACATTAATGATCCAAAAAGACAGCGATAACACATCTGTAATATGTCAGGTAAATGCTACACTCTCGAGGCCATGAAGCATTACCTGAATTCCATGTTGTGGCTGAAGCATTAGCTGAGTAAATGGTGAGTGGCTGTAGGTAGGAGAAAGCGAAACCACATAGCGTTGTAGTATCATTGAAAGAGCCATCTTCATCTCCGTCATCGCAAAGCTCATCCCGACGCAAGATCGAGGTCCCAACCCGAACGGAAGAAATGCACCCGAATTACGTTTCGTGGCATTGGCGATCCCTTCGGCGAATCTCTCAGGTTTGAAGACATTCACATCATCACCCCATAAGTCAGGATCATGGTGAAGTGCAAGATTTGAGACGAACAAAACCAAATCAGCTGGCAGAATCAGGTTTCCTAATTTAGCTTCGGTTTCAACTTTCCTTACCACGGCAGTCACAGGAGGATATAATCTTAGTGTTTCATTAATGATCATGGTCATCTGAATGCAAACACAGGTACTAATCATTAATCATTAACCATACCGAATCGATCCCGAATTTGACATTCATTCGAATATATGTGCTGAAGGGTTAGATTTGCTCACAGTCTTTAGTTTGCCGATGCCTTCTGGATTCGGATTTCGTCCACCGAAGACCTCGATCACTTCTCTCCTTGCTTTGTCCTGCCAATCTGGATGTGTTGCAAGAAGGAAGACAGTCCATGCGAGTGAAGAATTCGTTGTTTCTTGTCCAGCAAAGTAAAATGTCTTGCATTCATCGACCAAATCTTGTTCCGAAAGCTTGTTCTTCTTGTCTGTATCATGGTAAGCATTTAACAGCAATCCCAAAAAATCAGTGCCGAAGTTGTTGGCTTCACCATTCGCTACTTTCTCTTCTCTTTTCTTCACTATCTCCATCACACATTTGTGTATTCCTTTTGCAAGCTTGTCTGCTTCAATCTCATCAGCAGTTTTCCAAAACTTGCTGGAAGAAAAATAGAGCAAAATCCAATTATTCTTGGCTAGTTTCTTAGATAATTCAAGATTTCACCTTGAAAGAAAAGAAATCTTTACCTGATGACAGGAAATCTAGCCTTGAAAAAGTTTCTGTTTGTGATGACAGACAACTTGGTCAGCATGTCGAAAATCTTTTCCCCATCCAAATAACTGCTGCCGAAAGCTGTTCTGGAAATCACTTCTGAAGTCAGCAACCTGATCTGTTCAAACAATTCGATTTCTTTGCCTTGGAACTGTTTCCATCTTTCCAGCATCGTCTCCACACTTGCAATCACTGCAGGACTCATACTCTGCCATAATCATCATTATTTAACTATATTTTTCCACAATTATACTTTAACTTGGATTGGACTAATTTAAGTTGTTTCAGAAGCATACTTTCAAGCTCTCCCCATGAAATGCATGATTGGCCAATTTCCTATGCTTTGCCCATTTTTCACCTTCTGATGTCACAAGTCCATCTCCAAGTATCTTAATGGAGAAATCATCTTCCCCCTTCCTTTCTCTACTAGTCCTCTTTGGGAAAGCACCTTCATTACTTTTCAGTAGCTCTTTGGCAAGTTCAGGTTCTGTAATAATCAGCCGAGCACTAGCACCTATCCAACTTAGATGATTCTTCCCTACACAAAGATTAGATTGTTTCTAAAAAAAGGGTCTTAAACTAAATTGAAAAAAGGGTATTTAAAAACATCTCAATTCTTACCATATGAGTTGATCCTTGAATGAATTTGAGGTTGGACTCTGGGAAATATGCCATGTGACAAAGCAGGCATGGGGTTTCTCAAGGCTTCTTGTCTCAGTCTGAAGTTCTCTTTGTTGTTGCCATGGATGAACTTGTAAGGGGGTCCGGTGATCCCTTGTGAACTCATGAAGTGCTGTATACGGAGCGGCGTCCACCAGTATTTGTGTAGGATTTTGGTTAGAGCTATGATCAGTGACACGAAAATAGAGCCTGCTGCAACGAGGACTGATACCTTTGCCATGGGGTTCATGATTTTGCGGGGATGATCCTAATGAGACAGTGGAGATATCATATATATATTTTTATCTTTATGTTGAAGATGAGAAGAGATGGGAAATATGTCGGCCAGCTTTGGCATCATATGAAGTCATTAACTCTACGTGCACTAAAACGTATGGTTAAAAGTCAAGATTTCTCTTTGATTTGATCGAACCGAACACCCCGTGTAGAATACTAATTACTCCACATAGAAATATGACAGCACTATTTCTTGTTTGACAAGTATAGTTATGGCGATGTCAGAATTTACTGTCTTTGAAAATAACACCTTGAATTGACCAAATAGAAGCGTAAAAGATTTTATTTCTAGGTACAATAATGGAATGTTTATTCATAATATTATAGGTTACAAGTATAATTATAAACAATCCATTCAATAATTATATTTTGATTGAAAATTACAGTTCACTTTATTTGATTGGACAAAGAGTAACAGATAATTTTTTTATTCAAATGATAAATTACTCTTCAACGTTAGATTATAAATAGACACTTTATCCTTAATTTTTAGAATTAATTTTTATTTTAAAAAATTCAAAAATTGAAACCTAAGTTTTAACAAATTTAGTTTGGTCCCTTATTTATTTCCCACGGTCCTTAAATTTTTCGCTAAACTATAAAGAGGTATAATATTTATTTATTATATTAGTATGAAGATAGCACTAAAAAGTGGCACGTTTTGATTTTTTTTTTAAAAGATGGGTCTTGTTAAAAATCATTTCTAACACTAGGTTAAGGTCTTATAAAGGAAAAAGAGTACCCAAATATTAAAGAGGATTTACATCATTTTTGACAACTTCAGAAATAATCTTGAGACAAACCTCGAAATATATAAAAGAACTAGATCTAAGAGCCCATCGTGCAAGAACATGAGCTACTTTGTTCGCAGAACGTCTAACAAAATGAACAGTGAAACCATCATGACTATCAAGCAGAAGACGTAGGTTCTGCATGTGCAAACCTAACGTAGAAATATCACCCTCCACACGGTGAAGAGGGCCATATATCATTTACATTTTATAATTTTTATTAGTGTGAAGAATCCCATTTAGGGGTGGTCCTGTTGAATGGGAGAAGACATCTCATCTTAAGGTATCCCTAAATTTTCTTAGCACCGATTTAGTGATGGGAGAGTCTTAGGAGCATCCCGTTTGTATAGTCAAAGACAATATATCATGAAGGACATTGACTGTTCATCCTTTATTGATTCGAACAGAAAGTTACAGATCATCTCACTGGTTGACATCCTAATAGGAGCATATATTATATACTTATGAAGGGATCATAGCGGTTCAGTCTTTGTTGATCAGTTAGAGTGTAATAAAATTTTTCCTACTTCGTGTGTATGGAGCTTTGGCCAAAGAGCTTCTCTGTTTGTATGGGAGGAGGCGTCTCGATTTGAGGAATTATAAGTAATTTTAATACCGATCTAGCAAATGTGAGCATGTTGGTGGTACAAACGAAAGTTTTCAAATAAAAGGATGTACAATACTAACATCATTGATTCTTCTCCAGAGAGATTAACACTTTGTGATTCGGGATAAAAGTGTGTGAAGTATCCCACAATTCTATAATCATGTGAATCTTTAAAGGAGCTCTCGGCATCCTTCTCAATTGTATGAACAACGGTTTCATAAACAATTTATTTCTATTATCTTTTAAGTAAAAATGAGTGAATTATCCGCAAAGTACAAATGTGTTGGTCTAAGATTCCTGCACTTAGAATAAAAAAGAGAAGACCCTGAGCAACAAGTATTATTAAAATGGTTAGACAACGCATTAATTGCGATAATGAAGAGGTTGAGAGAGATTGGTTGCTCTTGTCTTGTTTGCCCCTTGTAGGTTCTACAAAATAGCAAACAAAATATGGTGCCTTACCAGTTAACACACAAAGTTGGAATGTTTAACCTATTCAAAACCCACACAAATCATTAACATTAATCTAGTTGCTTATTGGCAGCATTCCTTAAGGTTATATACAATGTTTGAGTGCAATGATGACCTTATTTCATGTCTCGGTCTTGGGGTTTAATAACTTTTCTAACAGGGACCTTCCTCACTTTGCAAAGAGAGAAGGATAACCTGAATTCCATGCTGTGGCACAATCAATGAATTAAAAACAGGCGAGTGAACATAAACCGGGGAGACGACGAATATGTATCGTTGCAGTATCATCGTGAGAACGATCTTTGCCCCGACGATCGCAAAGTTGGAACCGACACAAGTTCGAGGTCCGATCCCAAAGGGAAAATAAGATGTCACATTGTTGTTTGTAGCTATAGCCACCCCTTCTGAAAATCTCTCCGGTTTAAACAAATGAGCATCGTCACCCCAAATTTCGGGGTCATGATGAACTGCCAAGCTTGGGAAGAACAACTGAAGGTTAGCAGGCAGAGTGAACTTCCCCAGTTTAACTTCACTTTCACATCTCCTTAGAATGCCGACTGCAGGAGGATACAGTCTTAGGGTCTCATTGATTATATGGCTATCTGCAATGATGGAAAAAGAAAAACATTTAAGCTGTTTGGATCATATACAATGCATGATTAATAACTTAATTTCTTACGGTGTTTAGTTTAGACAAGTCATTTGGATGTGGATTTTGGTGACCAAACAACTTGATCACTTCCTCTCTTGCTTTGTCTTGCCAATCTGTATGGATTGCCAGCAGCAAGACAGTCCATGAAATCAAGGAATTGCTGGTTTCTTGACCAGAAATGTAAAATGCCTTGCACTCGTCAATCAAATCTTGTACGAGGATCCTTTTGTTTTCATCAACATCATAATATGCTTGTAAAAGCAATCCAAGAAAATCATTACCAAAGTTATCTATGTCTCCAAGTTTGACTCTTTCTTCTCTTTTCTCGACGATTCGCATCACGGAGCTGCGCATTAAACTTAGAAGCTTGTCTGCTTCAATCTCGTCCGACGTTTTCAAAATTTCACTGAAAAACAAGAAAAAAAACATTCATATCAAAGTGCATGGTACATGATAAGGCTAAGGTGGAAGGTACTATTGGTTTTTGGCAAAGTTCCACATTGGTTGTGTATAAGGAGGAGGGGAAATTCTTTTGTTATAAAAAAAAGCCATCCTCCTCCTTAGTTAATCATCCCACAAATATAAGTCTTATTCTATATTAAAGGCTATTTGTATTCTTTCTCTCTTTGTAATATTTCCTTTATTAGTGAAATATTTTGGTGTTCTCTTTTATGTCTATTTAATAGCTATTGTCGGGTATAGTTGTTGTTAATTATTATCCTATTAAAATTAATTGTCTTGGTAGTTCTGTCTAAGGAAAGTGGGTTTTAAGAGGGACCATTGTGACCCCTCATCTTTCCTAGAATATACCTTGGGGTGATTTTTAGTACAATCGTTTTCACACTAGTCACCTAGATAATAGTTTCGAAGGTGAATATGTTATTGGTGGAAATTAACCCGAATTCCACAACAATTGGTATCAGCGCTCTTGGTTTATTTTAGTATGCTCTATGGTTGCGGCTTAGGCTGATCTTTTACATCAGAAAAAATTTCCTTGGGATAATTGACATTCCGCATTGGCAGCTATTAAATAGAATTTGTAGCAGAAATAGCAGACACTTCTTCATCTTTAATTTTGGCAAGAAATGCTGTGACAAATGTTAGATTTGTAGTGGAGATTTTTGATGGCACCGGTCATTTCGGCATGTGGCAAAAGTGAGGTTCTAGATGCCCTATTTCAGCAGGGTCTAGACATTGCTATTGAAGGAGAGAAACCAGATGAAGTTGAGGAGAAAGAATGGAAGATGATCAATAGAATGGCATATGGTACTATTCGATCGTGTCTTTCTAGAGAGCAGAAGTATGCATTTTCTAAGGAAACTTCTGCAAGTAAATTGTGGAAGGCACTGGAGGAGAAATTTTTGAAGAAAAGCGGTCAGAACAAACTCTACATGAAAAAGAGATTGTTCCGCTTCAACTATGTACCAGATACCACTATGAATGATCACATTACTAGCTTTAATCAGCTGGTGATTGATTTGATGAATATGGACGATATTTTGAAGACAAAGATCTGGCTCTGATGTTGATGGGATCACTTCCTGATGAGTTTGAGTATCTTGAAACTACTCTACTTCATGGGAAGGTTGATTTGTCTCTCAGTGAAGTAACTGTTGCCTTGTATAGTTATGAATTGAGAAAGAAAGACAAACAAGAAAACACAAGTGTCGAAGCAGAAGATCTTGTTGTTAGAGGCCGTTCGAAGAGTCAGAATAAAGGAAGCAGAGGGAGATCGAAGTCAAAGTCCAGATTGAGCAAAGATGAATGTTCCTTTTGTCGAGAAAAAGGGCACTGGAAGAAAGAATGTCCCAGGCTAAAGAATAAAGGCAAACCTGAAAGGGAGAAGGCTATCTCAGAATCAAATGTGGTCGAGTATGATGATGCAGATTCAGATTTCGCATTCGCTGCTACGCCATCAACCAGCTGCTCCAGTTCATGGCTGTTAGATTTAGCTTGTAGCCACCATATGACCCCCAATAGAGAATGGTTCTTTGATTTTAAAGAACTAAAAGGTGGAATTGTCTACACAGCAAATAATTCCCCTCTTGACACACTTGGGATTGGTTCAATTCGCTTGAGGAATCAGGATGGATCAATCAGAACCTTAACAGGTGTCCATTATGTACCAGATTTAATGAGAAATCTCATCTCTGTGGGAACCTTAGAGTCAAAAGGTTTAGAAGTGAGGGCAAAATATGGGATTATGAGGATTATCTCTGGTGCACTGGTGATAATGAAGGGAATCCAGAAAAGAAACAATGTGTATTACTTTCTGGGTAGTATAATTGTTGGGACAGCAGCAGTGGCAGCTTCTACTGATGAACATGAGTCAGAAGCAACCAGGTTATGGCATATGCGCTTGGGGTATGTTGGTGAAAAATCCTTGAAATTACTCATAGATCAAGGATTATTGAAGGGTGCTCGGACTTGCAAATTAGCTTTTTGTGAGCATTGCATCAAAGGGAAGAAGACGAGGGTGAAATTTGGAACATCAATCCATGATACTAAAGGTATTTTGAATTATGTTCATTCAGATGTATGGGGGCCTTCCAAGACAACTTCATTGGGAGGAACAAACTATTATGTCACCTTTGTTGATGATTTTTCCCGGAGAGTTTGGGTGTATCCAATGAAGACAAAGGATGAGGTGCTAGGATTTTTCCTTAAATGGAAAAAGATGATGGAGACTCAAACAGACAGAAAAATCAAACGTCTCCGTACAGACAATGGTGGAGAGTACAAAAATGATCCATTTCTGAAAGTCTGTGAAGAGGAAGGGTATTGTCAGGCACTTCACTGTCAGAGGTACACCACAACAGAATGGGGTGGCAGAGCGTATGAACCGGACATTAGTGGAGAAGGTTCGGTGTATGTTGTCTAATGCTGGGTTAGGCAAAGAATTTTGGGCTGAGGCTTTGGTCTATGCTTGTCACCTTGTCAACCGCTTACCATCGACTACTATTGGTGGTAAAACACCATTAGAGAAATGGTTTGGAGTACCTGCTACAGATTATGATTCCTTACATGTGTTTGGTTCCACTGCATACTACCATGTTAAGGAGTTAAAGTTGGATCCAAGAGCAAAGAAGGCGATCTTTATGGGGATCACCTCTGGTGTGAAAGGTTATCGTCTTTGGTGTCCAGAAACAAAGAAAATAATCTTCAGTAGGGATGTTACCTTTGATGAATCTACCATGTTGAGAAAGGTGACTTTAGAAAAATTAGACCAGACAGATGGAACTCCCAAACAGGTGGAGTTTGAAGGAAGCAAGATTGTCCCAACCAGTAAAGAAACTGATGTTGACTCTCCTATGGTAGAAGAAGAGTCAGATGAAGAAGATGTTCAGACCCAAGAACCTCCACAGCAACATGAATCAATTGCACTCAGAAAGGGAAAGAGGACCATTAGACAACCTGCTCGTTATGCTGATATGGTCTCTTTTGCATCACCAATTGCAATTGATGGCTTTCCTGCCACTTTTAATGAAGCAGTTCAAAGTTCAAAACATAAAAAGTGAAGGATCACCATGAATGAAGAAATACAATCCCTTCAAAAGAATCAGACGTGGAAACTAGCTAGTCTTCCGAAGGGAAAGAATGCAATTGGGTGCAAGTGGGTATATGCAAAGAAAGATGGATTTCCTTACAAGAATAACATCCGCTACAAAGCAAGATTGGTGGCTAAAGGCTAAACTCAAACGGAGGGAGTTGATTGTAATGAAGTATTTTCTCCAGTTGTAAAACATTCCTCCATCAGAATTTTGTTAGCTTTGGTAGCACAGTTGGATTTGGAACTAGTTCAGATGGATGTAAAAACTGCATTTTTACATGGAGACTTGGATGAGGAAATCTACATGACTCAGCCAGATGGATTCAAAGTTGCTGAAAAAGAAGAGATTGTGTGCAAATTAGAAAAATCGTTGTACGGATTGAAGCAATCTCCAAAGCAGTGGTACAAGCGATTTGTCAAGTTTATGATAGGGCAGAAGTACACAAGAAGCAAATATGATCATTGTGTGTATTTACGCGAGCTAGAAGACGGATCTTATATATATCTTCTTCTTTATGTTGATGATATGTTGATAGCTTCCAGGAGTCAGACAGAAATTGCGAAACTAAAGACTTAATTGAACAGGGAGTTTGAGATGAAGGATCTTGGTGAAGCGAAGAAGATTCTAGGCATGTAGATATCAAGGGATAAGAAATTGGAGAGGCTTTGTTTGTCTCAGAAAGAATATCTGAGGAAGGTACTAAAACGTTTTGGCATAAATGAGATGTCAAAACCAGTTAGTATACCTATTGCTCCTCATTTCAAGCTTGGTGTATCAATGTCACCTAAGGATGATGCAGAACGGGAATACATGTCAAAGGTTCCTTATGCAAATGATGTTGGTAGCTTGATATATGTAATGGTGTGTACGAGACCCGATATTTCACAGGCAGTTGGGGTTGTGAGCAGGTATATGCATGATCCTGGAAAGGAGCATTGGCAAGCTGTGAAATGGATTCTGCAGTATATTCTGAACACCGTAGATGTTGGTTTGATCTTTCAGTAGGACAAACAAGACGGTCAGTGTGTAGTTGGGTATTGTGATTCAGACTATGCAGGTGATTTGGACAAGCGTCGATCAACTACTGGTTATGTGTTTACATTTGCAAAGACACCAGTCAGTTGGAAGTCCACCTTACAGTCAACAGTAGTTTTTTTAGACTTCGGACCACTGAGAATCCTGCTGATATGTTGACAAAAGTGGTAACTGCGGTCAAGTTTAAACATTGTTTAGACTTGGTCAATATTGTTACAAATTAAAAGATTGTTTTTTAGAGATGTGTGTGGAATTTGCCAAGGTGGAGATTTGCTGGTTTTTGGCGAAGTCCCACATTGGTTGTGTATAAGGAGGAGGGGAAATTCTTTTGTTATAAATAAAGTCATCCTCCTCCTTAGTTAATTATCCCACAAATATAAGCATTCTTCTATATTAAAGGCTATTTGTATTCTTTCTCTCTTTGTAATATTTCCTCTATTAGTGAAATATTTTGGTGTTCTCTTTTATGTCTATTTAATAGCTATTGTCGGGTATAGTTGTTGTTAATTATTGTCCTATTAAAATTACTTGTCTTGGTAGTTCTGTCTAAGGAAAGTGGGTTTTAAGAGGGACCATTGTGACCCCTCCTCTTTCCTGGGAATATACATTGGGGTGATTTTTAGTACAATCGTTTTCACACTAGTCACCTAGATAATAGTTTCGAAGGTGAATCTGTTATTGGTGGAAATTAACCCGAATTCCACAACAGGTACCTGATGCTGGAAGCCTGATTTTAAACACATTCCTTCGTATAATGTCGGAATATGTCTTGGTCATATCGAAAATGTTCTTCCCTTCCAAGTAGCTACTCCCGAAAGCGGTTCTCGATATAATGTCCAAAGTCAATAACCTGAATTCTTCAAACACCTCAATCTCTTTCCCTTACTGATGTTTCCATGATCGTAGCATCATTTCAACACTAACAATTATCTCAGGAATCATTTTTTGCCATGAACAACCCCTTAACATTATGTGTTCTAGTAACCATTTACTGATAAAGTTTTGTAGTAGGGAACTAGGAAGCTTACTTTGAGGCATTCCCCTTGGAAAGCATGGCTTATTAATTTGCGGTGTTTGATCCATTGTTCACCAACGGATTTGGCGAGGCCATTTCCCATTATCTTCTTGATGTAGAACGGTGGCGACGCCTTTTGAAATGCTTGATCTCTGCTATTCAGCATCTCCTTGATTAACTCTAGCTCTGTAATATCTAGTTGAGGCTGGCCTCCTCTCCAACTAAGGTATTCTTCCCTATTCCAAAAACATATACATACACACATATATCATAATAAGAAATTTAAGAACAAATGAAGAAGATGAAAGCCAGCCTTACCATACTTGTTCTTCCATGTATAAACGTGAGGCAACACTCTGGGGAGTATATCATCTGATAACCCCAAGGGTTTGGTGAGAGCTTCGTTTCTCATTTCCAGAATCTCTTTGTTGTTTCCATGGATGAATTTGTAAGAAGGACCTTTGATTCCTTGCTTACGTAGTTGATACTGCATGCAAATTGGAGTCAACTAAAATCTGTGCAAGAACTTGAAGAGAAGTAAGAGCAAGCATAGGCAAAATAAGCTTGTGATAATCATCATTGGATCTCCCATTTTATGGAAGGCTAATGCTGCATTGTTAATTTGACTTTAAATTGCCTAAGGGTTTGGCTTCATGTGAATGATTATTGAGATTATTTTTACATTCTTTCGGTTTCAATCAACTTCATGTTTCAATAACATATTAATGTTGTCAACTTCATGACCTCAAATCCTTTAATTTTAATTGCATTCTTTCTCTTCCAATTCACTTCCTGTTTCATTAACATGATATTGTCAACTTCATAACATCTCGTTTACCTGTACCTGTAGGTGATAACTAGCAGAGCTACGAGGAGGTATAGGCGTATAGAAGCTGTTGGATTAGAGTTTGACTCGAATTTAAAGTGACACAAATTAATTAATATATAAATATTGAAAAAGTAGGAAATCCAGCTTGATTAAAAGTAGAAAATTTTATTAAATTAAATTTCTTATTTATTTAGTTTTCCTTTGTAATCAAGTATTTATCTCTATAAATAGATACTACGGGTTATGTTAGATATCAAATTTTTCTTTCATCAAAATCATCTTATATTTCTTCCTTCATATTAGTGAAATTCTTCTCCTCTGCCTGTGATTAATTTTTTCCTTTTGGATTTTTCACGTAAATTAGTGTTTTTTATTTTTCTTTTTTTGTTCTTGTTTATTTATTTACCGATAATCATCATTTCGATATTATAATAATTGGATCTCCCATTTAATGGAAGGCTAATGCTGCATTGTTAATTTGACTTTAAATTGCCTAAGGGTTTGGCTTCACGTGAATGATTATTGAGAATATTTTTACATTCTTTCGGTTTCAATCAACTTCATGACATCAAATCCTTTAATTTTAATTGCATTATTTCTCTTTCAATTCACTTCCTGTTTCATTAACATGATATTGTCAACTTCATGACATCTCGTTTACCTGTACCTGTAGGTGATATCTAGCAGAGCTACGAGGAGGTATAGGCGTACGGAAGCTATGATAGGTATTTAGAGTTTGACTCGAATTTTAAATGATACAAATTAATTAATATATAAATATTAAGAAAGTAGGAAAATCAGTTTGATTAAAAGTAATTTTTTTATTAAACTAGATTTCTTTTTTATTTAGTTTTCCTTTGTAATCAAGTATCTATCTCTATAAATAGATACTAAGGGTTAGAGTTAGTTATCAAGTTTTTCTTTCACCAAAATCCTATTGTATTTTCTTCCTTCATATTAGTGAAATTCTTCTCATATTCCCATGGTTTTTCCCTTTTGGGTTTTCTACGTAAATCTTGGTATTCTTTATTTTTTTTCGATCGTGTTTATTTGTTTGTCGATAATCATCATTCTGATATTATAACAAGTTAGTATTAGAGTTTCGTGTTCAAGATTATGACAACAATGAAGTATGATATTTCATTGTTGGATCGAAACATCAGGTTCTCGCTATAGCAGGTAAAGATTCAGAATGTTCTTGCACAGTTAGATATCTAAGATGCAATAGAAGGATTTGATGAGAAACTGATAACACAATGGACGAATGAGAAAAAGCGTTAGGATCGTAAAACAATTTCTCAGGTTCGTTTACACTAATTAAATCAAATTTTACAGGATGTGTTGAAAGAAAAAATAGATGCATCTTTGTGTGTGAAATTGGAGCAACTTTGCAGGTAAAAATCATTGACCGGCAAGTTGCACCTAAAGCAACGTCTTTATTTTCTCAAGTTAGCTGAAGGTTTGTCTCTTGAAGAGAACCTGACCGCATTCAAAGAAACCTTATCTGATCTAGAGACTTTAGAAGTGAAGTAATCAAGAAGATTTATGATTGATCCTCTTATGTTCGCTGTCTCCTTCCTACTCGTCTTTCAGAGATACAATCTTGTACAGTCACGAAACACACTCTTGAAGAAGTTTACAATGACTTGCACTCGTTGGACAAGATAAAAATCTTGTATCTGGTTTCGAGCCCCAGACAGATGGTCTCGTGATGCATGAATTGACTAGTTCAGACAATGGGAGAAAAGACAAGCATTCTTCTGATAATATTGAAAGGGGTAGATCAAAATCTTCCAACCAATGTAAAACTTGTCACTATTGTAAAAAGAAATGTCATTTTAAATCAGAGTGTTACAAGTTGCAAAATAAAATCAAAAGAGAAACTGAAGAGCATAACTCTGGGAAATTTGGTAAGGTCGGTATAGTAGAGGAGTACGATGACGGAGAACTCCTAGTTGCGGCTGACGACAACTTTATAACAAGTGATGAGTGGTTACTTGACTCTGATAGTAGTTTTCATATGAGTCCTAATCGTTACTGGTTTGCGACGTAATAAGTTGTATCTACAGGTGATGTATTTTTTAGAAATATTGTCCCTTGTAAAGTCGCAGGTATTGGCACAATCAAGATTAAGATGTTCGATGGGATTGTTCGAACACTTGATAATGTGAGACATGTTCTAGATTTGAGTAGAAATCTAATTTCCTTAGATACTCTAGATTTAAAAGGATACAAATTCTCCAGTGAAGGTAGAGCTATGAAAATTTGCAATGACTCTCTTGTTGTGTTGAAAGGACAGAGAAAGACTACCAAGTTTTATGTTCTACATGTTCAACAATTTTAGATAATACAGTTGGTATTTCATCAACCGTGTCAAATAATGTTGTTGAACAAAATAAATGTGGGCAGAACGGTTATGTGAAAAAGAAAAGAGTTCAATTTCGTGAACATAATGAATTTGAAGATAGAATTATCATTGATAATCGGGATCGGGATGTGCATAATATTGCTTGTGGTGAAACATTTGTGAGCAAAATTGGCACTTATGATAACCATGTCTATGTGAAGATTACCCCTATGAGGGGTGTTGTGGAAGAGATGGAGAACTTATTCGTTGAAGTGAAAAATTGTTTTTGTTGAGTTTGGGTGTCACATCAAATTTAGGTGTTTTGTCTCGAAACCTTTGCGCTTTCAGAATTCGCGTCAAGGTGGAGATTTGTTAGAGTTTGATTAGAATTCAAAGTGTCACAAATTAATTAATATATAAATATTGAAAAAGTAGAAAACCCAGTTTGATTAAAAGTAGAATTCAAGGTGGAGATTTGTTCGTTTTGATTCATTTTCTATATAGGATACTAGATTCAAAAAATTAAACTAAAGAGCATAATTCTGCAATTTTTATTTATTTTCGGAATCAATGTTAGATTAGTGGGATTGACTCTGAGCATGACGCATCTCCAATTATTTTTGAACAATTTAAATCCCCTTTTTCTCTAATCCTAATCTTATATTCCTTTTTTTTTCTTTCTAAATCCCTATTATTTTTCATCTTTATCTAGATCTAAAATTGAAAAGTTCACAACTACAGAAACTCCAAAGTCCATGGGACCGATCTTACTTCTTTTTGCTACTCTTTACTTTTATTTATTTATTTTTGAGAAAAAGAAATTATTTGACAATAATACGACGCTTGTCAAGCCATGAAAAGAAGAAGAGGCTTACCAATGGTGTACATTGGAAGATGAAGGATAGATTTACACAGAGTCAAAACATTGTTCTAACCAGTTTCGAAATCCATTCCGAAGGAAAGCTAGAGATCGACGAGTAGCTTATACAAGAAGCAACCAAGAACAACTTTAAAGAAGTATAAACTGAGATTTTATTCAGAGGTAGAAAACATGCTTATATGGATACAAAGGTTTTTGGCCTAACTATTAGTTAGGAATATCAGTTTTATAACTGATTAACAGATGTTTATTGCACTGCCACATCATTATGGTTACATACTTAAGGTTACATACATTATTTTAAGGTGATATATGAACTTGTTTTATGTTTTCTAACTTGGGTTTTCCTCACTCTGCAAAGAGTGGAGAATAACCTGAATTCCATGCTGCGGGACAAGCAAAGAATTTAGAACAGGCGAGTGAACATAAGCAGGGGAGAGGGTGAATCTGTATCGTTGTAGTATCATAGTGAGGACAACTTTTGCCACCATGGTCGCAAAGTTGAAACCGACGCAGGTTCGAGGACCAATCCCAAAGGGAAAATATGCTGACACATTGTTGTTTGTAGCTTTGGCCACCCCTTCTGAAAATCTCTCAGGTTTAAACAAATGAGCATCATCACCCCATATTACGGGGTCGCGATGAACAACCAAGTTTGAAATGAACAAGTGAAGGTTAGCAGGCAGAATCATTTTCCCCAATCTAACTTCCCTTTCACATTTCCTTACAAAGACGAGTGCAGGAGGATACAGTCTTAGGGCCTCATTGATTATCATGGTTATCTGCAATGATGGAAAAAGAAAAACAGATAAGCTATTTGGATCATATACAATGCATGATTACTAACTTAATTTCTTACAGTGTTTAGTTTAGACAAGTCATTTGGATGTGGATTTTGGTGACCAAAAAACTTGATCACTTCTTCTCTTGCTTTGTCTTGCCAATCTGTATGGATTGCCAGCAGCAAGACAGTCCATGAAATCAAGGAATTGCTGGTTTCTTGACCAGAAATGTAAAATGTCTTGCACTCGTCAATCAAATCTTGTACGAGAATCCTTTTGTTTTCATCAACATCATAATATGCCTGTAAAAGCAATCCAAGAAAATCATTACCAAAGTCATCTCTGTCCCCAAGTTTCACTTTTTCTTCTCTTTTCTTGATGATTCGCATCACGGAGCTGCGCATTAAACTTAGAAGCTTGTCTGCTTCAGTCTCGTCCGACGTTTTCCAAATTTCACTGTAAAACAAGAAAAAAAAACATTCATATCAAAGTGCATGGTACATGATTAGGCTAAGGTGGAAGGTACCTGATGCCTGGAAGCCTGATTTTAAACACATTCCTTCGTATAATGTCGGAATATGTCTTGGTCATATCGAAAATGTTCTTCCCTTCCAAGTAGCTACTCCCGAAAGCAGTTCTCGATATAATGTCCGAAGTCAATAACCTGAATTCTTCAAACACCTCAATCTCCTTCCCTTGCTGAAGTTTCCATGATCGTAGCATCATTTCAACACTAACAATCATCTCAGGAATCATTTTCTGCCATGAACAACCCCTTAACATGATGTGTTCTAGTAACCTTCTAATGCTAAAATCTGCAGTAGGGAACTAGGAAGCTTACTTTGAGGCATTCCCCTTGGAAAGCATGGTTTATTAACTTGCGGTGTCTGATCCATCGTTCACCTACAGATGTGGCGAGGCCATTTCCCATTAACTTCTTGATGTAGAACGGCGGTGGCGCTTTCTGATAAGCTTTGTCCCTGTTATTCAGCACCTCTTTGATCAGCTCTAGCTCTGTGATCGCTAGCTGAGGTTGGCCTCCTCTCCAACTAAGGTAATTCTTCCCTATTCCGAAAACATATACATACACACATATATAATAATAAGAAATTTAAGAACAAATGAAGAAGATGAAAGCCAGCCTTACCATACTTGTTCTTCCATGTATAAACGTGAGGCAGCACTCTGGGGAGTATATCATCTGATAACCCCAAGGGTTTGGTGAGAGCTTCGTTTCTCATTTCCAGAATCTCTTTGTTGTTTCCATGGATGAATTTGTACGAAGGGCCTTCAATTCCTCGGGAGCCTAGTAGATTCTGCATGTAAACTGGGGTCCACCAAAATCTGTGCAGGAACTTGAAGAGAGCTAGGAGCAGGCAGAGGAAGAAACAGCCTGAGAGAAGAAGCATGATTGGATCTCCCATTTCTCGATTGCTCGGTTCCCTGTTAGGAGCTCTACATTAATGGGAAGCACGTGGAAGGGCAATGCTGTTTGATACAAAAATGTCAGTTTCTTGGTGGGGACGAAAGGTGGAGCGCAAAACAAGATTAGATGCCAAATGACCGAAGGTTTAGCTCCATGTGAATCATTATCGTGTTTATTAAATATTAAACTTATAGATTTGGATAACAATTCTAATCCAGAAATGAATAAATATAGTCTATAGTAGATCAAATATCAACGTTTATGAGTGGGGATGGTGGTGGTTAGGTGTCTCCTTCATGGGGATTGAAATACCATGGTGAGTGAATCAAAGTTTTAAAAAAGCAGATAGCTGAGTCAGTTATTGCTCGTGAATCGTGCAAAGTACTGAGTCAGAAATGAGTCGGCAATGCGATGCAGCAAACAGCGCAAGAATAGTCTTTGTTGCTTATCATAGAGTGAAGATGCGTGCTGGGTTAATTCTGCCAACTGCTAATTGGTCCAATGTCACATTTGTTTTATCTTATAAAAAATAAATCACGTGTTTGTGTTTTATATTCATCAATATAGTTTAAATAATTTGTGAAAGAAATTTAACTAATTTGTTGTTGTTGTTGTTATGCCATCAGTGGTTTTCAAGAAGCACACGGTTTTGTTCAAGTGAGAGGATGACATATTTCATGGATTAAATTTGTCCTTTCTATAATAAAAAATAGAGTTTTATATTTTTGATTTTTTTTGGATAAGTAAAAGATTTATTTATCAAAAAAGAATCAATAAGTTGTTACAAAGAACAATACAAACACTATGACAAATCTCAATCTAGACATAGCCTCCTATTTACATCGTCCATCAAGTTCATGCTGCATCTATACAATTTAATTCTTATAGACTCTCTAATTTTATGTACAATTGCATCGACCGAACGAATCATACCTCTAAATTGCCTATGATTACGTTCCTCCCAAAGAATATAGACAAAACCAGTCCAAGCAATCTTGAGAATACGAACAAGAAGGGATTTACCCTTCAAATTCAAGGTCAGCCAGTGTAAGGCATCATCCCAGCAAAGAAGCGTCTGCTTCTGAAGACCACAAGTCTACAAGATTACATCCCATACCTCTCTTGCAAAGGAACATTCCAAAAACATATGATTCCGAGATTCCTGCTCAATTCCACATAGACCACAAATATTATCAACCTGAATTCCAAATCTGGCTAATATGTCCTTGGTAGGTAGCCTATCTAGAATCACCATCCAGGCCACAATAGAGAATTTTAGGACATGAGCTGGGAACCAAATCAATCTGTGCCAATCAACCTTGACCCGCCTCTCACGGATTTGGTCCCAGATCCATGCACCCTTAATCTGTGACAAGTCAGCAACATAACAAAACAATCCCCTAGCCTCCTCCCTCAATTTAATCAGCTTACTTATGATCTAGCTAAAATGAGGCTTACAGTCAACTGTCCAAAAATCCATAGACTTGAAACAATAAGTTTTAAGCCAAGCAATCCACAAAGAGCCATCATCAGCTAGAATGTTTCTGATGAGCATCATGCATCAGGCCTTACTCTAATCAGCAAGCTTCCTCAAGCCCAGACCACCCTCAGATTTCAAAGAACAAACCTGACTCCAGCTCACTCTAGCCCCCCTTGCTGAAGTATTACATCCTTTCCAAAAAAACCTCATACATAATTTTTCAATATCTCTGATGACACCCTTGGGCAAGACAAGTTGCCTGCTCTAATAGCCAAATATACTAAACAGAACCGACTTTACCAACTGTAATCTCCCCCCAAAACTTAAGTGCTTACTCGACCATTTATCAATCCTATCATTGATTCTCACAAGTAAAGTTGAGCAATCCTTGCTAGAAAGTTTTCGAGTGACCAAAGGCACACCCAAGTACCTAACAGGCAGCTGGCCATTTTTAAAACCAGTAGCTGTACAAATCAGATCCAGACTACACCAAGGCACCCCACAAGCAAACAATTCAGACTTCATAGCATTAAGCCTTAAGCCAGAAAGTTCATAGAATCTGTCTAAAATGCTAATAACTCCCAAAACAGACTCTAATGATCCATGGCAGAAAATGAAAATGTCATCAACAAAACAGAGATGAGCAAGGGAGATTTTTTTGCATTTTGGGTGGAACCTAAACACACCATGCTTAACAGCAACATTCAACAATGATGAGAGAACATTCATCACAAGAACAAAATAGGTAGGGGGATAAAGGATCTCCTTGCCTAACTCCTCTAGCACCCATAAAATATCTTACCAAACTACCATTTAAGGAAATGGAGTACCTAGGAGTTGTTATACAAGCTTTAATCCAACCACAGAATATTTCAGGCATGCCCAAGGCTTGAAGGACTGGCTATAAAAAATCCCAAGAAACATAATCGAATGCCTTTTGGAGGTCAATCTTTAAGGAACATCTAGGAGAAAGGTTTTTCCTAGAATAACCCCTAACAAATAAATTTTATTTATATGTTATCGAGAGATTTTATCAAATAATTTTTTTAAATAAAAAAAGGTTAAAAAATTATTTTATTAAAAAAATCAATTTTAATATAAAAATGAGTGTTCAAATTATTCAATTTTTTCTTATTCGAGTGTCTAATGTTATTAACATTATTATTTTGAATCTCATAACAGTAATTAAATAATTTATTTTTCTAAGAAAATTTTTAAAATAAATTATTATATTTTAAAAAATAAAAATTTCCCCCACCCACCCGGTCTCCTCTCCCTCCCCTCCCCTTTCTTTTGTTAAACGATTGGATTTAGACCCACCTGAACAAAGTATTGCATTGACACCCGCCACTTTCGTTAAACGATTGGAAGAAGAATTGAGAAATATCGATGTTCTTAAACGTGAACTTTCTACTGCTCATTTTCTTGTTAATGGGTTCTTTTTTTATTTTCTTTTTGGAACAGAAATAAAATCTCATGGGTTGCTTGAATCTTCTTACTGCTCATTTTCTTTAATCTTTGCCATTGTATTGTGACATCACATTACGTTCTTTGAATCGACGTCTAATCACATGGGTTTGTAAGGCGGCACTGCTATGCTGTCAATTGTTTGTCAATTCGTCGATTTACGTTGACCGGAGGTATTGTGGTTTTGGCCAGTCGGCAATGTTGGAGTTATCGGCAGGTCGGCGTTGTTGGTTGCGACTGGTGACCGTAAGGGATTAGAATTATAATTTTTTTAGGGTTTTTTAAATTATATTTTAACTTTTTATTTTAAGTAAAAAATTTCAAATTATTATGCGCATGTATCATTTAATTAATTTTTTTAATAATATTAGGGTATGACACTTAAAATGATGACACTTATAATATTAGATACGTGAATTGACTGAAAAATATTTTAAGAATCTAAATGAGAAAAATGGATAATTTGATATTTATTTTTATATTAAACATAAATTTTAAAATCTTAATTTTATTATTTAAATTTATGTTGTTTTAAGTGTAAATTATACAAGTTAAAAAAAAAGTTTAAATTGTATGAATTTGAGGCTCAAGTTTTCTATTTCCTATCGTTTTAAATTCTAAGAACCATTTATCCCTCGTAATAATTTTTCATGCGAACCGAACTACTCATTACTTATTCTTGATAAGTGGGTTGCTGTCAGTTTGATAATAACTCGAAAAAGCGAGTCAGAACCCACTGGGTAATCTGTTTTGGGTATTTGTCCCAGTATCTTCTGGTAAATGCACAAATTTAGTAACAATAATCAAGCCCTTGACTCGGTCATCATCTTGTCTCTCTCTTGATTTTGCCGTTGTTTTCCTATTATAAACACAAGTTGTAAATTGACAAGTAACTAATCTCATCATGATTTGGTAGAATAAATAAACAAACTTTGAAAGGGTCTATCAGAAAACAACAGTCATATGAGTTATACGGTACCTTATTTTTCATCATTTGACATCAAACTACGATAAACTTGAACTAAAATATAAAATTATAAATCCGGCCTAGTATTGGTGAACCATTGATTATGACCACTCAAAGTCAAGTTCTTTGCCAAACGTCATTTTGCCAGTAGTATCTGGTATTGTTTATTAGGCCGTAATCAAAACTATGAGCTGGTGCTTACCAGATATTAAGCCTCCGGAGGCACGGCACCGCGAATTTTTGGTGCTGAACAGCTAGAACGACATCGACCTCCACCTAATACCGAGATTGCTGATATATATTCTAGCTTTACATACATTGGGACAAACCAAAACCAGATAGAATGATCTTTCTTTGCTTGAAATGTATATACATTTTCATCTATCTGTATTTTCATCAGAAACCATATGTTTCAGCATATGAATCTGCTTATTCTCCATTGGAAACCATTCTTCTCGATTGTGGCTCTTCAGCTATGATAGCTTTATCTTATGATGGCCGGAATTGGACCACTGACAGCTCACATTTCATCGCTTCTAACTCCGGTAACAGCTTCCCTGTATCTAGATCGTCTTCGGAAGTGACATCTGTGCCTGAAGTTCCCTACATGACTGCTAGGATCTTCCACTCCCAGTTTACTTACACATTCAATGTGACCCCGGGCTCGAAGTTCGTTCGACTTCACTTCTACCCCGATTCTTATACGAACCTTAATGCCACGAAATCTTTTCTCTCTGTCACTGCTGGAAACCTTACTCTTTTGAGAAACTTCAGTGCCTACCTCCATACCAATCACATCAAGTCACCTTACTTTTTCAAAGAGTTCATCGTCCATGTCGAAAATAGTACACTAAACTTAACGTTTAGCCCTTCAACAAACGGTACCAACAGCTACGCTTTTGTGAACGGGATTGAAATTGTTTCGATGCCCCTTGATCTTTACTATCTAGACAACAATGTATCTGCAATGGAGACTATGCATAGAGTTAACGTTGGAGGCCGAAGCATACCTCCTAATCAAGACACCGGGATGTCCCGTAGTTGGACGATGGATTCAACTTACATCTTCGGATCAGCTTTTGGAGTGGAGAATTATGATTTTGATGCTTCAATCACATACACCAAAGAAGTTCCAGCGTACACTGCACCTGAAGAAGTATATAAGACAGCTCGTTCGATGGGTCCTTCTTCCGAAATCAACATAAACTACAATTTAAGCTGGACCTTTCCTATAGACTCTGGCTTCATGTATGTTATCAGGGTTCATCTGTGTGAGATTGCAGGGGAGATAAAGATAAACCAGAGGGTGTTCGATATATTCATCAACAACCAAGTTGTGCAAAGAGGAATCGACATCATTGCATTGGGATATGGCAATGATGTTCCTTTATACAGGGACTATATTGTGTTGGTTCCAAACCAAACTATGAAGCAGGATCTAGAGCTGGAGCTACACCCGAACCTCAAAACTAAGCCTCAGTACTATGATGCCATCTTAAACGGAGTGGAGATTTTCAAAGTGAGTGATAGTGATGGAAACCTTGCCGGACTCAATCCTTCATTCGAGAATGGATCGAGCGATGACGGAGATGAGCCATCTTTCAGTTCAAGTTCATCGAAAAGTTCAACCACAGTAATACTTACCATCACTGGCAGCTTGCTAGTTTTTGTTCTTGCAATATCCCTTTGTGTTTACTTGGTTGCTTTTCTGCGCAAGAGAAAACTAGAACAGGCAAGGAAGAAAAATGCCAAAAGTTCATCTTCATATCAGTCTTTCTCCATCAGTGAAATCAAAATGGCAACCGATAACTTCAATGAGGCAAAGCTTATTGATAAGGGTGCATTTGGTCTAGTTTATAAAGGTTACATGGACCGGGGGAGTATTGCAATAACTATAAACCGAGTGATTCAGGCGATATCGAAACAGGAGATGGATAAATTTGATGCAGAGATAAGAATACATCATCATATTCGCCATCAAAATCTCGTCCAGTTGATTGGTTATTGCAAGGAAGAACATGAGGTGATACTCGTATATGAGTCCATGCCCAATGGCACCCTCTTCGAGCTCCTCCATTTCGCCGATCAAAGGCAGCAATCTCCTCTCTCGTGGAACCAGAGGCTCGAAATCTGTACTGGAGCTGCACGAGGCTTACATTATCTCCATTCTTCTATGGCATCCCCCATAATCCATGGTGACATCAAGACCAGCAACATCTCTTTAGATAGGAACTGGATGCCAAAAGTTTCAGGTTTTCTGCCATCCAAATTAGCACTGATGATGTCACCTCATAGCCGTATTAATCCCAACATGAAGCGTACCATTGCACACCTGGATCCTGAGCATTATAAGCTTCGAAATCCGACAGAAAAATCAGATGTGTTTTCATTTGGAGTGATGCTGTTGGAACTACTTTCTGGAAAGCAGGCCATTAATCCAGAGGCTGATGCTACTAATGCTAACAACGAGGAAAGCTTGGTTCAGTGGGCATTAGCTTGCATCGAGAAAAGTGAGTCTGACCGACTAGTGGATCGGCATTTAAACGGAAAGATTGTTCCAGCATCACTTGCAAAGTTTGTGGATATCATAGAGAAATGCTTGGCAGATGAAGGGGAGAATCGACCATCCATGATCGAGGTGCTTGGCAGCCTAGAGTTGGCACAGCAACTGCAATTGCAATGTCTTGAAAACTCAAATAAGTCAGCTACAGACATGGTTTTTCATAGTAGCTCAAATTTTATGCCAGGACTAGAATTCTATGGTGTAGGCCGTTGAAACTTCCAAGCCATTCAGAAATGAATGCCCAAATGGTATTTGAATCAGCTTGTATTCCAATCCACTAAACAAATGGTCAAGTATCCTAAAATTCGATGACAAAATCGAATTAGAAACCAAAAGCTTCAAAATCCAACCAAGTAGAAACCAGGGCACATTCATAATTTAATCCTGCATGATTAATAAGGGTGATTACTCACTATTTCAATGAAAAAGATTGTCCCACCTGCTTTACAATCAAATTGAAGGCATGCATTTATAAACCTAGAAAACCATTTTTCAAAGGCCAAATTTGTAGTAAAATTACAACAATTGCATAGTACAGTCAAATGGTGTATTTACAGCTTCAGCAAAGCCGATCCAAACCCAGCATCTCCACTGCAACAAACATGTCCTTTTAGGCCATTAAAGCATCAGGGAAAAGATCCTAAAGGGGGGACACAACTGTGTTCCTCTTAGCCCCATAATGTCCATGGCCATTAATAAATACACAACACAAACTTTTTTCATCCACACACCAACCCCTCTTTTCCTTTATCTCAATACACACTTTAGTAGTATTATATTTACAAAGGTCAAATTATGATCTTGGTCCCTCTACTATATATACTAAAATTTGAGATTTGTAGAGATTTAATCTCAAATTTTAGTAGAATAGAGGGACCGAAACTCGTAATTATACAAATGATGGTGTTTGAGTTTAAGCCAAGAGCCAGAAATCTTTGTGCCGCTTAGTGGTGATCAAATAACCTCCAAGTTTTTTGCTTTTTCTTCTCACTGCAACTGCCATGCAACTGGCGTTTTGGATGCAGTACTCCACGACGCCGCCGGTTATCCGGCTCCCCGCCCACATCATGAGGAGCCGCCATGTCATGGACTTCTTTTTATGCCCCAAAACCAGAAGCGCCGCCCCTTGCTTTTTGGCCTCTTCCACTATTGTTGGACCTTTCTCTTTTCCCTCCACCACAGCTACCTCAACTTCTACCTGTCACATACAATGTTTGAACTTTTAATTTCATTGATAAAAGGTGTCAATTCATGGCTGCCTCAACTATCAAGAAAACGATCTACTTGTATGTATAATTATAGAAGTTAATGTTGTCTAATTATGATTATAGTCCCTTTACTATGTTGAAAATTGTGATTTAATCAATTTATTATGTTATTGGTAGGTCAAATACATAATATCATTAATTGCTTTAGTTAAAGTGATGACATGTATATATATGTATATTGGAAAAGTCTTAAGCATCCGATTGCCATACAAAGATAAAATTAAGATAAAACATTAGGATGGTTAAATAATTAATTTCGAAATTGATAGAGACTTAAATTGTATTTAAACCATAAGGAATATGATACTTAATTTTTTTTAACATAAATGATAAAATAACAACATAAAAACAAGTTAATATCATCATTTTCAAAATTTGTAAAATAATAGTTTAGTCCCTTCAAAATTGTGAAATCGTTAGTTAGTACATTAGAAAAGCTATAGTTTGACCCCTTTAAAAGTTTATAAAAGTCTAACCCCTAAAATAGTTCTATCTTTATAACTAGGATTGTTATCAATTTAGAATCACTAATAATATTATAATTAAAATAAAGAGAGAGAAAAATCTTAAATTTTAACATAATAAAAGGTCCAAAACCATAATTATATCAATGTTAAGCCAACCTCCGGTCTCTTCTGATTGCACATGGTCTTCAAGCTGGAAACTGGTTCATATCCCCTCGAAACTTTGTTCTTGTTGGACTCATCATTTGTATCCATCACTGTATAATTAAAAACCATTAACCAAAAGCATTCTTTCATGGTGAAAATGATAAGAAAATTCGAATTCCAAGATGGGATATAAAGTTAAAAGAAATCGGATTTTAGGAGGAGACATACAGCTCCAGAAACCTTGTTTTGATGGCTTTGTGACAGAGAGAAGAACCACCGTGTCATGACACTGGACAGCATGAGACAGTGCCCACTGCAAAGCTCCCTTGGCTTCAATGGTGGAATCGACGACTACCATGATTTTCCGTCCGAGTAAAAAGCTTTGTCCATGGTTATGATCAATAGTTGCAGGTGCAGCACGATTCAGATTAGCCTTGGCTTGCGTCGGAGGAGACCGGACTCGAACACGAGGCCTTATCCTGTTCAAGCAAAAACTCGGCAAGCGAGTGGCTGTTCTTCTGCCCATGTCCTGAGATGAGAATCTTGAAGAAGAAGAGAGCTTGGTAATAATGATGGCAGGGTGTTTTGTTTCCCTTTTATGTTCGATTGTGGGGGCTGTTCCTCAACGTGCTTATCATGAAGTTGTAGGACCATCCTGCCATGTTAGTGTTTAATTGTTTCCTTTCTCTGTCTTTCCAGTTAACACCCAAATTCTTCTTGTTTAAGATTCTCTTATATTCTATCATCATATATATCAACTCTTAAACTCTCAACACTCTTTTTTTTTTCTTTCACTAATACAATATTATCATATATCAATCTATAAATTTATAATTTTCCAATGGATTTATAAAAATAATACGGTTTTTAACTTCACCTTTAGGTTTAGTTACAAAATAAATGCTCAAATTCTTTTTAAGTGTCTAAAAGTATAACGTTTTATTTTATAATCATTCTATCAGGGACGTTAAAAAAGTTTGTAACCCACACATTTCTTCTACATTTCCCCTTTTTTTTCTTTCTATTTTCTATGGAAACAAACCAAAACATAAAGAGAGGCCAGATCGGAAGAATTTAAAGAAGAGGAAAATTTATTTTGGACACCAATAGAAGCTCTAGGTCTCAAAAGCCAGTCCCTAACACTTCAATTCTAATCTATGTCCTTCAATAAATTTTTGGGTAAAAATATACAAATGGTCCCTCGACTATGGCGTGTTGCTTTGTTGATTCTCTCAAATATTAAAAATTATAAAATGGTCACCCACTATTCATATATTTCAAACTCGTCTTTTTCTGTAAAAAGATTAACGACCGAGACGGTTGAACGATAACCTATTGATTGAGATACGATGAAATCATATTTTAATGATGCTTACCGACACATTCGTTGCTTTCAATCACTATCTCGACAACATAATGCTTTCAGCATTGATTTAATGACATAATGTAAACAGAGAGTCGATCGATAAAATATAGCTCAAATGGTTATGGGAACAAATTTTATCATATCTCAGTCAATTAGTTAACGTCCTATAGTCGGTAGTAGGGATTTAAATAACAGTTTGCGATCGCAATAGCGTACATGATATAGCGGTATCGATACTGTCCGATACTGTAACACCCCCAACCCATATCCGACCCGGATACGAGTCCGAAGTGTCACGTTATCTTTTCAAACATTTATTCGTATAAAATATTGAGTAATTTAAAAACTTTTATAACACTCAACTTATTCAAAACGTTTACAAAATTATTCAGAGTTTATACAATATATTCTTTTGAATACATGCCAACTAGAACTTATAATAAAGTACAATATAATCACCTCTTTCTGATCTGACATTGAGTAAGGAGAACTGACCTGTTACTCCACATCGCTCTTTACTCTCTCCATACCTACGTGTAAATCACTTACACGCTAAGCGTTGACTTAGTGAGGCTATAAAACATATAATAAAACCACAAACCATTTCATATAACATAATGCATACTTATACATATCATAATATATTTATCAGTACTCATATCATTATTACTAATTTCTTTCTATCATGTAAGCATATTGAACCTTTCTATACTCACCATCGAGTATCCATGTCATTTCACAACAAGCATATAGTAACAAGTTATTTATTATTTTAAAGCCCTTGCATTAGCCCATGTATACATTTGAGAACTTAAGGTATGTGAGTACATTGTCTTTTACCTTATTACATATTTCACATCAATCACATTTTTATTCCTATAGCTCTTTATCACATGTTCATATGATCTTATCACCTATACCTTTTCATATAACCTACATATACATACATACATACATACATACATACATACATACCATACAGACATATACATACATACATACATACATACATACATACATACATACAGACTACATACATACATACATATACATACAATAACATACATACACATACATGCATCATATTATCATACTCCTATAGTATTTATCTCTTTATCTGTTCATTTTAATCCAATAACTTATATAAATGTATATATATATCACGTATACTAGTTCCTAGGTCCCATAACACTACAATATTTTCATATATTTGTAATCACGTAGTTATTTTTCAAATAATTCATGTCACCCATATGATTTCATATTCATATGTTATTATTATATTCTTTCTATGTCCTTTCCATACTTCTTATTTCATATTCTTTATGAAATCATATTGATCATTTAACTATTTCACATATTAAACATTTATCTACCTATTTACACAACTTATAAATATATATACTGTAACATGTCAATACATATGCTCATCATACATATAAACCATAAAAAACACATCACACACACTTCATATACCTAATATAGATATCTCGTAACTCATTCAATCCCATATGACACATATATTCATATTCTGGAAAATAGACTTACCACAATCTGCATAGTATATCCCATAATGCATATGGTATGAATTCATATCATCTTTAATAATATTGAATGAATCATGTATCAAGATATTAAATCTAGACTTATCGCAAGTCTAGAACTGAATATACTAACATAATCATGTTATGCATATGCACTCACCTTAGCCTTGTTTGAATTGAATCAATTCTAACCCTTCGATTACTTTGAATCAAAGTCACGTTCAATATTTACATAATTTACATTGATACATATCAGTATTAATTACTAATCTATTTCTTAGACCAAAAGAAAGGTTTATTTCTATTTCTCTTGAAGTGCATCGATGCATTCAACAGTGCATCGATGCATTCTTTAGCATGTACATCGATGCAGTTACCGAGGATCTTTATGACCTCTGGATAGTTACCGAGGATCTTTATGACCTCTGGATAGTTACCGAGGATCTTTATGACCTCTGGATAGGTCCTTCGGAACATTCATTGAGCTGTGGTGACAGCATACGTGTGCACAACCTCATAATACTCGTATTCCTTGGGTTATCAATAGTGTATATGGGCTTAAATAGGACATAACGAGGATATATATAATTGTATCTTAATATGGTATTATTATGATTTATATTGTCTCATATGTGGTATAATAAATGATAGTATGATAGTATAATTGCGTTTGGATAGTAGACGACAGTTTATATTTAGTATTTCTTTATGTAATTATGCCTCACTAAGTCTATGACTTAGCGTGTAAGTGTTTTTACACGTAGGTTTCGAAGAGCATGAGAATCAAGAATAGGAATTTGCAGATCAACATATCTCCACTCAGCGATCAGATCAGAAGGAAAGTCATAGTAGGTATTTTGTTGTATGTAGTGTGTTGGCATGTAAGAAAAGTGTTAGTTACAATGCTCTGATTAGTTTTGTCTGTTTGGTTAACTCTGTACAATGACAATGTTATTTTAATAAAAGTTTTAAATTTCATTGGTTTTCGTTAAAAGTTTAAAGTTTGAAAAGTCAATGTGACACCTCAGACTTGTATCCGGGTCGGATACGGGTTGAGGGTGTTACAGATACCGCTATTGTATGACCACAATACCCGCAATTGTATGACCACAATACCCGCAATTACCACAATAACAAACACTATGTCTGCAATCGCGATAAACACAACGCAACTAAAAATGAGATCACAATCGTTATTTAAATCCCTGATCGATAAATCATTTTATAACTTTTATTGTCGAGACTCAACAAAGAGTATTTGGGGTAAGTACAAGAGTATTTGTTTAAAAATAACTCTCAATCATCTGATAATGAATGCTCATACCTCTGACATTCATGGTGCTCGAACCCAAAGACCTTAAAAAGTAACAACGATTCTTTTACCACAAAAATCATTTGATTGATTAATAAATATAATTTAAATACTTAACCATCTTAAACACACATTCATCTTGAACATATATTCATATCATATACTCGTATTAAAGCTTAATATTAATCATAATAGAACTTTATTCTATAAACTTTTGACTTTCCCTTGCTTTTGGTGGTTTATGTGGCGTGACTAAAACGCCACCAGCTGCTCATGCTGAGAACAAAACATAATTAACAAAGAAAAAGAATACTGTTTTTGAAGCTGTTAGAAGCAAGACGATTTGCAAAAGCATAAAAAAGGGGTCAGTCAACTCATGATTTTAATTTCGCAAAGCTAACAATACTTGCAAAAAGTAAGGTCCAATGGGTGAGTGGTCCCTTCCAAATTCATTTTTTATTAGTATATAATAATAAGATAGTAAGGAGAGCCACACTTCCTTTAACAACTGATATTACTCAATAAATTTGATCCATTCCGAATTCTTAACTTCTTTTGATTTGACATTTGCATTAAGCAATTTACCACTTCAATGCCCCGTATGTTTCCACCAATGTCGTTAATCTAAGCTATTAATCTTTCTATTCGATGAATCAAGTTATGTGATTCTAAACTCCTCATCAAATTCATATCTTCATATATATTACATAACAATATTAATTATACTAAAATTTAATCAATAATTATATATATAAATATAATATGTAGTCAGTTGATAGGGCATCAGAATTCTTAAAAATCTTATGTTAAAGTAGGGATGTCAAAATTACCATGAGCTTAGGTTAAAGTGGAGATGTTAAAGTAGGGATATCATATCTCTATAAAGATTAATAATAATATTATTTTCTGTATAATATTTTTTAATATATATCCAATTTAATTTTTTAATTCATATAAAGAAGCTTCGTGGGTGCCATAAAATCGGAAGTAGAGTCCTACGCAGTTTGCAGTTTATTTCTAGGTATAAATTTATCATTAAATTCAATCTTTGTTTGTTCTTTGTATTTAAGTGAACTAAATCCTTGGGTTCTTATCAAGCTCTCCTCTTTTAAAAAATCAGTAATTCTCAGTCTTCAAGGTAATGCTTTTTCTCTCTTTTTACAGTTAAGTTTCCTTCGATTTTTCTTTTATTAATTAAGATGATCGACTTGGATTTTGTTTCATGCCTTGTTATGATTTCAGGCTTGAATCATGGGAGCTTGTTGTTCTAGTTTCCACATCAGGGAACATGAAGAAGATGGTTCCCTTTAAGACGTTTTTGATTCTATGTATTCGTTGTTCCAGTCTTATGAATTTGTCCTTATGCAGTTGACCGGTGTAAACAGCGATGTGCAATCCGATACCCCGGCTTTGAATTCTCAAGTCTCAGCCCCTCTGAGTTCCAATGCTGCAACTAATGATATACAGTCCGACAATACTGTCACATTGGCTCCAAGGGTCTTGCATTTCGGAGAAGATACCTCATGCTCCTTCGAGGAAAAGGATCATCAACAGATTAAAATACGGGAGAATGAATGTAAAGGAGACAAGTCGAGTGGACTTCAATGCGAAGGAAGACGGACGGTAGAGTCCCGGTTGAAGTTCTCAAATGAGAAACCTGAAGCTGAAGTTGCTTCTGCCTATGGATCATCAGAGGATAAGTATGGTTGTCCCACGTCTTAAAGGTAAATAAGCGCCTTTCGAATTGTTGATTCCTTAATCAGCTTATATTAGATATACATTGTCTTAATTCGACTGACTTCGCCTATCTATTTTCTGTCGCATAGTATGAACCTGAAAATCCACGAATAGTTTAATGTTCCCACAGTTACCACCTTGGTTGCATATACGAGTGGATGGAGAGATCAGCAAACTGTCCAGTTTGTGGAAATTAGGTAATGTGTTTCTTACAAGCTTCGGCAATTGTTCCATAATCCTTAAGATTTAACAGCTGTTTTAAGTTCTATCAACCATTACCGAACATTTTATTCTTGAGTGTTGAGAATCGAATACTAAATCAGGAACTTTTAGCTCCTCATATAATATGGTAGATGAACAATTCTAGTGTCATACTTCGTCTAGCATGCTTAGTTTGATTCATTTGACCTTTTCCTACAACATATGACTGATTATCGATTGAATTTGCAGAAGATGATGTTTGATGAAGCAGCTTGAAATCGGATCACCGGAGACACAAATACTGAACATTAACATGATTTTTGAATTAATTTTAAGGGTACATGTCAATAAGTTTCTTGGTTTGTACTTGTAGTTTGACAAGCAAGAATTACAGATTACTGCATTACCATTCATACAATGGTATTAAACAATGAATCTTTTTCCTGATGCAAATTGCCTTATGATAGGCACAGCAACTGATGATTAATAACTAGAGTAATACAAGATCCAGATATACACTTATCATCCGCATAGATACCTATATAACTATATATATAGATATGTATGCTAAGTTAATGCAGACATAAAGGCATAAGTCTTTATTAACATAAAGTCGTAAACCGAAAGCATTGATAAAATCGTACCGAATTTCAGGCAGCAAAGCATCCCAGATGGCATGAATAAATAGGTTCCAGAGTAAGATCAAGTTCATTCCTCCTCATTTCTGTTGCTTCTTCCTGGTATGTGCCACTGCATCAGTCAAATCTTTAACCGAGTTATTGTCACTTTCATTATAGACACTAGAAAATAGGTCCCAGATGGCATGAATAAGTACCCGATATTCAGACAGGGCGGAGGCTGTGGCAGCAGAAAGGATGATGAGTTGAGGCCATGGTCTTGCTGCCCCCACTGCGACTGCTGCTGCTGCTGCTGCTGCGCGACTGTCTTCTCCCTCTCCTTGATCTACACATGCAAAAGAGATTGCAAACGTCAAGATTCATACCTCGTGTTTACATTCCATATATCGAAATTCATACAATTGATTCAATAACGAAAACTGGATAAATTGATGGGGGAAAAACATGTCAAAGGGTAAGGTAGTCACCTGCTTTGCTAGCATGGTATTGTGCTCCTGTATTGCCTTCTCCTTCATATAGGCACCACAGATAAAGATGACATTTCAAAAACCTAAATCGATTTAGCTTCGAGTTCATATAACGCACAGCATATATGTTCTAAGTGTCCTTACCTTTCTTTGAAGCTCAGAGATTGACTCATACATGAGTTGGTTCTGCAGAAAAATTGAAAGGACACAAAATTCATCACTAAAGCAACAAGAAAACAAATCTAATGGTAAAGACAATATAATGGGGGGGGAAGAAGCATGCTTTTTTTGAACGAATAAGCTTAAGAGCAGTATCAAGCTGCTGTTCCAAATTCTGCAGCTCCTTCAGACTCAGTGAGTCCAATTCTTCTCCCATGTAATGCCTGGAGAACAAATAAAGCCCCCATGTAAGATATGGAAGTTTTGATTTTCAACTATACCGCTATAATATTCGTATTTGACACATATTCGGATATGATCAAATGAACTTATGCTAGTACGTACCTGTGATTTCTCTGTAAGAGCTCAACCTTAGCCTTAAGCCTATTGTAATCCATGGACCAGTTGCCCTGTCACAAACAGGTTTCAAATTCCAACACAATTTTCAGACCAAAATTATTGTACCGAAAGACAAAACCTAAGATTCTGTAATGAAACGACAGCTGTAACCATTAAAAAGCCGGGGGAAAACGTAAACTTCAAATCAGATAACCCCCCAAACCCTTTTTTGCTGTCAAAATGCCATTTGCAAACACTGTTATAATATAATTAAGATGGTAATCATCATGGAAACTTGCGAAACATCAACTGAGTGCAAGACGTATTTTGGTACCTGAGGATCAGACTCAGAAGCAACAAGCTGTCTCTCTGCATACGAATACCTTTCATAACGTTCAAGGATCGTTTCCATGCTGTTGCAGAAGATATCAGTCTCTAATGGACAGTATTTGCTTTCCCAAGTAAAACATATATACGCATGTGTATGTACAATCGTTTCTTTTCTTAAAAAAAAGTCATATCCTTTTCACGTGTATAGTTAGAATTTTTTTCTTAAATTTTCATGTATGTGTAGAATCTTTCAATATCATATTAGGGTAGTAGTCTTAATATCATCGGCTTTCGAACTTCAAACCCTGGACAATCTAATCCCTTTCCCATTATTAAAATATCTAGCTAAAAAATGAATAAAAATTGAACACAAATTGCAAAGATGTTCACCATTCTTGGTTACTAATTACTTTAGTTCTGATTGATATTATTAGGCCTGAAGTGGCATTGGTGACTTACAAATCACTTCATTAGCTTGTTTTAGGGTTATATGTAGCAACACTTGTTGATGAAGGGACATTGGAATTTCAAGAGTAAAAGTTATTCCTTTGTGCCCAAACCCTACTCTCTTCTTCTTCTTTTTTGCAAAAATCCTTATTTTTCTGAAAAAAATTGCTAAAATCCCTAATTTTAGAACAAAGGAAAACCCTTTTTTCTCAATACCATGTATATATATATGTATATGGGTTTTCGCAAACAATGTAGGCATAACCATGCTGTTATGGTCTTTCTTGTTTCTATCTTTAGAAGAAAATATGTTTCTCACCATGATTTTTTACTTTACAGATGCCAAAAGATGGAATTCTGTGCATTCAACAGATGCTTTGTATTTTCTCTTAATTGAGAAAGTTATAATTTGACCATCGGTTTGTATATATATATATATATATATATTATTTCTTCTTCTTCCATTGGTCGATAACTTTCTTTTACCCCCCAAAGGTTTCCATTCTTTTGCTACTTCAGCATCCCCGAAACACTTGTAAATTCCATTACTGATATAGTTATAGTCACGTTTTCAAGGTCTCCTTTTCGCGTGAAACTCATTAACATTCCCCTTAATTTCACCTGCTAAAACTTTTGCATGAAACCCAGGAAAGCTGCTGAAGAACTTTCAGCAGGTAAAAAGCAAGGAGAAAGTTTACCTGGAATCACTAGAGTATTCAAAGAGCTTCCCTTTGTGGGAGAAGACGATCAAAGCAACCTCAGCGTCGCACAAAATGGAGATCTCATGAGCTTTCTTCAGCAACCCAGATCTCCTCTTGGAGAAAGTGACTTGCCTGTTGATTTTGTTCTCGATCCTCTTCAACTGAACCCTACCCCTCCCCATGAGCAAAAAACCCAGAAAACGAAGAAGATGAAGATGGATGAAACTAATTCTATTTTCTTCCTGTTATTGTTTGGTAAATGTGAAGTGTTTAACTGGGAAAGCATGCACACATATATAGAACTGGAAAATGAAGAGAAACTAGAAAGAAAAAAACCTGAAAGTAGAAGTGGTATTAGGGGAAAGAGGAGAGGGTTTGGACTTTAGAGTTAAAAACCAGAGTGGTTTTTAGGGATGTGCTGTCGGATTCTCATTGGTTAGAACGTAACAGTTCAGTCGTTACCGTCTCGTTTTGGAACATAGCCTATAGATGCCGTCAGATATCTGTACGGAGACCCTTCGTTGTCACACACTTTCCAGCTGACGGCGGAGATCTTTCCCTCTTAAAACAAGATATTATATTATTATATGTGATTAATATGCCTTTAATATTTATTTTAATGGAACTCTAAAATGGTAATTTAATCTATTAACTATTTGTCTAGAATTAAATACCTGCAATTGAGGGTAGAGTTAGGGAGGTACATTAATTTTATGTAAAAGCTAGTGCTCGTGAATTAATATATTTAATGAGAGTGGTAGCATAGTAAATATCTTATTAGGAATCAAGTTTATCCATAAATCTGATTAGATTTGAAAATATATATTTTAAGTAAAAAATTGTATTTAATAATAAAAAAAATTATAAATTTAATCATTCAATTTTTTCTCACTCTTATTTTAATCAATATAATTAAAAAGTAATAGTTTACTCACTACTTGATTTCCTCGTATTTTGGTGATTATAATTCTTTTTTTTTTGGTGAAAAATCTTCAAGTTTTAAATTCTCTTTGATTTCTCGATAATGAAATATATTCTTTCAAATTCCAACAATGAAGGACGAGGAAACGAGTTGTATATCTTGATTCCATATTGATCGAATTATGCTTGTTATAAATCAGAATAGTTTAGGATTTTTTGTGTTTTAAAGTGATTTGAGTAAAACCTAAACTGATAGAGTGGTAGAAGATGATAAGATAAGTTGGTTGATATCTCGAGTTGTATGTAGTAACTCTATGTTGATTTGATGATAGATATTATAGTTTGAAATGGTTAAAGTTTCTTGAGTTTTGGACTTGGTGTTGAATTTTATGACTTTCAAGGTGACTTAGGAGAAATCTAAATTGATAGAATGGTAGACGACGATGAGTCAAGTTCAACGTACCTTGTGTTGTATATCTTGATTCCATACTGATCAAACAGTGGATATAGATCAAAATGGTTTAGAATTTATGAGTTTTGGTTTTAGGGTTGCATTTATTGAATTTTAAAGTAATTCAGGTAAAATCTAAACTGATAGAGTAATAGGATATGATGAAAAGAGTTCGTCGATATCTTGAGTGATTGGTGAATGATAATTGAAGCATTAGGGTGAAATAAGGATAAAATTTATCCTTTGAGAAAAAGGATAAAATGAAAAGGAATAAAGAAAGAGAAAATAATGTGGATGTCATGGTAACAAAATTCAATTTACATCAATACACATTATTGTAATGTTACTTTTTTTTTTTTACTTAATTCTCGAACGATTAAAATAGAAATAAAAAGATAATTAAATAATAAATTTACAATTTATATTGAAAATATGTAATTGAAATTCGATTCACCCTAGCGGAAATCAAGCAAAACAATTTTAATGGTAGTACAATTAATGTGCATGGTGACCTTAGAAGTTCGAGATAAAGACACCTCTTGGAGAGTATCATAGAAGTTTCTCGTTTCGACCCTCAACATTATGGTTAAATCTTTAATGGCAAAGGATGAAAATGTAAAAGGGAGAAAGGGTCAGGGGGTCGGTCGAAATTAATTTTCCAGTTTTGTACCCTTTTACTAGAATAGCAATTCTTCTTCTTCTTCTTCTTCTTCTTCTTCTTCTTCTTCTTCTTCTTCTTCTTCTTCTTCTTCTTCTTCTTCTTCTTCTTCTTCTATTATAATATTAAATTATATACGTAATGTAACAGTCATATTACAATAATTTTTAAGATCACTGAAATATCATGATTATGTTCGTAATTTAGAAACATAATACTCTTTCCGTCCTATTCTATATTATGCAAAGTCACAACGTTTCAATTATTTTCTTGATCACCCATTTCATTTCTCTCCCCCTTCTTACCAAATAAAGACACATTAGTAGTATTATTTGAGATTCCTCCGTATGAACTTATTCATGTTAAAAATGGATGACAAAGGAAAGTGACATGTCTTATTGAAGAAATAGAAACAAAGAAACACTGTTCGAAAACAGGTTCTATATGTAGACATAAATCTAGTGAAAAATAGGGCAGCCCTAGTCTAAAAGATGTCAAATCTTATCACAATAATTTTTTTCATCTTCATAGTGCCATACGCATTTTTGCTTTTGTTGTGCACAAATTTCATATCGCTGGCAATATGGTAACATATATAGCGAAACCAACGGAATCTCACCCTCGTGGGTTCAAATTCGAAGCATATATATATATATATATATATCATGATTCATTTACACAATGTAAAATTATTTTTGTTTTAAACATATTTAGAATTATTGGATGAGTGAAAACTTACACGGTGTAAATTTATTTTAATTTAAGACCGTTAGATGAACGAAAATAAATGATTGAGATTAACTCTTTATTTTCTCATTTCTTATTATTAATCTCATTCATTTATTTTCACCAGGTGTTCCAAATTCAAGTAAAAGTAAAACTAAAAGAATTTTATATTGTATAATCAAATATCCATATATATATATATATATATATATATATGCACATGTATGAGTGTATTTCCATTGTCACGCTGACTTTACACACACGTGAAGCAGTGGCAGTGGACAAAGCAATAAGTATCCTTTAGCTGGAACACGATGATATTCACTGTTTTTGGTCTTCATCAATGGTTCTAACCCTTGGGGGAAAAGTTCATTTGGAAAATGTGAAATGTCACCTTTTTTTTCCTGAGTAGTTATAAGAGTGTTGAGTCAAGTCTGATCATATATTTTTTTTCCTTGGATAAATTTTTCATCCACAGTGAAGAAGGAAACGATGAGTCTTTACATTATTAGTTTTTAGGGTTGAGTCAAAAGATTCGATTTTTTCCGAGTTGAATCGAGTTATACTCATCCTTAGCTAGGTATGCCCTTCTTTGAACAAAGCACGGGAGTAATTAAACACATATCATACGAGTAAACACTTGGTATTTTTACATTATTGGAGCTTCGCCCCATACTCCAAACTATGCATGCGTGCATCCGACATAAGAGATACAACAAAATATAGGTTGAAACATGGAATGTGCATAAATTATTCTAAATTTCTTGATTTCTAATCACTTTCATATGAGAAAATATAGAATCCTTTTAATTAAACCTCAAACAATCAAAGCATCCAACCAGGGATGAACCCACTTGGTGCAATTGCAGAGCCTATAGCAGTATCCTCATCTGTTATATTACTAGGATTATAACTGCACCGAGAAAAATAAATTTCAGAAGTACATAATTGACATAATCAGCAAAGAAATTAAAATACATACCCCATTTGCAGAGAAATGTCGCAATGTAGAGGCTCGAAAAATCCATCCGACTGAGGCGGCACCGGCGGTGGATGGTTGTGTGGAACGCTTTGCTCCCCAGTTTCCCAAGTCGATCGGATCATGGAACTACTTTCCTCCAGCTGCCAAAGTATTGCAAACGTACGTAGCAAATGCTATTAAGATCGATTACAGTCAATATCAGACGTAAAATATTAAGGCTTTCGAAGATTTTCTTTTACCTTCCTTCTCAAGTTTCTGTTGGTTTCCAGTAGGACTTCTTCCTGTATAAAGAATATATCAATGGCATTTGGTGGATCATATTCATACCTTTGTTGAAATATATTAACATACCTTTGTTTGCAGTTCAGAAAGTTGGTCGATCATCATCTGCATCTGCATTCATGAAAGAGAAAACTGAGATACTATTTTGTGACCTAAATCATCTAATTGAATGAAAAAAAGAAGTTGATTTTGATTACCTTTCTAGACCTGATTTTCCTCAATGAGAAGTCCAACTGATGCTCAACCTGCTCCAGTTCCTTGGTGCCCAAATCACCCAAATTCTCCCCAAGAAAATGTCTACACGTGACAAAAGTACATATTTTCCACATGAACAAGCAACTTATTTTATGAACAATATGACCAAGAGAGACGGTTTAATTCACCTCTGAGAATGCTGAAGGACCTCAACCTTTGCTTTCAGCTTCAGATATTCCTGGTACTTGCTCTGCTTGACGTAACATGCATCAGCACTTTTGGATTTTTTTTAGAGCCTGAGGCTGGTATAGAAGAGATTAATTTAATTCACCTGAGTGTCAATTTCTGATTGACCAGGTTCCAATGCTCCATAAGTGTAGCTATTGTACTTCTCAAGTATCTTAGCCATGTTGCTTCCATAAAACATGCAAAGGAAGGAGGTTAGTATATGACAAATCCGAACCAAACATGCGTGATCGGAGATGGACGCAGTATTTTATGTCTGTGGTGCAAACTTAAGATATTATATTAAAAGTTTTGTGGTACGAAATTAGATCATCAATAAAAATACAAAAAACATTTAAACTATATGAAAAGTTAAAATTTACAGGAAGTGTGATCGTATCTCAACACTCTTTGGTCTATCTCTACACGTGATGGTAGGAGAACTTGACATTCTCAGGAACTCTTCATACCTTTAAGCCAAGTCCTCGTCGGCAACATAGTGTGCGCCTTGATTCTTATAATTCTTCAAAGTTTTAGATTATTAGAAAACTATATGCTTGGCTAATTACTGGGACAAAAAGCACAAAGTATGGGTATTTTCTTTTGTCTTCTAAGAATTTACCTTTTGTTTTGTGTCTGTCATCTTTTACTTTTATGCTACCTTTTATTGGGGCAATTTTTGGCTACTTTATCCTTGATAAAATGCTTCTTTTACTCTTTGTTTTTGAAATTCAAGGTAGGGTTCATTGATAGAGAAAAAGAGTGAGGAAACTCATCAATTTCTAACAAAAAATCTATGACAGGACGGGATAAGGAGTTAAGTTTTATAAGCAAGTTCAGACATTTGTATATTAATATTATAAATGAAATAAAAGATTTATTCTTATAATAAATTTTGACAGTATTCATTCTAACTTGATTAACTATTAGATCAGTAAGCAATAATTATACCAAAAACTAGTCACAAACATATATAAGAATACAAAGACCTTTACATAGGAAATAATACCGCATCATGTATGCTATACAATTATATTATTATTTCAATAATAGTTTTTTCCTTGGAACTAATTTTTCTGAAATTTAATCATTTAATTGATTTATATAATATATTTTAGATAATATTCAAAGGAATAGAATGTTTCTCTCATTTGGTAATTGAAAATTTCTTATATATATATATATATATATATATATATATATATATATATATGAAAGCTTAAATATAATATTAAGATTTTATCATTTTTTTTGGTTTAAGATCTTCTAGAATTGAGTAAAGTCGGATTTTTTTATTAGTCTGGGATGATTACATGATAGTATATATTTAAAAGAGTTTTAGTAGTTTAACAATGAACGTTCAAATACCCCTGTAGATGTCGTGCTAGAACCCATAAACTCTAGAGATAACAATTATCCCTTTAACTACTAAGATCACTTGATTCTTACAATAAAGTCAAATTCTTATATAGGATCAAAACTCTTCCAAAACTAATTTTCTTAATCTATAAGAAAAAAATTAAATTCTTTAACACTCGACTCAAATACATAAATTTCATAATTAACTCTAGAAAGTTAGGAACGAAAGATAAATGTATAGATACTGCAATAAGACAAAGACACACATGGCATAACAATAAGAGGACAATGTATTATACAAGCAAATATGTGAAGATCAGTTAAAGATATTGTCCAGACAATGTATTATATGTGTAACCGTGTCAAGAAGAGTCAAAGATATTGTCCTTATACATGTTCATATCGATGTGTACATGTGTTGAATGTCTTTTGGTTAAAGGTTGGGCTCATTTGTAGCAACATCAAATGATGAAACAAGATAAAGATACCTTAAAGCTGCAATGGATTTCTACGTTTTAAGCTAACTATTTCACTTATTCAAAGATGGCAACATCATTTTACATTTCCCAAGACCCTTAATCATCCCTCCCAAGCCATCATCAAACCGTGTGCAGAACAACTTCAAACACTAAAAGGGCAAACTTTTCCTATGAAAACGAATCTGCACTAATTCCATGAAATCATGTATAAATAGATCTCTGTGAACAACATATCCATGAAGAAGAAGATGATGATGAAACACTAAACTGATTCAAACCCATGACTTAAAATCAACAGCAACAACAAAGGGAAATGAAAACAAAGAAAAGCAGATAACCCAGATTGAGATTTTTCAAAGAAAACCAGATATATATATATATATATTATATATACCTAGAAGTGCTGCAAAACTCATAGAGCTTGCCACGATTGGAGAAGATGATGAGAGCAACCTCGGCATCGCAAAGAATCGAGAGCTCATAAGCCTTTTTCAGCAACCCATTCCTCCTCTTTGCAAACGTTACTTGTCTGTTTATCTTGTTCTCGATCCTCTTCAATTCCACTTTCCCCCTCCCCATTACTGCAATATTTTTATTATGAAACGAAACAGAAACCCAAATTCCCTGATCTCTTCTATTTAGGGCAACAAGGTGTACCTCTTCTTTTTGTTGTTGTTTATGAGAATGTATGAGGGAAGTCTAATACACCATAGCTATTAGGTTTTCACTGTTTCGTACCTGAAAGAGAAAAAGGTGGGGAACAGTAGCGTTTTAATGTATTTATCTTCTTCCAGGGCCTTTAACTTTTAGCTAGCTTAAAAACTACATCCCTACCATCGCCACCTACATATTTATACTTCATAATATTTCTTCACGTAGCAATACGGAGTTTGATTAATTATATGTAAAGTTAAGTCCTGTCAGATCTTTAAACACAGTTACAATCTTTCAATATTTCATTCAACTTTAGATTAAGTTTTATTTTAGTCGTTCAAGTTAATCTAATAACCATTGAATGATCTTAATGGTTAAAGAATATTATTTTTATTTGAGATGTTAGATTCTAACAGCTGCATCTATAATGTATATGTGTATTATTTATGGTTAAGACTTAAGATTATAAATATATATTATATTGTACTCACCCCAAATAATTTTTAAAAAAAAGCTATTTTAATTATTTATTTCTCAAATTAAATATTTATTATTAAATCATTAACAATTAAATGACATATGAAAGTTAAATAAATATTTTTTTGTTATTTTTTCACATTTTCTTCATCAAATATAAGATTTTCTTCAATTTTAATTGTCACTAGAAATTGTCATTATGTGATGTATTTTTATGTCACTCTAGACAATAGTGTTGGATCTAGAAATTAAAAAATAGGTTCAAAATCTTAATTATCACTAAAAATCATCGTTTTCGATCTATTTTAAGAAAAATGGGTATGCAAATTTCTTTTTTTTTTTAATTTCCCTTTATATATTAAATTAGATTTAGTAGTTAATCACTATTATTTATCACTCTACCGTTTAGATTTTTTTCAAAATCTTTTTTAAAACTCACAATTAAATATAGAAAATTCACTATTTTGAGGTTTAAGGACTTTATTAAATTTAAGGGATTTTGGATGTTTGTTTTAACATTTAAATTGCGAGAAATATTTTTCTAATAAGAAAAACAACGTATCTTGAAATCGATCTCATTGAATGGTCCCTATATGAGATTGAAGCATTTAAAGACTGAATATTTGTATGTATTTTCATCAATTTAAGTGGAATTCGTGTAAAATTAAACTTAACAAAAAAGAGAGAGAAATATGAACGTCTTAATATTACTTTTTGTCAAAACAAAGATAGAAAATAAACAACGATGGTTGGAGTGATTTAGGACCTTTTATAAAAAGACATACGAATACAATGATCATGTTATTCTATCATCAATAATCTTACAATCTAGTGTTATAAATAATTATTTTTTATAATTTGATGATTAAAATAAATTAAACCCTAAATTTAGTGATTACTAACGCAGTGTACCTACTATTTTCCTATTCAATATATATATATATATAAGTTAACTATATCTAAATCAAATTAATTTTTTAACGAAATTAAAATTCTCTCAATATTATTTTTCTTGGGAAAGATATCAAATATATATACTCGTGAGACATCCGACATCCGACATCCGACATCCTACTATTCGATGGTCAAGCTTTGCTTTTTATCTTCTTCTTTAATTTTTATTTTTGTTGGTTGATTTAGTTTGAGTTGACAACTTGACTTAAACATCAACCTTAAACATTTCCTACTTATTAAGTTGGGTCGAACTAGAATTTCAGTCTACTCAAATATGATTTGAATATAATCTTTTTTTTATTTAGTTATAATATTATTCATGATCGGGTCAAATATTTTTTACATTGAATTCAAATTTAATTTGATCTGATTTTTATAAATTAATGTCCTAATTTATAAAATTAGGATCAAATATCCGTTCCTACTTATGACAATGGCCATTATACTCCTAACAAGATACTTTTAGTTACCACAATTATCTTTGGTTTGAAAACTTGTCTAAAATTTATAGACGATAAGACTGATTGATTTTAGTAAGATTATTTATCATATCGATAAAATTAAATAAAATATATATATATTGACGTGACATGATTGTTTCATATGATGGAATTTTTGGTTCAAAGAATATGATGTTTCTAAAAAGTAGGCAGGAATTGGTTCCTAAAATCCTAAACATTGGTTAGTATAATCAAAGGCAAGATAGTCAAAGGATGCTTAGTATAAATAATCGTATCTGATCCACATTTTATCTGTTATGTGATATAATTTTCTAACCGTAAAAAATAAGACTCTCTTGCTTTGGTTAATATGTGCTCTAAGTCCCTGTATTTTTTATACATTTAGAATTTAGTTTTCTAACTTTTTTAAATTTCAAAATTCAAGTCTAATTATTAATACTGTTAAAAATCTTGAGAGAAAATTGACGAAAAAACATTAAACCGCGATTAATTATCCTTAAATTATCGCTTTTGAAATTAACTAAATTACGACCAATTTCACCTAATGTCCTTAAGGGACCAAACTGATGACTAACGTTATAAAGATGGGTAAAGTTTCAGACATCGAAGATGCTTGGTATGGCTGTCGAGTGATGATGTTGTCATCCATCTTTTTATGAATTACAATCATATGTGCCCCAAAATGTTTTAATGGTTACCCTCCCCCGAGATAATCGTCTTCTTTAAAGATCTTTTGTCCTAAACTTTTCTATGGGCAGATTACTCTATAGGTTCGGTTTGAATTATGGATTAACTATTTAACTCTTTCAAGAGTACACATTGTGAGAGAATTACTTACATTATTGAAGATGAATATAGGGATGGAAATATCTGGAAGTTGTTGCGGAAGACGACTATCGGATAGAGCAAATTTGCAACTGATCATTTGAGAAAACAAGAAATAAAGATAAAGAAGACACAAAATTTACGTGGAAACCCCTAAAATAGGGTAAAAACCACGGGCAACGGTAGAATAATTTCACTATGAGAAAATAGGAATTACAACTTCTCTCTATCTACCAAGGAGAAAACAATGATAATTTTCTCTTAATAAAAAGGAGAAAACAACTATCAAGAAACTCTCTAAATTCTCTAGTATTGGAAGAAAGCTAGAATGCTTTGGGATGGTTTTGAAGCTAAATGAGCTAGGGTATTTATAGTTGAAGCTTAAGGACTAATTTGTAAATATCCTAAATTACAATGACTAAAAATGATTTTTCCATTTTCTAAAAAATTCAACAAATGCTAGCTAATTTTCGGTGCCATTAATTGTGCACTTTCGGTGCCATGTGCACCACCTAGCTTGACTTTTCAACAATCTCTCACTTGAAGATTTGATAGGAACAATCATATCTTCACACCATTCTTTCTACCTTGTACCTTCATGTTGCTTACGTCTCTGACAGGCCACAAGAGGATCGACACCAAGTAAATTTATCAGCATTGATCGCCTTCGTCATGAAATCTGCTATGTTGTCTTTGGTATGAATTTTCTGCATATCTATTGTTCCTTCTTCTACCTTTTCACGAATGAAATGATATTGAACTCGTATGTGCTTTGTCCTTGAATGAAATGTTGGATTCCTTGCTAAATGCAAGGTGCTTTAACTGTCACAAAACAAAGAGATATACTCTTGGTTGTGCCCAAGCTCCTCCAATAACATCTTCAACCAGATTGCTTCTTTACTGGCTTGTGTAACTGCTACATATTATGCCTCTGTTGTGGATGTAGCCACAACTGACTGCAATTTTGAAACCCATCTTACAACTCCACCATCAATTTTGAACACATATCCTGTAGTAGATTTGCTTTTATCCAAATCCCCTCCATAGTCAGAATCAACATACCCATTGATAAGTAAATTTGATCCTTCGTAACATAATGCAATATTTGAGGTCCATTTGATGTATCTCAGGATCCTCTTTATTGTATTCCAATTCTCTTTGTTTGGATTCGCCATGTATCGACTAACCACTCCCACTACTTGTGCAATGTCTGGTCTTGTGCATATCATAACGAACATTAAACTTCCCACTGTCGATGCATACGGTACTCGAGATATCTCCATCCTCTTTTCTTCACTGTTAGAACTCATACTGGAGGATAATTTGAAGTTAATAGGAAGAGGGGTAGAAATTGGCTTACAATCTTGCATGTTGAATCGTGACAAGATCTTCAACAAGTAATTCTTTTGTGAAAGCCAAATCTTCATATTACTTCTGTCTCGATGAATATGCATCCCTAGAATCTTGTTTGCTGATCCCAAGTCCTTCATTTCAAATTCCCTAGCCAGTTGTGCCTTCAATTCTTTAATATGATATTTGTTGGGTCTTGCAACCAACATGTCATCCATATACAACAACAATATAACAAAATCGTTATCATCAGACCTCTTGAAATAAGCACAAGGGTATGCATTAAGTCTGTTGTATCTAAGGCACATAATGAAGGAATCAAATCTCTTATACCAATACCTCGGTGCCTGCTTTAGACCGTACAAAGATTTGTTCAACCTACAAACCAAGTTCTTCTTTTCTTTTTCTTCAAAACCTTCAGGCTGGAGTATGTAAATCTCTTCTTCAAGATTTCCATGAAGAAAAGCTGTTTTAACATCTAGCTGCTCTAGATGTAAGTTCAATGTAGCACACATTGCAAAAACAACTCGAACTGTTGTTAGTCGAACAACAAGAGAAAAAACTTTCATTGAAATCAATACCTTCTTTCTCGGCATATCCTTTGACCACCAGTCTTGCACGATACCTCTCCACTTGATCGTCACCATTTCGCTTGATTTTGAAGACCCATTTGTTACCAATTGGCTTCTTTCCTTGTGGTAGTGGCACAAGGTCCCATGTATTATTTTTATGAAGGGCTTCGATTTCTTCTTGCATCGCCATCATCCACAGTGAAGCATCTGAGCTGTTTATTACCTCCTGGTATGTTGATGGCTCACCGTTCTCTGTTAAAAGGTAGTATGTAATATTACCTTCATAATCTGAGTACCAATTGGGACGTCTTCTCACACGATCTGATTGACGAGTTGTTGGAGCTTCAGAACTCTCTTGTTCTTGTTCATCGTGTGATGGTTCTGCTTCAGAAGAATCTCCTTGTTCAACCTCTTTTTCCACATGTATATGTGTAGTCTCTGACTTTTCAGCGCTATCATCGTCTTATTTTCTTTGTAGTTTATCCTCTACAAAGATAACATCCCTGCTGATGATCACTTTGCGGGCAGTGGGATCCCACAAGCGAAACCCCTTTACACCATCAGCATACCCCAAGAATTTACATTTCCTGGATTTTGGATATAGCTTTAAGATTTCTTGGGAGTTGTACATCACGTAAACAAAACTTCCAAATACACGGAGGTTTGAATAATCAACTGGTTTACCAGTCCACATCTCCATTGGTGTCTTCAGCTCTATTGCAGTTGATGGAGCTCGATTCACCAAATAACAGGAGATATTGACTGCTTCTGCCCAGAATAATTTTTCTAGGCATGCATCCTAAAACATTGTTCTTGTTCTTTCTAACAAGGTTCTGTTCATCCGCTCTGTCACTCCATTTTGTTGAGGAGAGTTCGCCACTGTGAACTGTCTTTTGATGCTTTCTTTCTTGTAAAAGTCATCAAATTCTTCACTTGTATATTCTCCTCCATTATCTGTTCTGAAACACTTGATCTTATTTCCAGAATCAAGTTTCACCCGCGCTTTGAAGTTTTTGAATGTGGAAAACACATCTGACTTCTTCTTAATAGGGTACACCCAACATCTCCTGGAGTAGTCATCAATAAATGAGACAAAATATTTTGCTCCGCCTAGGGATGTAACTAGTGCTTGTCATACGTCATAGTGAACCAATTCTATAACACTTTTGCCTCTAGAATTTGATGTGTTGAATTTCAACCGGTGTTGCTTATTTATTATGCAATGCTCACACAAAGTAAGTGATACCTTTGTTAAGTCTGGAAGTAGCTTTTGCTCCACAAGGACTTTCATTCCTTGTTCTGACATGTGTCCAAGTTTCTGATGCCATAGCATTGCAGAATCTGAACTACATGAGGCAACATAGGCTTCTGCTTTTAGCAAAGTTTCTCCCTTCAGCATGTACAAGTTTGCTGCTATCTTTTCACCTTTCAACACCACAAGCGCTCCACGGAACACATTCATGATTTAATTCCGTGTTTCAATCTTACTTGCATTATTATCCAACAATCCGTAGGATAATAAATTTTTCTTCAGGCCTTTCACGTGGCGCACATCTCGAACAACTTTAATTTTTCCATACATCTTCAATTTGATGGTTCTCATGCCAATGATCTATAAGGCATGATCATTGCAACTATACACAGATCCTCATGAGACAGGTTCATAATGATGGAACCATTCTCTTCTTGAGGTCATGTGATATGTTTCTCCCAAATCAATGCCATATATCTGCAAATCTTTTTCTGCCTTCCACGGTGGTTGACGCTTCACAACATAGAGCTTCTCCATCATCTGAAGTGTTTGCGGTATTGCCTTGTGGATTGGAGTTTTTATTTAGACTCCAACAATCCTTTTTCAAGTGACCATTCTTTCCACAGTTGTAGCACTTTAAATTCTTCTTACTTCTCGACTTTGATCTACCATGTTTGTGACTGCTGCTTTGGCCACGTTCCATTGATCTTCCTCTCATCATTGTCAACGTTTCTGCTTGTTGCAGATTTACTTGTATGTCTTCTTTGTTCTTACGCCGATTTTCTTCTTGTAGAACAACAGTTGCAACATCATCGAATACTAGACTGGTGACATTACTGTTTGTCAAGTTGATGATGAGTTGATCATACGAATCAGGTAGACTTTGAAGTAGAAGTTCAGCACGTTATTTTTCTCCTATTGTACATCTTAACGATGTAAGCAGAGAAAATAATGTGTTCAGTGTGTTTAAGTGCTCCGTCACTGAAGTAGATTATGGCATCCGGAGAGTATACAATTTCCTCTTAAGGAAAATTTTATTGTGCAACGATGTGGCCTCGTACAATTTGGTGAGATGATCACATATCTCCTTAGTTGTCTTCTTCTCCTCGATGCTTGACAATACTTCATCTGCTAATGCTAGATAAAAGTTTGCCATAGCATTCCCGTCAATTTCGATCCATTTGTTGTCATCTGTGAAATCTACCGGCCTTTCACTGATAGCTGTTATATACCCGTCTTTCCTCAGGATGACATTCATCTTCAATTTCCACAATGAGAAATTTCTCTCATTAAATTTTTCAATATTAAATTTCGTTGTCATAGCTTCTATTACGGATAGCTCCCAATATTTCACTATCGTGAATAGTTCTCTGGAACCTTTAAAGAATGGGTAATAACTTCTTACTTTCTTATGTTTGAGGATCCACCTTTTGGTGACAACCACAAAGACAATAAACAGATATTACACACTCAAATCTAGCTCTGATACCAATTGTTGCGGAAGACAACTATCGGATAGAGCAAAATTGCAACTGATAATTTGAGAAAATAAAAAATAAAGATAAAGAAGACACAAAATTTACGTGGAAACCCCCTAAATAATATAAGGTAAAAACCACGGGCAACGGTAAAAGAATTTCACTATGAGAAAATAGGAATTACAACTTCTCTCTATCTACCAAAGAGAAAACAATGATAATTCTCTCTTGATAAAAATGAGAAAACAACTCTCAATAAACTCTCTAAATTCTCTAGTGTTGGAAGAAAGTTAGAATGCTTTGGGATGATTTTGAAGCTAAATGTGCTAGGGTATTTATAGTTGAAGCTTAAGGACTAATTTGTACATACCCTAAATTACAATGACTAAAAATGATTTTACCATTTTCCAAAAAATTCAACAAATGCTAGCTAATTTTCGGTGCCATTAATTGTGCACTTTCGGTGCCATGTGCACCACCTAGCTTGACTTTTCAACAGAAGCCACCACCAGAGATTATTTGTTTTTCGTCGGTCGAAATATTTAGATAGATTCTTTTACTATCGAAACTTTCATGGAATTCATATTCTTTGGGTATAAGTGTCATAGTCTCCGAGCTAGCTATAGTTTATAGACAAGACTCACATAATCTACCAAAGTAAAATTCAAGATTCGACGTTCAGATCTCTTTAACCTGCTAAACTACAGTAGTAATACTTACTCTATGTCTGACATTATCAACCAAGGTCATTAGAAATATCCCTAAACTATAACAGAGATAAGGATCCCCTCCACACTCTCCTTATTCACCCTTTTCTTTCTCCTTACGCCTTTATCTCTCCCATAAAGAAATACTAGCTAACGACTGATACCTCATTGACTTAGACTCTACACCCAAACCAAAAAGGATGAACTGTCAATGGTCAACGAGACAAATTTGTTGCCATCAATAGAAACATGTCGAGTTAAGTTAGATTTTCAGTTAATTCGAATCAATTCGAGTAGTACACCCCTCCACCAGAATATGATCCAAATTTAGGGAGAACACATGCAACTCGAAACTCGAGCTGATAAGCATATCCATCCACCATTCTTCTTCTTCTTCTTCTAAATTCATATTCAGATCGAATTCGAGTTTAGAGTGAAAAGTACTCAACCAGAGAATAATAATATATTTTATCTTATGTATTTAGGAATAATTATTATACTCAATATGTGTGTGTGTGTCAAATCAAATCTAGTGAAGTTTTTACCTTAAAATTTTGGTTGAATTTCAGGTTAAATGGAACTTCTCTAAATCTGAATCAAATTGAATGACGAATAAAGAGATATTATATTTGAATCATATTCAAATAGACCAAATATTTAGCACAACCTAATTCATGATCATTATTGATCAACACGCATTCATACAAGTACAAATAGTTAAATTAATATAATGCACAAATGCTAACGAGTATTGGTATAAGTGGTTGAGATTTAGGAATTTGAGTTTGTAAGTCCAAGTTTGAATCCTACTATTGTCAATTTCGGTGGGCAATCTTTATATCCCGATTAGATCTTAGGTATGTCATGACTTTGAACTAGAGGAACCACCCATGATCTAAACTTTTCAGCTACCAAAAAAATATAATGCACAAACAAAATTGTAAATACAATAAATACATTTACACGACATAACTACAAATAGAATCTATTACAAAATAAAAATAAACGGAATGTCAAGCAAATATATCCAGACAAAACTTAATACTATAAGATTTAAATTAAATTAAATTTTAGATTAAAAAACTAAATACATATATATGTGTATTTTATAAAACTCATACTTTTATCTTGCGCGCCGCCTATATATATATTCCAAATCTTAGGATTTACAGGCAAACTCAAAGGGGCGTTGGACAGGCCCTTGGATAATAGTGAAATTGTGTTTTTGGACCCCTCATAAAAATTAGTAATTCAATTTAGCCCTTTTAATATTTTTTTGACATGCTTTTCTTATCGATCCTATAATAATATAGCACCCATCCATCCATGGATACATGTATGTATAGGGATGATAAATTAGGGAATCGATCAAAACCCCAAGCATGGGCCCTTTGGAGAATGAAAAGAGATAGGATAGGGGCATGGAAGACTTGCATACATGATAGACAGCAAGATTCATGGCATCAACCTTTTCTTTTGGGTGAAAAGCTGATAATGTTAGTCACAACATGACATTTTATCCACGTTATTTTATTACCGTTTATAATTATAACCATCAATAACATCATACAATAAATAACAACAGAAATAAGCAAAGAAATAAAAAGAAAAAGTGAAATGAAAACTATCTATCTCAACCCTCAAAACTTTCCAATGAATGGAACTACTGCCACTTAATCCAAATAATAAAACAGTTATATTTGTGATTAAAAATCAGCATAGTTTTATTTCTTTTATTTTCTATAAATATTATGTGATAAATATAAAATAGTATATGTATATAATCTTTTTTAATTATTTATAACATATGATTTTTATGAATATAATTACTCGAACTTAATATCTTAAAATAAAATAACGAAAATATATAATATTGTAATCGGTGATTGGTTATTTTGAGCCTGACTTTATTTCTTTGGATAATAAAAGCAATTTATTAAAAAAAACGAAAATAACACTTTATGTGTTTATTTTTTATTTTTTATTTTGTTGGGGGAAAAAGCATGCAAATGCAATCACAGTCAAGGAGACAGTGATATTGGATTAGGAAACGTGTCGAGCTATGACTGGTTAGTACACTCGATCGAACATCTTCTTTCCTTCTTGGGTTTATAACTTGTCTTAAACAGTTCTGCCTGAGCAACCTGGATACTTGATGCTACATAAACACGTGTCGACTGCAAAATTACGAACCTATTAACTGCAAATATGAATAGAGTAAAAGTTAGGTTCATACTTCTTATGTTCGTGACAGCCTTTTCTTTCTTTTTCATTTTCAAATTACTTAATATTATTCAAAATAATAATAACGTAATTGAAATCACTATTTTTCTCTATCCAAGGGTATATAGAGTGGCCTAATTTCCAATCTAAGAACCCAAATATCACCCTATGCATTTATATCAATCTTCATACATACGTATAGGGCACAAATTTGTGGTAATGGACCATTTCAATTGAGCTTTTGTGGTGCTTTTCTGGTGTAGTTCTACCGTGCGACAGTCTTAATATATAATTAAAAAAATACATTATTGGTTTTGTTATTATTTTTTTAATAAAATCGGTAAAAAATTACCTAAAACATTAATGTTTTTTTAACGTTTCCAGTCAAGTGCCTAATAATAACAAAATCAGTAGAAAAAATAACAAAATCGGTAGCTTTTTACCAGATATGTTAACAAAACCGATAAAATACCTAATAATAATAAAATCGGTAGAAATAATAATGTTTTCGATAATTTTTCTCGAATTTGTTAAAAAATAATAACAAAATCAATAATATCTTTCTTTAATTATATATTAAAGTTACCGCACGTGAGACTTTCTCACTTTTCTTTCTATAAAAAGCTAAAGCATAAAGCACGTCACATGGAATACAAAGAGTCTCATTAATGAACCCTTTTGCGTAGGTAGATTGTTGACTCTTCACACCCTTAAAGGAAAATCACATAAAGATGGCCAAAAGAGAAAAAGAAAATTATACTTTTTTATTAATTAAAATATATCTTATTGATATAAGGTAGGTATTGTCCTCTATGAGTGTCGTTAAAGAATTGGCACACTCTTAAGGTTTTATCTCTCGAATAAGAAGAGAGCAAAAGGATACCTTCTAGAGCTGTTAAAAAGTAGGAAATAAGGGTGAGATCGGTTAGGTTTTAGTACGGATTTTAAACTTATGAACAGTAAATCATCCAATTATTACTGTTCAAATCGGTTTTTCAACTTTCTTAATTTCTTTACTCAGCTCTGGTGTGAACCACGCCGCTAAAGAACTAACGCCTCATCATGGTCACTAAAGAGAGTAGTGCATGGGGTGATTTGAAGCTAAGACCTCTAGCATATAGTGGTTTGAATGTAGGAAGTACCACGGTTGTCCGAAGTACCTCTATATGTTAAAGGTCATGGATTCGAAGCCCTTATGCATCGATTCTTCAACAATCATGGATTTCCACCATTCATTAGTTCCTTAAAGATGTGATTTTCGCTCTTCAATAGCACAAGAGACGTGTACTTAAACTCTTTTCAGAGTAAAGAGACAAAACCTTGAAGATACATCGGTTTCTCAATTGTATTCAAAGAAGATATATATATTTTTTAATGTTGTAACTAGAAAAATATGGAATTGAAAGCAAATGCTATATCATCTTGAATGGTGTTGGTCTTAAAGGGCAATAATATGTCTTTTCGTAGCCTTTGTTTAACTTTTCAAATACATACATGTCTGTGATTTAAATGGTCAAAAAAGGAACCCCCAAGAAGAAAGATTGGATACGATAAATTTACAAGGTATATTCCTTCATATGTGGAGGGGACAAAGATGGATTTGCTGGACTTTATGCCCTTAGCTCCTTACTACAAGTATAAGTATATTTTGTATGGCACTTATTTTAAATCAACATGTATAACTCAAAACAGGGACACATGCAAAATTTTATGTTATGAGTTGAATTTGTAAAATTTTAAGAGAAACTAAAATATATTTTCAATAAAAAATTATCTAAAATACATATGAATTTGAAATTTTTAGGGGGCAGCTGTCCTCGTCTACCCCCTTTGGATTCATCTCTAAACCAAAATCAATCGAACCCATACTTTTAAAGTAGGTAAATAAACAAGAAATTACAGATATTATGATTTGAATTTCATATATATATATATATATATCATCTGATAGCTTTATGATTATAAATCATTATTAGAGAGAGTTTGCTTTGTTTTCAAATCACACAAGGTTGAAAACCAGTCATAGAACCTTTAGGTTCTTTAAGTTATTTTTGTGCTAAAAATATAAGAAGTCCAAAAGTTTTTCAAATGTTTTTGCTTGGAAATTCATAAAATCATTTTCCAAGAGTATGAATAATTAAGATAAAATATATAAGAGTTCACTAAACCATACTCGAATGAACATTTTGCTCATTAAAATTTTAAAAGTTACAAAATGATTCTCAATACAAAATATTTAAATTTTATGGAACTTTTACAAAATGATTGTTCAATTTTACACTTATTGTCACATTACAATGAGCATTTCATAATAAATTTGATAAATGTAATGATTATTTTATAATTTTTAAAAATTCAGTGATTAAAATGATAATTTAAGCATAGTTCAATGGCTTCTGATGTATTTTGTCCAATAAATTACATTTGATATTTGCAATTTTTAAATAGAAGTATAACAGTCCTTCGTGAAACAAACACTATATGTGTACCTAAAATCTCCACGTTTGATTGTTCTCTTTCTTTAGAAAAATTAATATTGCAGGGCTAATTCCATTCAACCTACATATCCAAAATTCCCTTTCTTATCTTATCTGATCATTATTATTGTTTTCTCAAAAAGCTGTCCCCTCCCCTTGAGAGTATCCAATATGCAAAATAAAACTAATTCATGGCCACTACAAGAGACATTGCATGCCAGCAAATTGACTCATATTTGGCCACCACAATCTTTGCATGTATGCCATAGATGGCCAGCAAATATGAACTTTTGAATTATAAATCCTATTTTGATTATTTTATTGTTAAATACTTGATAATGTTATCAATTAACATTGATTTTTTTCATTCTTTATTGAAAACTCTATAATTTCAAACTCCCTTTGATTTCTCGACGACGGAACATTTTATTCTAAATTATAACATTGGAAATATAGAGAAAGAGAAAGCAGACTATGTGGCTTGATTTCATACTGGTTGGATGGTATATATTATATATCATATAGGTTTAGAGTTTCACAAGTTTTTAAATTTAAGTTGAATTTCGTGAGTTTCAAAGTGATTTAAAAAAAATCTAAACAAGTATAACGATATGAGACGAATTCGTTTTTGTCTTGAGTGGTTGGAAAATATGTAGAGAATGGTGATTTCAGTATCACAAGGATAAAGTATACAATTTTTATCTTTGAAGAAAAAAGATAAAAGAAAGAAAAACGAAAACTGACGCATATGACATGTGAATGTCATGTCAACGAAAATTAGTCCATATCAACACACATAGCTATTATGTCAGTCTTTCATTTATGATTTAACACATGTGTGACCGAAATATGAGTAAATAAAAAAATTAATGAGTAAATTGAAAATTTTAAACTTTAATAATTAAAATAGAATTAAGGAGAAAGTTGAGTGATGAAATTTATATTTTACCCTAATATAAAAGACACAATATCTATTTATTTTATTTTATTGTTTTAGAAATACAATACACAATATCTATGTTTGGTCTTTGTGGAGACTTCCATTGGGCCTTTGCTCCCTCAGACTATAACCTTTGATGGATTGAGTTTGGATAAACACAACAGGTAAATATAAGGTTGTCAATTATGTGTTTCCTTTATTATTATTATTATTATTAATTTAGAGTGATTATAAGGTAATATTTATTTTAAAGATTTATAACCATTTGATAATGAAAGTTCAAACATCCTTACAGTCTTTGGTCTCGAACCAGATACCTCTAAGAATAACAATTATCCTTTCAACCATTGAGGTAACTTGGTTCGTACATTTTTGTTTAGATGTATGTATTACTTTTGTTTTAATATTGATATGTATTGGTGCGTAAAAAACATGCCACGCCAAAAAAAAAAACCATGACCACAGGAATGCATGGTGCATAAAAGAAGAAGCCAACCCAACATGTCACAACATTATGAGTCTATATATCCCAAATATCATAATTGAACAATTTGGGTAGGAATGGTAATTGGATGGGGGTGGGCAGAATATTTTTACCCTCTGACCCTATTGAAAATTTAAAGCTTTCGATTTGATTCTGATTTTAATATAATGTTATTGAATCTTCCCCTTCGAATTCGAGTTTCAGGACGACGCCCCTTATGCACACACGTCCACAAAAAGCTACAAGGACTTTAGAAGCTGTTTAGATGAGAAGAAAGATTACAGGAAGTTCGGCGAGATCGATGATAATGCAGATAGTGATTCGAGCTTCGATCTGTTTGAATTACAAAACTATGGTTTAGACATCTGATCAGGTGGTTTACCAGTGTATGAAACAACACATATGGACCACTTCAAAAGGGGAGCACCAATTTCCAATGGTGCACTATGAGACTAATACATTCTTCAACGTTGATGATGATGATAATGATGATGATGATGATGATGATGATGGAGGGAAACATCAGCAATAGGCCATCACCATGTCCCATTATGAGGATTATATATTCTAATCTTTTACTTTGGACCATAAACAATCATAGGTTAACACATTAATTAATACTTTCCTACATGTACGCGTGATTCATCTAATCTTTGCCTTTCCCTTCATATACTTTTTTTTTTCTCATCTAAAACAGATTCATTAAGTTCTTCAATGATGATTATATGTAATTAACACAAATGCTTTAGCATCAAACAAAACAAAATGAGTTGACCTCAAAACATAATCAAACGATGGATTTTGCCGTAGTAAAAGGCCTAAAGCTAATCTGATGATGAATCCTATTGATAGCCTTTAGTGAAAATGACGGTTAGAGAGAGAGAGAAAAACAAATAAACTTTTAGCAGGAAGCACCGGGCCTTTTGAGTGTGATTTCTCTCAAAGTGAAACCATGTTTGACAGAAGAGAGAGAGGAGAGAGAGGCAAAAGCTAAGCTTTCGCTTTTTATAAAGAAAAAGCTTATATAACAATTTACCAAGCGAAAACACAATCGGAAAACTCTATCGCTTTGAGATCAACTCCATTAATATTCCCTTTAAATTCCGTGACGGTATCAGACCTTATCGATAATGGTTTGATGACCAATTATATTTTTAGAACAAGAACCTGAGTATCCTGCGGATAAGAAACCATTGTGTTGCATGTTTATCTTATGCAACATAAACAGGCATCATGCAGAAGAAGCCTAATGATACATTTCCTAGACAGCCATCAAATTATTGTATATGATTATGATGTTATAACCTGCTCTTAACTCGGTTCTTACAACCACCTAACATTCCGGTGAAGTCGGGGCTCGAATCCTAACCGCACTCATTCCCATGCAAGGAAGTTTTCACATACAGAGTATATCAGGAGACAGGAGAGCATACTAACTTGGTTGCTATGCCCCTTGCAACCCCACTGCTATATCCATATTATTTTATTTTATTTTAAATTTAATCGATATAATTTATGATTATTTAACGTTTAAATATATTCAAAATCAATGGATTATAGCCATCAACTTATGGCTAGTTATAGAATAGAGGCGGCCATGCTAATAGAAATCCTGCCAAATACTGCAACAGCAAAGGAATGGACCACATATAAAATGTGGGCTATATCAAGTACTTAGATGGAATCACCAAATATTGAATTTTGATTGATTAGTTAGGTTTATAATATGGATCGGATTTAAACATATTTAAAATGAAATCAGATTAATTTTGTTATATGTTATTATTTTATCCGCCTGATTTAGATCTTAAATTCTAAATCATATATCTTAAATAATAAACTTTAAATATTTAAAAAGATAAAAGGGAATGTTATTTTTTTAAAGATTTCAGATTCGAGTAGTTGTATGTGTAATATGTGTGCATTATTAATGACTAAAAAATTTATGAACATATATTATTTTATAATCACAAAGAAATGTATGTATGTATATATATATATATAGATTAATATAAAAATAAGTGTTTAAATTATGTTTAGAAAAATACTTTAGTGTCTATAGATTTTTTTTGTTAAAAATAGATGTCTTATATTTTTTTATTACTACTTTTGGTGTCCCGATGTTAACCGTTGTTGAAAATATCCGTTAAGTAACACATGTCACGTTTTAGTAATTTTAAGAATTTTTATTTAAAATATATATATATATATAATAATATATTTTTATTATTTAATGAATATTTTTAAAAACAATAATTGTTTAAATACTTAAAATTATAACGGATAATCGTTAATCACCAATTTTTAAAGAAAAAAAAATTAGATCCATTGTTTACCCGTTTATTTTGTGTGTGTGTGTGTATATATATATATATATATATGACTGAATGGGTGAATAGGTTGAGTGGATTGTTTTTTCCTAAAGCAAATAGCAGCTTTTGACTCACATTAATGGCTTTGGCAAGGAGATTAGATTGGTGATGGCCTGATGGGGACATATGCACCTTCCACCCTGTGAGTACTTTCTATATTACCCTTTTCCTTGGGAATTTATGCCCTAATACAGTATTAATATACGATTAAATAAATATATTATTGAAAATATTTTACTTTTAATTTTAATAAAAATTTATCTAAAACGTTATTTTTTTATCTAAAATATTAATATTTTTTAATATTTCTAGTAAAATATCTAATATTAATATTTTTCGTAGAAAAATAATATTTATTTTATCAGATATGTTAACAAATCCGATAAAGCGTCTAATAATAATATTTTCGGTAAAAATAATAATGTTTTAGGTAACTTTTTTATTGAAAATACTAAAAAAAATAATAACATTTTCAATAATATTTTTCCTTAATAGTATATTAAGTTACCGCACATTAGACTTTCCCCTTTTCCTTTCTTTTGGATTTTTCTTAAATTTTACTTTTACTATCTAACAATTAGGTTAAATTAGTGAAATAGCAATCTAAAAGAAAAATAAAAATTAAGAAAAATAGGATCATGATAAATTATTTAAGAAAATAAGATGAATGATACAATAATTTATTTTTCTTTTAATTTGATCTTATGATGTAAATAAAAATTACAATTATACTAAAACCGTTGATAATTACCATCGATCGTAACATATCAACGACAAATTAGAAAGGAACAAACATCATATTTTATTCTAAACTAAACACACTGTCATATTAAAACTCTTTTTAATTTTTTTTTATATTAAATCATGTAATTATAATTTTAATGGATTTTCAGAGTTTGTAATATAATTATAGTCAAAACATAAATATTATTAATTTTCTTAAAGTCATATTTTCACTTAAATTGATAATTTTTAAAAAATAGTTTTTGTACTTCTATTTTCTTACATTTTGAGCCTAAGATTTTAAAAAAAGAGCAAAATCGTCCTCAGCTCCGACGATTTTATCACTTACTATAACATTCATCCAATTTCACTTAATAATTTCATATAATCTCTATTTTTTTCAAGTTTAATATTTTTATCATTTACGGTAATAATTAAAAACATTTTAAACAACTTATTAGTATCCTTTTATATATGATTGTAAGCAGGGATGGACTGACGGAGTGCTGGGGTACGGTAACACTCCCATAAATTTTAAATTTTCTTATATATTAAGTATTTTCTTTGTATTTTATAAGAATTATTTAGTTTCGCACCCCTTAAATTTTTTATATAATTTTTTATATTTACACTCCTAACGTAAAATCTTATGTTCGTCTTACTCAAATTTGATTAAATTTTTAATTTAATTTTTTTACTATCAAATAAAGCTTGAAGTAGCTTAAATTATGGATTGAAAAGCAATAATAAAAAAAATCAGAGTATGAAATGCAGCTTTCAAAAGCATATGTTCTTATCCATCTGCAGAATGGACAAGTTGTTGCAGAAACACACAAGGGGAATGCCATTTCATGCAACATTGGTTCATAAAGGGCGAAAGGAAAGTTGTTTGTCAGGTTCGAGTGCCTCCCTGCCGAATGTACCCACTTTCTTGTTTCCCCCCCCCCCCTCCCCTCCCTCGGGTTAATTGCACCAAACCTCTTCAAATTACAATAACTTTTAAAACATTTTTATTAATCAATCGAAGAATTGTATTAATAAGATCTTTTCACCAGTTTAATCATCTCCTGGGTTACATGTTTTTTTTTCTTTGAAAGGGTAGATTTTGTATTCAAACAAGGTTACAAATACAAAACGAGACATAAATATTGGCACCAAAATACAATCGCGATAATCATAATAACACATGCATAACAACCTAGTTGCCAAATAATGAAAATGCTAAAACCAAGCATCAAAGTCACAAGGCGGTAGCAACAATTGAAGGTCCACAAACAGAAAGCCCCTACATACCAACCAGGAGAGCCGAAGCACGACTCACAACATCCTCATTAGTAACACAGCAACCATAGAATATTATAAGCTTGTAACAATCGACAAGTTTGGATTTAAATGTAAACACAAATCTAATGCGAAGACATGACAATTTGGATTTAACACGTTAAAAATAATAATTAGTTTCCTTTATTCTTAATAATCTTATATATTTTCTTTTAACGAAGTTGTTTATATGTTAAATATACTCGTACTTACAATTTGATCTACGACAGATTTGAACTAGCATCAAATTAACTGCTAGGATGAGTTTAGGGACCAAATCAAAATTTAGATAATATTATGGGGACATTTGGTAAATTTACCCTTGATTTTCAATACTTTTTAAAATTGGACACGTGTAAGCTCATCCGGTTGTACAAATGTCAAGCAGGGTCTGGACATATCCCAACATAGAAATAAATAATTCGTTCGTTTTTCCAGTGTCTTTTTATTTGTCGTTGCTGGAAAAAAACACAGCAGTCCTTATGTTTTGAGTAAACTACTTCAAAGGTCATTTAATTAAGTTCTAATGATATTTTTAGTCACTAAACTTTCAAATATTATATAATACTCATTATATTTATTGAACTATTACAAAATGATTTCTTTACATTTATTTTTTATGACCCTATTTTCTAGACCTCAAAAGACATGGTGACGTTGAATAAGTCAGGTTTAGGGTTTAAACCAACAAGTAATTCAATTTCCCTTCACGTCGAATTATTAGATCAAATTTTGGTTTGGTTGATTGTGGAAGAAATTATGTAAAGAAACTTGGATCCTTGTGGTTTCATTGCCAAATTAACAATTTCCCTACATTCAAAGTGTTGAAAACAATGGTAGCAAATTCAAATAAAATGAACTAATTTTTAGTTAGTTTAGTTGGTTTAGCCGGATGAATTGTTAATTATAAAATTAAAAATTTAAATCATGATATTATGAATAGAGAATTAAATTAGGATAATTATTTTTATAATAGATCTTTACAATACATAATCTGAATTAACTAATGAATAAATCAAATATGAATAGTTATATATCGACATTGTTCATATTATCAAGCAAAGAGTCTATATTGCAGAGGCCATACTATCGTGATTGCGTTTGGAGGGTTTATTAGCAAGATTAAATGCTTAATGTGTAAAAAAAAGGTTAAAGAATGTTATTTTAAGAATTAATACGAAATGAGTGTTATATTAAAAAATAATGTTTTGTTTGAAGGTTTTTTTAAATAATAATTAAAAATCCATGTTTTTGAGACAGAATATTAGAAATAGTAGGAGAGGAAATCATGTTGACTCACAGTGTATCTGCTCATACCTTGATTTACAAACCAAAAGTTTCTAATAATACTACAGCTTTACTTTCTCTCTGTCTTTCTTCTGGTTTATCATTTTCTTTCTTCTCTTTTTTCTCCGTGGTAAGCAAAGAAAGGAAAAATCTTGATAACCCTTTTTTAAATTTCGGGTTATGTTTGTTGTTTGATGGGTTTTTTGTTTGGTTTCCTAGAAAACTGTAGGAAAAGGAAAGAAAGTTGGGAATCTTGCGACATCCTTAATTGTTCTACTACAGTTTTCTTAACAGGGACTTAACGTTACACCACATGTGAATTCTTTTTGTCTGTTAATCTCTCTTAACGGGTTGTTTTCATCCTTTATTTTTTCTACCTTTTGTGTGTGTCGATTATGCTTTTGCAACTCTGTTTTCTTGGGATTCGAAATGTTAAAGAATTTGGAGCTTTGGGTTCTCTTAATCTCTTATGCTTCAGCTAACATGGTTATGCTTTTTTCAGTATTTTGTCTCTATGGGATTTGGATTTCAAAGAATCAACCTTTTTTCTGGGCAACTCAATTCATCAGCTTTACTTGGTTCAATCACCATGAACATGTTCATTGAGTTTCCATTTTCTTTCCTTTAAAAAAAAATTCCCCTTCACTTTCTCTGCAACCAAACATAGCTTTGATTTTCTCTCCTCTTTTTGATTCTCTTTTAATGTACTTTTTTAATTAAATGCTCAACGGGATATCTCCAACTTTCCTTTTTTGTAATGTAATGTTAAAATTGAACTAACACACTACTGAAATCAATGGTCCGTGTATCTTTATCACTCTCTTTAGTTTTTTCTTAGCACCTGATAAGCAGTTATTGTATTAATGATTTTTATTTTGAACTTCTTTACCAATTATATGTAGGAATTTACATTGCTCATACTGATGGAGTCTTGGAGCTATGGTTCTGAAGGAAAAAACTTTATTTTCACTGATGAAATGGATTTGGATGCTTTTGCCAGAAGCAGAAAAACAATGCTAAGTTGGGACCTCAAACCTTCTTCTACTGATATTGAAGTTTTGGAGAGCATGGATTTCATGGATTTTGGTATTGCTGATATGAACAAGAAACCCTTTTATGGTAACACCAGTACGGGGATTTTTGGAGCTGAGTTTGGTAATGATTCCACTACTAAAAGTGTAGTTTCCCCTTCTTGTATGGTTTCTTCTAGCTTATATTTTGGTGAAGAGGAATCTGGTTCCAAGCATTGTAGTTCTTTGATGGACTCCAACAGTCAAGAATCTTCACTCATTGATTTGAAGCTAGGGAGATTGACTGATCATAAAGATGCACATGAAGGAAAATTCGCAAAGGAAACTTCCATCGTTTCGAAGAAAGCTCGAACGACGAGGTCGCTTTCCCATACTCCTTGTTGTCAAGTTTATGGTTGCAACAAGGATCTTAGCTCTTCAAAAGATTACCACAAGAGGCATAAAGTTTGCGAAGCTCACTCTAAGACTGTCAAAGTTATTGTTAATGGAATTGAACAGAGATTTTGTCAACAGTGTAGCAGGTTGCTTGCTTTTTTTTAACTATCTTTTTCCTTTCAATTTTGCTATGCTTCTATGTAAAATTTAATGAATATCTTAGCATGTTTGTAGTTTAAGATCATATAAAGGATATCGTTTAACTATTGAAATCGATTTAGAGAATATTTTGTAAATGCAAATGAATAAGTACATGTGTTTATCCTTATAATCGTCATGTATTCCAGCCTGCATATAGGTTGATTCTTGCAGGCTGACTTTTTCTTTTTGGTGGAAGGTCCCCAAGTCTTTACTTCGTTGTCCTTTTCTAGAGATAACTCGACACCGAATATTAGGGTGGACATGCAACATAATTGTTCATTGTTTTGTACTTTAATGGCCTGCATTTCGATACATTTTTGGCTAACCGTAATTCTTGTTGCTACATCAGGTTTCATTTACTGGCTGAATTTGATGATGGTAAGCGGAGTTGTCGTAAACGCCTAGCAGGGCATAATGAGCGGAGAAGGAAGCTTCATTTCAATACCTTCTCTGGAAAATCACATAAGTTGCTGCATTCATACCAAGGTATGAACCATATCTTGCTTTTACATCTCCTGAGTCTCACGCATTTGAAGATATGTAGAACCAGTCATGTAATTTAAACAACCGACTTTACTCTCGGTTGCATTGGTACAGATAGTAACTTATTATTTGCTAGTAAACATGGCTAGGGCTAAGTCGATACAAACATTTTGTGCAAGCCCTCGAAAACTAATATCTGCATACTGGAAAGACAGAAATAATTGGCCTAAAAAATGCATCCTGTTTTAATTTCCAAACTTGTGGTCGTGTAATGCTTGATCAGGAGTTCCGTAAACTAAAAAGTACCATTGTATTCAGAAACATGCAATTGAAAGTCTAATGAGTTCATATATGCATTTTGGTATAGGTTCAATTCGATTTGCAGGTTAAAAATAGAAATACAGAGTTCTAGCAACCAAATTGTGTTAGCTTGCTTTGCTTCCTTCGATTGCTATAGAATTTAATTTTGCAAAATTGTAACATATTAGTAACCTATGTGGATTCTCAGGTAGCAAGTTTCTGGGGACGTCCGTATTGAAACAAGCACCTTTCGTTAACCCAAACACATTTCAAGTAGACTTTCTTCATCCCGAAAGACATGTCTACACTAATCAATGTCTGCAGGTTAAATCTGAAGAGAATCCAATGCATAGTTCTCAGTCGGCATTAGCAATCACAAACGGGCAGTTGCTATCATCATCTTTCTTTCATATGCATGGCATTGGGAGACAACATGTTTCTGGAACATTTTCATTAGCAACCGAAGCCTTCGATGCTCCTAGTGCAGCATCAATGGCTAAAGAGTTCTCTGGGGTTTCACGCTCAGATTGTGCTCTCTCTCTTCTGTCAGCTCAATCCCAGGATTTGTCGAGCCATGCGACAGGAATGCAAAAGAATATGACCGATCAAGTTGGCCATGTCCATAGTTGCTCCGAGAAATCTTCTGCGAATATCTTTTACACGTGTGAAACGAACCCCATGGTAATAAGCCATGCAGGCTCCATCTCTCGTGCTGGTCAAACTGCTAATTTCGATGTTCAAGTTCAAAACTCGGATCTTTTGCACAATAGTTATTGCCTTTCTCCCGAAAACGGAACCACTGTCGATTTGCTTCAACTTTCAACACATCTCCAAAGAGTGGAGCAACAACGGAACTCCATGCAAGTAAAGCAGGAAAACGACGAACTGTTTTATTTCCTCACCACATAATTTGTACGCGAGGGAGAAAGGTATATCCACAAACGTCGGTTTCTACCCTTTTTTCCTGCTTTCAAATATTCTCCATACATCTACAATGTTCTATTCTTCTTTCAGGTTTACAGGAAGAGTTGCAAACTTGCAATGCATTTCACAAATAGGCTTTTAGACATGTTCCAACACCATTGGTGGTACATCTCGTTTCCGGTCGGTATACAACAACGTGAAATCCTGGACATTGTAAATGTATGTCGGTGCAAGTTCGGTAGTATTTTGTTCTTTTGCTATATTACTCTAGTTCCTCTACTGATTCTATGTAGTTAACCTGGTTTAAACTTGATAAATATGATACTATTTGAGCTGGTTTAGTGATCCCATCACTTTGGTTGCACTGAAAGGGCAATATTCAAATGGACAAAGTAAGAGTCCAGTTGGAATAAAGGTCTCCCCTGCAAAAAAAAAGTTCAGACTTTGAATCATTTTGCACTAGCAAGTTGTATATATATAAAATGTGTAGAAGTTTGAGTGGTTCATGTTAATTGGAAGAAGATATGCTTGTCAGTGTGCTGCATGCATATCTTTGTTTGCTGCTTTTTCTGCAGGTTGATATTAATTTTAGTGTTTGAAGCATGTTGTTACTTTAGGGCTGAAAATTCGATAGTTTCGAACACGATACGTGCAGAGTGTGGGTTGTGAATTCAAAAGGTACAAAGAATGCAATGCAACCATGAAATCCCAGATGGGAATCTTATTTAACAATTACAACTTGGGTTTATGTTTACTTCCCACTTGGAACACCTCTTTCTTTTAAGGCCAACTGTAAATCATTCAACCCAACAATGGATTATGGATGTCTGAATTAAAAACAAAAGTGGTGGGGGCAAATAAATTAATTATGCGGTCAGTATATGTTTACATATGTATAGAGTTCTAAAAATTGACCTAACCCACCCATGGTCAGTATAGGTTTAAGAATGTCAAAAGTTCTAGAATATTTGAAAAAAAAATTAAAATTTTGATTTTTTTTTTGTATTTAGTAAGGTTCTTACATAGTAACCGGTAAATCTTATTGTTTCCTGAATAAGTTGATGTCATATGTTACATTATGATATTATTAGATGATATTTTTGAAATATTACTAATTTTAATAAATTTGAAATTATTTTAGAATTTCAACAAATTTTTTAAAAATTATTCTTTAAAAAATATATAAATTTGACGTGAAAGAACTATATTGTATCTTGTGACTGTAATGTCTTAAAAAATATTGTTCAGATTTAACGGAAAAAATTAATTAAAGACTTAATTAATTCAATCAATCAATTCAAGGGTTTAATTTATTTATTTTATCAATTCGAGATTTTAGCTTAATAAAAAAACAAAGACTTAATTAATTTTTTTTCCAAAAGTTTGAGATCATACATGCTACTATTGAAATATATTTATATTATTAACAATTTATAGAGTTGTTTTATTAATGCGTATTTATGAAAATTAATTACTTAATGAACATATGTTAATAATTTATTTTTGTTCGAAAATTCTAAAATTTACCTTTCATAATCTAAAAGGGTCTAATTATACTATTGGTCCCTCTATTATATTGAAATTTAGATTTATTTCCTTTTAATCTGTCATATACTTTATAATGTTTTAAATAAGATTATTAAAGTGTTAATAATATTAATGGTTGGATTATATGAACATGAAATATATAATAAGTAAATAAATATATATTGTTTACTATAAAAAATGGTTAGGTCATATTAAAATGATTTAATAATATTTTTAATTGATAATGGACTAATTAGATATTAATGTTAGCGTAATAGAATATTTATTAGGATTATAGTATCCAAATTACACATAAGTTAACTTTTATGATATACCATCTTAAAAAAATGAATCATTTTATATAAAATAATTATGTACTCATTTAGTTTGATTTTATTGCATACATATTTCAGACGTAGTTACTTGCATTCAAGACTTTTAGGAAAAACGTTATTCTCTTTTCTATCACGCTAAAACCACCTAATGAGTTCATATAAATAATAATATTTAATTTAAATTATATGATTAATTAATTTTGTCATTTGCAATTATATACATATTACATAAAAACATTTTTATTAATTGTATGTCTTCGGTTTAGATTTTAGATTGTATTTTAGACACAAACATTTATTTTGGAAATTATATACATTTGATTGTGTTTAATAAAACAATTATATTTTTGTTTAATTTTTGAAAATAGTAACATTATTTAAAGCATAAATATCATTATAACAAATTATATTTTGAAATTTTAACTTATTTAATATTTTTCAACTGAGTTAATTAACTCGTAATATCAATTATACGCCTAGTATATATATATATATATATATGTGTGTGTGTGTGTAAAATTTGTACCCAGGTGTGCATGAACTTCGCCAGAAACATGCATATACTTAAAATATTAAAAGATGATAGTTAAGAAAGTTTGAGATACAAATCAAAGTTACGTTAAATATGGATTAAATCTTCTTTGTAGCAGTCCAGTCAAGGCCAGCTGCATCTCAAGCTTTGCAACTTGCTGCACTAATATCTCTTCTTCTTCATTCCTTGAAAATTTGATTGAAACCCTAATTAAAATCATCAATCTGTCAGTCATGGGTTTATGGCTACTCGCTACCCCCAGAATCAAAACAATTTTAGTATGTGTGTGTGTGTATATATATGTTGTTTCCTTACATTGCTGCTGCTTTCAGAAACTGATGCTGCTGCTTGTGGAGAATTTGGGATATGCCTAGCCCACTGCATGTTACAGAACAAAAGTAATAAAATATACGAAAAAATCAAATTTATCTCGAAGAAAATGAGGAAATTGTACTGACAATTTGTTCATACATTTTTAGCCGCTGCACTGAAAGCTTCTCTATGTGGAATTTCAGGATTTGCTGCTTTAATGCGCTGTATCTCCTCCCTTTCAATATAAAATTTGTAAAATGTAATTATATATATACATATACATACAGAGGGAGAGATTTTTTCAGAGCAGAAAACAGCGTTGCTTACTTCATAAACCGATTATAAGCGGATGGGAGCCTGTGTTTCTTCTCAGGAGCTGCAAAAGATTAATTAAAAGCAAGTACTTTGAATAGCCGAGACTTGAGAGTATGTAATAAGTTATGGTTTATGTACGTTTTACAACAAATGGCGCTTTGGGAGACGATGGGTCGCTCGATGACGATGAATACGAAGTACCCTTCATGAAATCACCGCTGAAACTCTACTTTCCCCTCAACATATTGTGTACAAACAAATTAATCTCATTGATGATCATATCGAAAGCCGAAGTTTAATTCGATTGGTTCATGGCTTCATGCAGTTACACTTGTAAACGTACCTGGAGAGTGAGGGTAGTTTGGGGATCGAGGCATTCACCTTGCAACGGAGGCCTGGTGCTGAGAAAGGAGAGATTGCTGCAATGGCCGCATTTCACTGTCACCGTGTCTAACAACCTTTTGCATGGGATCCCAACCTATATATTCATAAAATAGTTCAAAAATAACCAAAATGAATTCATCATCATCATAAGAAACCCTAAGCTATATGTTCATCAAATAGTTCAAAAATAACCAAAATGAATTAAACTAACTACAGCCAGAACAGTGTTGCAGAAGTTGCAGCGGACATAGCAGAGATGCTCAGGTTGTGGAACCAAGTCCATTTCAACTTTCTCTTCAAGGTTCATACTATGAAAACACAAAAGAGACTCTGGTGCTATATATATAGCTAGCGAGGTAATTACTCAAGGGTGTGGTGTGGGTGCCTTCAGAAGAAATTTAAGGTTAGGGGTTTTGATCATATAGGAGGACCTGGCTAGCTATAAATGTAACCTTTGGTTAGAGATGATGGTGGGGAAACGAAGCCCTGTCAATAAAGAAGATTTAGTGTTTCTTCCGAGTATTTTAAGAGAAGTTTATAAAGTATCGTTCATTGGATAGCCGGTTTAAACTTCAATAATTAGTATTGTACTTCCTAAAAAGGATTGGAAAACTGAAGAGTTTATGCTTGGTGGGATTTGAACTTATGAGTTTAAATTTAGTCTATGTTCGATTTTAATTTCCGAATTTAATCGATTTAGTTTCTCATATCTTTGAGGAGAGTATCTATTAAGAGAAATTAAAGAGAATACTTCGGGTATTTGACTTGAATGATAAAAGTGGAGGAAATTTTGTTTTAAAGAGCAAACCCTAGCTCAGGCAAGGTAGCTATGAAGTACTGGCATCTTAGCCACAATGTAACTTGTGGATCAAGTCTTTGGGCTTGGCAATGGAGGATTCAACTATCTACACTTCAAATGTTTTCACTAGAGAAAGTGGGCATTAATAATCCATGAACCTGATAACCCATGATTTTCTGGAAAGAGTTTTGAATTAGAGACTGATATGGGGTACCTGTCCATGCATTCCATTATCTGCTGGTGCTATGTTAAAAATGGAAATCCGAAAGAGATCGATGCTGCAATCACATGTCAATGTCACACACACACACGCATTCTGTTGATAGGCACCACCAAGCAGTACTGACTACTGAAAGAGGGGAAAAGAAGTGGGGTTCCTTTGTCCTTTTGTGATGGGACGATTCCTCCATTACCAAACATGGCAAAAGCCTATCCTTGACACTTGTTTTCCTCGCCTTTCTTTGCTAGTATAAATCGACATTCCCAAGGGCCGAGGCTGTGCTTTTATCACTCAATGGCCTGCCCAGTACATGCTTGTTTGGTTTACTATATTTGTTCTTTGTTTACTCATGTCTGGTTTCTGCCTTCCACCGGTGTTTGATCTCTCTCCTTTCAACTCCAATTCTCAATACAAGCATTTGATTCGTTTTGGTTCACAACTCATTCGAGACTTGGTGTGATAGTTGTTGTGATTAACTGATATGGATATTGTGGATGATAATATTTTGGTTGTCATGGTTATAAGCCATTTTTCCCATTTTATTCGGATAAAAAATCGCAATTGATAGCTTATGGTAAAGTTTTTTTTTTTTCCATTTCAGATTTTCTTGACCATAGTTAACTGGACCACATTCATCATTTATAATTTCACCATAAATTATTGGTTATAACTCTTGTCTTAATTAAAAATGATGAATATGTTATAACCACCAAACTTAAATATTACTATCAGCGTATCAACATACGTCATAATTAAATTTACGGTCACCCTCTTTGTTATCTATATCAGGAAACTTTGAATCCTGATTGAAGACCTCCTCCCCCATTTATCTTGGGTAATGCCGGACACTTTTATTTCGACTTCGAATGACTCAATTGGGTATTTCTTAATGTTCAGAATGTTGCTAAAAAATTACACAAATTCAAATGTGTTAAGCTTTGAACACATTGATCAAACATGAACTGAGAAGTATTGAGTTCAATCCAAGTAGCCATGGCATCACCAAGCTTAAGGAAGTAAGGGTCCAGTTCACCAAGCTTAGATTTCACCTCACCAGCAAGTGCAAGGTAAGATTTCTGAACACTGGTGCAGACCTTTGGGAGCACAATTGATTGGAAAAATGGGATTGCTTCTTCTTTCCAGAATATGCCCTTGTACTCCTTTTTTAGGTTCACAAATGGGTTGCTTGCTTTGCTGTGCCAAATGTAGGGTAGCCCAGTTTTCACGCCCAATCCCAAATGGTCACATATAACCTTCATGCACCAGCCGGCCCACATATTGTCATATCGGCCGATCGGCTGTCCATCACGCATGAGTCCGAAATACATTGCCGGTCCGATGAGTTCGCGGTCCAAGGCTAGATTCATACCACACATGGGGAACAGAGTTCCCTTTTGGACTGTCATGATTGCATCAACAAACCTTAGCAAAAGAAAACAAGTAGTGAATAATAGTCCTAAACTACATATTAAACCCCAAATGACTCAAACCCCAAGTAAAACTTGGAGTAACCTAAATCTAAACATTTTAAATTAATCGATGATCTGAACCAGTTGATAAAATCCAGAATGATTTGATCCAACTGATATAAAATAGATTGATCCAACATAAAAATCAATCCAATTGATATGTTTATACGAAATACAAACATTAGAATTTGAACTTGACTCAAAGAATTTTATCCGACTAACATGAATATAAATATGAACGTGATTTAAAATAAATCAAACTCAAAATTATTTGAGTATAAAAATCTGATTTGATTTATGTGAATGTGACTCAATCAAAACCAACTTGGTCATTGAAAGTCCACCACCCAAACCAAAAAGATAATCCTAAGAATGAATTGGAAGTCGTAATGATATAAACTTAAACTTATTCGATAGTCCAAAATGGCCCAAATCTAAACATGAAGCCCAAATGTTAAATCTCAAAATTACTTAAATTCAAAATAAATTGACCGATGAAAGTTTGATTGGATGAGTTAAATTCAAAATTATTTAAATATGAAGTGGAAATTTAAATAGTGGTTCGTTATCGAAATAGTAATCATTGGATAGTGCTAAAATTATCATTCTAAACCGTTATTTTATAATTGTAATACCTACAATGACTATAATAGTACACTATTGTTGTGGTCGCCACAAATACAACATAATTGAAAACATAACTGCAATCCCAATTTAAATTCCTGATATGAAGTGATTTGTATTCGAAATTATTTTACATACCTAGTAATTCTCTCGTGAGGCTTGACATGCTGGGTTGGGGGCATCATAGTCAGGGATGTTAAGCCACAAGCCATGGTAAACAGCAGTCGGAGCACCTTCTCGGAGACTGAACGGATAACCACGTACAAAGTCCGAACCTTCTGTGTACGGATCATAGAGCGTGTTAAAGAAATGCGGAGTCGACGGCGTTAACAGGTTCTTTATGTGCTGCTCCAAGGCATTGATCGCCTTCCCCGACGGATCTTTGGCAACCTAAAATACATAGAAAAAATATATAGATTTTTTTTTTCATAGGGTAAGAGAGATACAAAAAGGAACGTACGAAGCAATCATCATCGATGGTGAAGATTTATCTTTTCTTGGAAACAAGGTAGCCGAAGCATCTACAAGCAGAGTCCTTAAAGGAAATGCAGGAAGCCTTGGGACCTAAGATCCTGTTAATGTCGTTTCTGTTGTAGAGTTCATAGTCGAAGCCATCGGGGACCTTGATTTTCTTCCAAGGGTCACCGTCTTGGACGATGATCAAATGGTATTGCTCGCAAAAGGGTCTCCACATTTCGAGGAAGTCGAGGTTTCGGATGGTCGGAATTACTATGTCCAGCTCATCTTTCAACAGCGGCGTGGGTTTTGCAGCTGCCATGGAAGGGAACCGAACACAGAGGAAACAGAGTTAAAAAAAAGGAACAGAAGGAACTTGGAATTCAAGTCTTCAACGATAAATAGAGATGATTTTTGTCTCTATATATAAAGGATAAAAATATGGGAAAATTATTACATAGATCCTCTGGATTTTGGTTACCCTTATAAAAATGGCGGTTGGGAAATGAAGAAGGTCATGCATCCATGCAATTTCCACGTTAGTCTCCCTTAACAGTTATAACGACATGTACACATTGTGACATGCTAAACCCTCCACTCTTTGAAAACGTTTTTGCTTCGCATGCCACGTGTTTGCTTTGCTTTTCACCTGATATTTCCCCTTTCTTCAATTTGTTTTATATACATTATATTATTCAAACTCTTCATTTTTCATAAAATAAAATATAGTGTCAGACACTTACAGTTGAGCCAGAATAACAAAACATGTACAGTATACAAGACGAGAGTGCAAATAAACGGGAAATATCTTACTTGGCTCTATGCTTTCCCACGGAACTAAGTCTATATTTAGGGGAGTTTATAATTTAAGGATTATGGCATACAAATAAATTTGGAAGTACAAGCCTCTCTCATGTTCTTAATACCTTCATCCCTCACTGCATAGGTAACTTTTGCAAGTACTGTGACCTTTGTTTTGATTTAATACAAAAGGACCTTTTACTATAAACATAAAATAACATTTAAATAATACTAGATTTGTTGTAATATTATAGATAGTACAGTTCGAATCCGGAATTCGTTATCGTCTTGTTACATGAAAAATACTATTTATTAAATGAGGAAGTTTTGGTTTTAATTCATTCATGGTAGTTTGATATGCTAACATGCAGTCCGTTTGGTGCTTCAACTCTTGAGAATTGATGGATTTCATTTCTACCAACTTCCTCCCACCTGCATTTCAAACAACATAACCCCCCCCCCCCCAATTTAACTATGATTAATATGAATTTGAAATTAAAAAAATTAATGAAAATGCAATTGTGGACTAACCTGTAACTGGTAACAAAATAGTGAAGGAAAATAGAAATTTGGAGTATGCCTTATTCCTTTCCAGGGCATAGCCTGCTGCCTCCTCCAAATATGAAGCAGTAATTGTGTGACTCCAAGCTCTTATCCTGCAAGTTCAGCTGAGTTATATAAGTGGTAAAACTAGAGCATCAAATTATATCGAATTAAATATAATGACTGAATCTTTAATTCGAGCAGAGTACAGAAACCGGAACTATAATTTAATCAAAATGAGCTACGGAAAGCATCAAGTTTATAGTAACTCACTAGCCATCTCCATGGATTGAAGGTAAAAGGCTCTGGATAAAGGAATGGATCATAGTTGATTTCCCTTGTATAAACATATATTCTCCATCCTCTCGGAATGGTAAACCCTGTCAAGCAACAACACATGAAAAATTATGTGTAGTGAGTTTTTACTCTAAAATTTAGGTCGAGTTCAAGGTGGATGGAACATCCTCAAATGTCGAGATGGAACAAAATCAAGTGAAATGCTTCGAT